>NC_086066.1:6729500-7053500 GCF_947568885.1 Cydia strobilella | reverse complement strand
TGTGATTGTATGCAGTCGCTTTTCATTTATCGTGGACCCACTCGTTCAACTCACTACTTAACTGTGTCGGTTCGTCGTTATTTTATAGTTATAAGACTTTTTTTGATGTCTGTAATAATGGAAGTACCTCACAAACCGTCTCAATTACGTAGTAGACCTATATAGTTATTTACGATACAAGTGCGGAAAAGAGGAAATTCGAAACGAGTGGCGATAAATTAAAACACGACCGCAGGGAGTGTTTTAAATCGACACGAGTTGCGAATTACCTATTCGCACGTGTATCGTACAACGTTTTACAGTACATATGGCCCTTTAAACTTTCGACATATGCACGAAAAGTGCTCTTTTACGCACTAGTGCGAGAAAGTAGCACCATATGTACTGTAAAATAACTTACATTAACAGTTTTGAATGGTTCACGGTTAGTTTCACGAGACTTATATTGACCGGGATGTCCGGGATATAGACCGTGATTACCTTTTGTATTGTTTTTGTGCTCCCGATATTTACAACTTAAAAGAATAGAAAAGGTAATCACGGTCTTTAGTCTATATCCCGGTCAATATAAGTCTAGTAACTAAAATAACTTACATGTCAATAACAACATTAGTATTATTTTAAGAGGCGACATTATAAAAGTTCTGCTACTGATGGTTGTTTTATTGAACTCTTTACACGCGTATTGGATTTATGTTGAAAGAAAGTCATAAAACTTAGTTATTTTGATTATAATTTAAAATAAACTGCCGATAAATTGCGACACCGATAGGTACACGAGTATAGGTATCGTAATTTAAATTGAGGTGGATGGAATTACAGTATAGACTTAACCTAATTTAGCGCTAATATTATCTTAAGTTCTCAGTCTTGTATAATTTGATGGATGACTGACTGAAGTTTAATAAAAACCGGCCAAGTGCGAGTCGGACTCGCGCACCGTGGGTTCCGTACTTTTTAGCATTTGTTGTTATAGCGGCAACAGAAATACATCATCTGTGAAAATTTCAACTGTCTAGCTAACACGGTTCATGAGATACAGCCTGGTGTCAGACGGACAGACAGACAGACAGCGGAGTCTTAGTAATAGGGTCCCGTTTTTACCCTTTGGGTACGGAGCCCTAAAAACGGTTATCATACCATAGAACGGTCATCAATCCAGTCGGCAGTAATATCGCGCTGCAATACTTCAGGGGCCCGTTTCTCAAAAGCTTGTAACTTGTAATAAAAGCGGATGTCACTTTTTGACAGCTTTTGTTAGAAAGGGACTTCCACTTGTATTACAAGTTACAAGCTTTTGAGAAACGGGCCCCAGCAGTAGTGATGGTGTGGTGATAATTTCGCGCCTTTTTCTACTAAGTTGTTTGACCGGCTCCCAGGTAGCAGTGGTGACGTCAGCGACGTCATAATGACGTATAAATGCTGTTAGGGCTATAGCCTCCCATGGAGCGCTGCAGCAGAGGCGAGATGATTACTTGTGTGCTTGGAGGATCTAACCAACGGAGACGCCATGTCTGTAATTTGCTGTACAAAAAAGTCTGCCAATTTTTGCGGGGGAGGGGAACGTCAAATGTATATATACGTAACGTCAAAATAGCCATGTCAGATAAACGCGAGTCCATACATTGTGTATGACCATTGGCAGACTATTTTCGACAGGCGACTCCGTTTGGTTATATCCTCTAAGTTGGGATGCTATTTAGATTTTTTTATGACATACGTAGTAGGCAAACGAGCAGACGGATCGCCTAATCCTTGCCTTTTCTTTGATAATAGGAGGTAGTGACCCTGCCTACAAATCAGAAGGTCCCGGTTCGAATCCCGGTAAGGGAATTTATTTGTGTGTTTATCACTATGTTCCTGAGTTGTGGATGTTTTCTATGTAGCTAAGTATATATTTATCTATACGAACAATTCAACACATTGAACATGTCAAACAATTGAATATTAACCAAGTTAACATTAAAGCCGATGAAATAAAATTATGAAAACGGATTATATCGCGTATATTCCCGACCTTTCGAACCCTTTACAGCATTCGTGGTCAACCGGTGACTGAGGAAAAAAACTACAAAGTGCAAAAATACCCGCATATTAAAAATAATGAACCATCATAGACTATAATTGTACATGCAAAATCGGTTTATAAGGCTAGTTATACAATAAAACTATTTTCAAGTAAAGATATATATATACGCGATAAAAACGCGTTTCATAGTTTTATTTCATGAGTAACTATCGCGGTAACCGAAGATAATATTCTTAAAGCCGATGTCAACGTAAATAATTTGGAACACTCCCTCACGTTGTTTTATTCAAGTTTGTGCAAAGTTACCTTAGTCGGATTAGAATATTTATTAAATAAAAAACATGACCACATCACATTTTTTATTTCTAAAAAAAGTTCAAACCAGCCACCAAAAATCAAAATTGTCGTTTTTTTCTTCCATTTCTTCAACAACAGCCTGTTTCACGCTTTCCTCATTATGCACCCCTTTAATATCATTTAGGACGTTATCATTTTGAATTATACTATTTATAATATCATTGTCTAAATCACCAACGACATTGTTTAAAGGTAAAAGATCATTATGAGCAAGTTCTCTGCTTAATGGTTTAGTAGTAAAAACTTGGTGCTTGTCAAAATTTTTGTCTAAAGCATCAAATACATTAACCATCATTGGAATCTGTTTTCTTTGTATATACATTTGATATGCTGGTTTTATCTTTCTGTCGTTGATTCCGTTCAAACCAGCGACCAAAAATCAAAATTGTCGTTTTTTTCTTCCATTTCTTCAACAACAGCCTGTTTCACGCTTTCCTCATTATGCACCCCTTTAATATCATTTAGGACGTTATCATTTTGAATTATACTATTTATAATATCATTGTCTAAATCACCAACGACATTGTTTAAAGGTAAAAGATCATTATGAGCAAGTTCTCTGCTTAATGGTTTAGTAGTAAAAACTTGGTGCTTGTCAAAATTTTTGTCTAAAGCATCAAATACATTAATCATCATTGGAATCTGTTTTCTTTGTAAATACATTTGATATGCTGGTTTTATCTTTCTGTCGTTGATTCCGCTGAATGGTATTTTGACTTGTTTCTGTGTTTGTGATGTATGTGTGTGGAGAGGCCACCGGTGGTACTCCCAGGGAATGGCTTCTGGAATTCGGTTTTATTTTAGTGTGTTGACGAAATTTACTGCAAAAATTTACATTCATGGAAGTTTTCAGAAAATAGTGTACCCACTTAGCGTAAGTAGTTGAGAAAAGTTAATCGCTGTCAGTTTTGTGACGACAGTTTAGCATGAAATTTTTGTGGGAATAAATTTTATGCCTTTTTTACATTGCAATTTTGCTTATAGTTTATGAAATGAACACCGAAACCTTTTATTGAAATTTAATCCTTATTTATCGTCACAAAATTGACAGTGATTACTTGATTAGCATTTCTTATCAACTCACGCTAATTGGGTACACTATTTTCTGAAAACTCCATCATATGTAGTTATTTTTTCATGCACTGCTATTTTAATGATGATAATTGATGATATATTTTGAAAAATCGATGTGTAACAAATATTCCAAAATTACATTTAATGATGACAAACGCTAGACCGGGCCGGGCGCGGGCTAAGGCGTCCGACATGTCATTTCCTATGACGGCTAATCGGTGGTCACGTGATGCTTTCCATAGAAAACGAAGCGCCGCCCCGGCCCCGGCCCGGTCTAGCGTGACTCATCCTGTGCCTTTTAAGTCATTTTAGTCAGAAATAAAAATACTTTTCTTTTAATAAAGAAAAAAAAGGGAAAAACTCTCAATTTAAGAGTCCTCGGCAAGCTCAGCCGAATTACACCTTCCCATACAAACGTACTTCCGCTCTCATTTTAAAACTACGTGTTGGATTGTAATGAACCTTTGCACATACAACGACATGAGGTACATCTAGGTTTGAAATTAGTTTTTACCAGGGATCGGAACCGGTTTCCAAAAACCATTTGATATCGTTCTTAAACCGTTATTAATTTCGTTCGTACGAATACCGGTTTATTACGGTAATGTTCTTTGTAAAAGAACAAAATAATTTCGGTTCAAGAAGAACGAAACCGCTATTAATTCCGTTCTTTGAAATATCGGTTTATTACAAGAACGTTACATGAAAGAACAAAATTATTTCGGTAACCGATATTCCAGAAGAACGGAATTATAACGTTCTCAAAACCATTATTATTCTGTTCTGAGCCGCGCGCCGCCGTTTTGCTTTGTAGACGCCGACAAAGAGATACCGCCTTGTGCTCTCTCTTTTCCACGCGAAGATAGTTCGTATTTTTGTTTCGTTCGGTTAGCTATTTGACCTTGCTTGCCACGTGGTCTAGGCCGGCACACGGCACCGAGGATTGTTTTGTTTTGAATTTTTGATTACTTGAGTTGCGACTTTCAAAGTGAAATTGAGTAAAGATGGGAAGGAAGAGGGCCAATAGAATATATTCTATGTTTCATTATGAAGAAGAAATAAAAAAATCTAAATGCCTTATGGAGGGTTGCAATATGTTTATAAAGGTATGTTTGTGATTTGTGGGACTGTTTATGTTTAGTAGGTATTTAAAAAGTACCACTTTACGACTTTTCGCTTCCGAGTTACATGCGTTTTTGATGAAGCGGTGGTTAAAATAATATCACAAGTATATAAAATTATAAATAGGTATACAATACCAACAAAATTTGCTTTCTTAGTATCTTTTTCCGTCCACAGTTTAGTAGTCAGGGTAACATTTCACGATATGTCAAAAATAATCAGGGGCCAGGCAAGGGAAAACAGCGCATAGCATCCGCGCATCGTATGCGACGAGCGAAGGGCCGCGAGGTTGGGGGAGGGAAGCGAGATTCGCGGCGGCTTCTCGTACTTAAGCCCGTCACAGAAGGAGCGATAATATATGGTAAAATATCTTATGGTAAAAGGCATCTTACGACATCTTTTACGTACTATTTGACAGAGTCCACACACGAAGCTATAATATGTATATGTCGGCGGCAGATCGTTAAACCGGGCATATCGAGATATTCCTAGGCATATCATGAAACGCCGCCATTTCGCGATCTGACTAGCGACTACCGGCCATATCGTTCAAACCTCAACGTTTGACGATTTGCCCGGCGACGTTTAGGCATATCAAATAAGTAGGGTGTGATATTCCCAGGCAGATCATGAAACGCCGGCATTGCATGATCTGCCTAGCGACCACCAGCCATATCGTGCAAACTTCAAGGTGTGATATTCCTAGGAAGATCGTCGCATCGAAATTGCCGTTAAGTTGTGCGAGTGTGGAATCATACGTCATCTCCGCGAAGACGCGCCGCGATTTACGCACATAGTCTGGAGGGGGTTTTACCAATACACAATTTTCACAAAAGATACGTAAAGCTGGTCAAGCAAATTTTGTCAGTAGAAAAAGGCGCGAAATTCAAATTTTCTATGGGACGATATCCCTTCGCGCCTACATTTTTTAAATTTGCCGCCTTTTTCTACTGACAAGATTTGCTTGACCAGCTATACCTACGATATTCCTTCGCGCCTACATTTTTTAAATTTGCTCTGCACTAATGGGTACGATCTGGCAACACTGGCGGACGCAGCGCCACATAGAATGCAGCGCCACCAGTGGTAAAAAATGCAATTATTTTACGATGCGCCCGGTATGAAGCTAGGAATTTCGACGAATACAATTGCTCCTATCGATCTGCCGCCTCTTTTGTAAGGCATATCGTGATATGCCTGGGTTAATCTTAGTCAGATCATGAAATGGCGGCGTTTCATGATATGCCTAGGAATATCACCCCTTCACGGCGATTTCGCAATTTGCTTTGCGGCAAAATGGCGGAAAAGCATCAGCTGATCGAGTTTAACTGTTAGTTTATCTACGGCATCATATGTGATTTAGCTGTTTTTCCATTTTGATTTGTTGTAAAACCGTAAAATATAGTCGCTTAATACAATATAATTCTAATTTATAATTGATATTTATCTTTCCACTTGAAACCCTTGAAGATTGCACGATATGGCTAGTTGTCGGTGGTCAGATCACGAAATGCCGGCGTTTCATGTTATTTTACGATGCGCCCGGTATGAAGCTAGGAATATCAACGAATGCAATTGGTATGATCGATCTGCCGCCTCTTTTATTAGGCAGATCGTGATATGCCTGGGTTATTCTTAGTCAGATCGTGAAAGGGCGGCGTTTCATGATATGCCTAGGAATATCTCGATATGCCCGATTTTACGATCTGCCGCCGACATATACATAGCGAGGCATCTTAAAAGTCCCCGGCAAGCTCGACCGAATTTCACGTTCCCATACAAACGGAGTTTCGTTCTCATTTTAAAACTACGTGTCGGATTGTAATGAAACTTTGCACATACAATGATATGAGGTATATCTAGGTCTATAAATACCACACACATACACACACACACACACACACACACACACACACACACACACACACACACACACACACACACACACACACACACACAAATACCAAAGACAAAATTCAGGGAAATTAGCTGAAATTACGGCATTATTATTGGAAGACCTTTTTTCAATTGGAAATATTGACATATGTACGTTATGGACCAAAGTTATTTTTCATCTAAAACAAAGGATTTACTTTAACTATGCCAGTCCCCTTTATTATATTATATTATTATTCCCAAACATACTCCAAAATGTATGCGTTAATGTCACGAAATGAAGACATGAAGTTGCTCATTTATGGCTCTTTACATTACTTCTTGACCTAGGCCAAGAAGTAATGTAGGGAGTTAGTATGAAACGTACATTATTGTCCGCTGCTCTAACTTTTTAAATTTGCTCAATAAGATTAGACTGACAAAGTAAAATTACATACAGCCAACGACCACCCTCTCTGTAAGCATACCTGCGACATTAGAATTAAAAAAACAAAAAAAAAACAAATTCTATGGTACTATATTTATAAGCGGTTAAACATGCTAAAAAAACAAAAAAAAAACTTTACAGGGCTGTATCTCCCAAACCATGCGTCGTAGCGCAAAAATAATAAAATTTCCGTTCCCCTCTAGGTGACCCTTGATTTATATTTGAAAAAAGAAAAAGAAAAAAAAAACATTTTTTTTTATAGGGCTGTATCTCCTAAACCATGCGTCGTAGCGCAAAAATAATAAAATTTTCGTTCCCCTTTATATAACCCCTAAGTAATATACAAAAACCACAATGAAAATCAAAAAAGAAAAAAAAAAAAGAAAAAAAAAACTTTATAAGTCTGTATCTCCTAAACCATGCGTCGTAGCGAAAAAATAATAAAATTTTCGTTCTCCTCTAGGTGACCCTTGATTTATATATGAAAAAAAAAACCAAAAAAACAAAAAAAAAACTTTACAGGGCTGTATCTCCTAAACCATGCGTCGTAGCGAAAAAATAATAAAATTTTCGTTCCCCTCTAGGTGACCCTTGTATTGTATTGTAGTTCGGGCGATTTTCCGCAACTCGACGACTGGCGCCTATTTTGCGTGACATGGGGGTGGGCTAGTCCTGCCAGCCCAGCTCCTCGAGGAAACCTATCAAACCTTTGATGTTGAGTAGGACCTCGGGGAGGTCTCTCGGGGATCCGAGATGTTTTGCCCTGTATGGGGCCACTCCGCTGCACTCCAGCACCACGTGAGAGGCTGTTTCTTCTGTCTCCATGCATCCTCTGCATAGGGGACTGTCTGTGACACCTGTTATAAAAAGATGTTTGTTAAATAGTCCATGACCTGTTATGACACTGGTCACCATGCTCAGTCGGGTCTTTCCTAATTGAAGGAGCACCCTTGTGAGCTTTCCGCTGATGCCAGGCATGGCTTGTTTGGCCTGTCTGCATCCAGTCTGGTTTAGCCAATGTTCTGTGTGTAGTTTCCCTGTACGTGCCAGCAGCATTGAGCGTACCTTGCTAAACGGTATCGGGAGGATCGGTTCTGGGCCAATCGCTCCCGCACTCGATCCTTGCCTGGCAAGCTCGTCCGCAGCATCGTTACCCCGGGATCCGCTGTGTCCTTTGATCCATTGTAGGGTGATCTTATTGTTATGACATACCTCCATTAGTCGTTCGTGGCATTCATGTATAAGTTTGGATGTGACTATATGGCTTTTTAGAGCCATCAAGACTGCTCTACTGTCGGAGAGTATGCGGATGGAGGATCCTACTACCTTCCTTGCAGTGATGGCAGCCGCCGCGTTTATGATGCCCATGCACTCAGCCTGGAATACCGAGTTATGGGCTCCTAGCGGAGTGGTAATTGACATGTTCAGGTCTTCTGAGAAGGTTCCAGAGCCCGATCCGCTGTCTGTTTTGGACCCATCAGTGAAGATTCTGAGCTCCCGAGGATTGAGTCCTTCGTAATTGTCGTCCTCGTATAACTGTATTTTGTACCTTTTGTCGAAGATAGCTTGTTTATGAATCCGATCCGTGCCCGAATTGAGCACTGGAAATTCGTCATATACCTTAGCCAGGCAAGTTGTGTGAAGAGCTCCTATGATGTTGGACCATATATTAAGGGCTCGCAGCCTTACCGCTGAGAGACTGGCCTCTTGTTGTATGTGTAGGTGCAGCGGTGGAAGGCTTAACATGACCTCCATGGCTGCAGTCGGTGTGGACCTCGTACAGCCAGTGGTGGCCGCGCATGCGAGCCTTTGGAGTCTTTGTAGCTTGTCTCGTACGTTGCCTAGGTTTGTTCTTGGCCACCAAACCAGAGCACCGTAACAGAGTAAGGGGCGGATTATTGTCTTATAGAGCCAGAGAGTAATTTTTGGGTTGAGTCCCCACCTCTTACCAATCATCCTTCTGCATTGCCAGAAGACAACTCCCGCCTTGTCTATACGTTTGTTGATGTGATTGTTCCAGTTGAGTTTACTGTCGAGAGTTAGCCCTAAGTACTTAACTTCATCGGTCAGCTGTAGCTCGGTTTGGAAAAGTGTTGGTCTGGTAAAGTTGCCAAGCGCTCTTTTATTGGTGAACATTACCATTTCTGTTTTGGTGGGGTTGACTGATAGGTCGAATTCTCTACACCAGCGTTCTACAATCCGAAGAGCAGCCTGGGTGAGATCGCAGACTGTACTGGCAAATTTGCCTGATATTAATATTGCCAGATCATCAGCGTAGCCTATTGTGTAGAAGTGTTCCTCGTTCAGTTTGGTTATAAGGTTGTTGACTACTAGGTTCCACAGCAGAGGTGACAGGACTCCCCCTTGAGGGCATCCTCGCACCGCCGCCACGGCCTGCGGTTCACCTGCATACCTTATAGTTCTTTTGTTTAGCATGTTCATAATCCACTTTGTTAGTCCGGGTTCCGCGCCGTGGCTATCCAAGGCATTCCCTATGCTGGTAAAGTGGGTCTTGTCGAAAGCGCCCTCGATGTCAATGAAGGTGCCAAGGCACAGTTCTTTGGCATGGATGGCTCTTTCAATGCGGCTGACGACCATGTGTAGTGCCGATTCTGTGGATTTACCTGAGCTGTACGCGTGCTGGTTGTTGTGCATCGGTGTGTTCTTTAGCGTTCGATCCCTCAAATCCCTGTCGCACAGTTTTTCCAGTGTTTTCAGCAGGAATGATGTGAGACTGATGGGCCTGAAGGATTTAGCCGCCGTGTAGTCATTCTTACCTGGTTTTGGTATGAATATCACGTTCACATCCCTCCATCTCCTGGGCACGTACCCCCAGGCTAGGCATGCTGCCATGATGTTGGTCAGGGTTTCCTGGATGAGCTCTAGACCCCACTGTAGGAGAGCAGGGAAGATCCCATCCGGACCAGCCGCCTTGAAGGGATGGAAACTGTTTATAGCCCACCTGAGTTTCTCAGCGGTGACGACTCTGTGCGCCATTTGCCAGTTGTTGTCTGCTGTACTGTATACCTCATCCTGCTGATCTTCATCGGCGAGACTTACGCATCCTGGAAAGTGAGTTTCCAGGAGAAGGCGTTGGGTCTCTGCAGGGGAAGATGTGTACGTGCCATCGGGTCTCCGGAGTGAGCCCAATTGTGATGTGGTCTTGTACGCTAATGTTTTCCTTACACGGTTGGCGTGGTCTAGTGTTTCGATGCTGCTGCAGAAGTTCCTCCATGATAAGGATCTCCAGTACCGCAGTCTTTTTTTGTAATTGGCCTTGGCTTCATAGTAGTTGTCCCAGTCTACCTCGGCCGTTGTGTTCATGGCCCTGTTGAAGAGTCTCCTGGTTTTCCGTCGGAGTCTCGGAGGTGACCCTTGATTTATATAAAAAAAAAACCCGAAAAAACAAAAAAAAAAAAAAAAAAAAATTGTTTTATAGGGCTGTATCCCCTAAACCATGCGTCGTAGCGCAAAAATAATAAAATTTTCGTTCCCCTTTATGGAACCCCTAAGTAATATACAAAAAACACAATGAAAATAAAAAAAACAAAAAAATAACAAAAAAAAACTTTATAGGGCTGTATCTCCTAAACCATGCGTCGTAGCGAAAAAAATAATAAAATTTTCGCTCCCGTCTAGCTGACCCTTGATTTATATTTGAAAAGAAAACCCGAAAAAACAAAAAAAAAACATATTTTTTTTATAGGGCTGTATCTCATAAACCATGCGTCGTAGCGCAAAAATAATAAAATTTTCGTTCCCCTTTATGAAATCCCTAAGTAATATACAAAAAACACAATGAAAATAAAGAAAAAAAATAACAAAAAAAAAACTTTATAGGGCTGTATCTCCTAACCCATGCGTCGTAGCGCAAAAATAATTAAATTTTCGTTCCTCTCTAGGTGACCCTTGATTTATATTTAAAAAAAAAACCCGAAAAAAACCCGAAAAAGAAACCCGAAAAAAAAATTATAGGGTTAAGAAAAAAAGAAACAAAAACAAAAAAAAAACAAAAACAAAAAAAAAATTAAAAACATATTTTTCATCTGTATCTCCTAAACCGCAAAAATAATCAAATTTTTGTTCCTCCTCGATACTCCACGCACTGAATAACCTATCACGTTACGACATGAAACAATCATCATCATCATCATCATGTTTGTATTATTATTTCATTGCATGTTTGAGAAAAGTACTATACATACCTCGGCGTGAAAAGGGGTTGGCGGCCTCATAATTATCTATTCTATTCGGCCGTCAGTAGTAATGTACTATTCTCAAACATACTCCAAAATGTATGCGTTAAGGTGGTTCGACTAGGTTACCCAAAGCTTAAACCCCGCTAGATGGCGTCACTTTCGCAAATTTTCAGGTTTTATTTTTTTGTGGAATAGTGTTGGTATCTGTATACTTAAAAGTATGTTTAGCGCACTCTTTACATAAATATTGAACTATTATAATAAACATTGAAATTCATTGAATACTTCATTAGTGCAAAAAACACTTTTAAAGTCGACAGTGTTTCTGTCATGCTATTTCCTACTATTACTCACACATGCAAACAGTGTTTCCGTGATGCTTGTAGTAGACAATTTCATGCAGTGTAAGTATGCTGCAATGGCGTTGCGGTATGTTCGTGGAAATACGTGCAAGAGGATTCGGGTTCGAGACTAGTACGTCAGGGGTACTTTTTTTGTCCTTTTTGTGTTATCTTATGTTTCTTATACCTTTTATTCTTCGAATTCTTGTCCGATTCCGATATAACCGAAATATATTTCAGTGATATCGGAAACGGCTCTAACGATTTCGATGAAATTTGCTGTAAGGGGTTCGATCTAGCTAGGTCTTATCTCTGGGAAAACGAGCATTTTTGAGTTTTTACTTATGTTTTCTTTTTCTCCCAGATATTCAGTATTATTAATAAATTAGTTTATAACGTTTTATAAAAATATGTGACCTTTTGAACTAAAAGGTACCACATTGTCGGTTGTCGATTAGGTTGATTTCATTTTGAAGCTTTATGGAAATATGACAACAATAAGTAGGTACCCGTTTGGTTGAAAACGCCACATATATTGAAAACCTGACTTTCACAAATCTCACCTTTTTGGGTTCTTCCAACTCAGAAAGGATGGAGAATACTGACGATTCTTAGTAGCACTAGCCCAAGGAAGTCCAGGTTTGTAAGTGTCAGGTATCAGTTTTTTTTTAAAGCGCTAAATATAGTTCTACAAGTAAAGCAATCCCTTACTGCCCAGCCTCTATAGTATTTTTCAAACTGGAAGGGTACGATGATAGATTTCATCTCCATACAATTTATGACCTAATAATGCCAAATGTTGCAAAATTATATTGAATTGAGATCTATCATCGTACCCTTGTAGTTTGAAATAGTTATTTACGATACAAGTGCGGAAAAGAGAAAATTCGAAACGAGTGGCGACAGATTAAAACACGACCGCAGAGAGTGTTTTAAATCGACACGAGTTGCGAATTACCTATTCGCACGTGTATCGTACAACGTTTTACAGTACATATGGCCCTTTAAACTTTCGACATATGCATGAAAAGTGCTCTTTACGCACTAGGGCGAGAAAGTTGCACCATATGTACTGTAAAATACTTTTTAGTACATATGGTGCTACATATACGTTACCGCCCTAGTGCGGTAATTGGTACAATACATGCATATGTCGAAAATGTAAAGGGCCATAATTATGTACTGTAAAACGTTGTAAATACAATACACGTGCGAAAAGGTAATTCGCAACTCGTGTCGATTAAAACACTTCCTTCGGTCGTGTTTCAATTTATCGCCACTCGTTGCCAATTTCCTACTTTTCGCACTTGTATCGTAATGTAATAATAATAAAGTAGTAATTTTAAGTAGTCACACTACTATATATAAATTAAAAACTGTAATAGATGTCATATATTAAAGAAAAAGTGACGAAGCCCTCCAGTGGTGAAGGCCGGATTCGAACCGGCGTCTTTAGCTATCGCGGCTAACGCCATGAACCCCTAGGCCACCCCGCCACGGCGGTGCCCGTCCGAATTTCTCGACTATATGCCATCTTAGTAAGACTAGGCGTCTTTGACCAGCTCTAAGGGCAAGCAGTGCGCGCTTGCACCTCCTAAACGAACTCCTTACGGATTTACGTTGTAGCGAGAGAGACTGGTGCTGCCATCTATGAACATTTGAACAAATTTTGAGAACAAATCAAATTATTTTATTAAATATTTTGATTTGTGTTTTTTTTTTTAAGTAGTCACACTACTATATATAAAGACGCCAAACGAAAGACGCCTACGTGGCCAAAGACGCCTAGTCTTACTAAGATGGCATATAGTCGAGAAATTCGGACGGGCACCGCCGTGGCGGGGTGGCCTAGGGGTTCATGGCGTTAGCCGCGATAGCTAAAGACGCCGGTTCGAATCCGGCCTTCACCACTGGAGGGCTTCGTCACTTTTTCTTTAATATATGACATCTATTACAGTTTTTAATTTATATATAGTAGTGTGACTACTTAAAAAAAAACACAAATCAAAATATTTAATAAAATAATTTGATTTGTTCTCAAAATTTGTTCAAATGTTCATAGATGGCAGCACCAGTCTCTCTCGCTACAACGTAAATCCGTAAGGAGTTCGTTTAGGAGGTGCAAGCGCGCACTGCTTGCCCTTAGAGCTGGTCAAAGACGCCTAGTCTTACTAAGATGGCATATAGTCGAGAAATTCGGACGGGCACCGCCGTGGCGGGGTGGCCTAGGGGTTCATGGCGTTAGCCGCGATAGCTAAAGACGCCGGTTCGAATCCGGCCTTCACCACTGGAGGGCTTCGTCACTTTTTCTTTAATATATGACATCTATTACAGTTTTTAAAGTAGTAATTGTAAAATAAAATTAAAACTTTTTTTATATATTTTTTTTTTGATTCAAGTAGGTACAGTGAGTAACAACATTGCATGGCCTTCTAATTATAACTATTATAGAAAACGGGATATTTATCATGTTTATTTATATTATTTATTTCTCGATATTTTGGCCGGTCTTGTAAGACCAGTCGTTGTGGAGATCCCTGGGGAGGCCTATGTCCAGCAGTGGATGTCTTGTTGGTGTAGATGGATTCACACAACAAATGAAATAACATTTTTTCATATTTGTTATCCGTAGTTGTCCCTGTACCTGAAAGAAAAATAATATCATGATAGCACAAAATCTCTAATGTTATAGGAAGAAAAATGATGCAACAATATGGATTCTAATAAAGTTATCATTTACTTACCTAGTAATAATTGTGTTTTTCATTCATAGACAAATTCCATAATTTTCATCCCCAGGAAATGTTTTATTTTACTTTATTGCAGTGAGGATGTCCTGATTTTTTCTGGCTAATGAAGGAAAACATTTTATTTCCAAGAATGCCTCTTCATTTTGCACAATACCTAAAAAAAACCTAGAGTTAGTGACACATTGACTATTCGGCAACCAAAACAGTAATAATTACATTATATAGGTATTGTTCACTGCTTATTATCCTACCATTACGGAAGAAGTGAGAATTATTTTCTAAAAAGATCGGCACGAGAAAATTACAATGTACAATGAAGGAGTGAAACTACCTTACAAAACTTCACCATCATGAATTCCGCTTCAATTGAGTCTGAATTTTCCTGGATTTTCGCGGACCAGAACACCGATGATTTTTGTAACTTGATTTAGACGTTGCTATCATTTTCAATTTATACAAACAAATTGATAACTCACAATAAACATGACCCTATGTGTCAGTGTCAACACTGTCAAAAAAAAAATGCACTAAACATGACGGCACTGCAAATCCTGCCAGGTCGGCCAGGCAACGTCGCCAACGTCATAGAGTGGCAACGCCGCACGCAACGTATTTGTACACGACATTAGTGACACACACATACGTAAAATTGATGAAAAAATTACGTTGATTTATGTATGATTTCTGTATGAAACAAAGTTTTTCTATTAATTTAGCGCAAACGAATATTCGAAAGTAGATAAATGAGCAAATATTTGTGTAGTAATAGTGTGTAGTGCCTTAATTAAAGCAGATTGAATTTTGTATGAAAATCGAACCACCTTAATGTCACGAAATGAAGACATGAAGTTGCTCATTTATGGCTCCTTACATTACTTCTTGATCTAGGCCAAGAAGTAATGTAGGGAGTTAGTATGAAACGTACATTATTGTCCGCTGCTCTAACTTTTTAAATTTGCTCAATAAGATTAGACTGACAAATGAAATATTACCTACAGCCAACGACCACCCTCTCTGTAAGCATACCTACGACATTAAAATTAAAAAAAAAAAAAAAAACTGGTACTATATTTATAAGCGGTTAAACATGCTAAAAAAACAAAAAAAAACTTTACAGGGCTGTATCTCCTAAACCATGCGTCGTAGCGAAAAAATAATAAAATTTTCGTTCCCCTCTAGGTGACCCTTGATTTATATAAAAAAAAACCCGAAAAAACAAAAAAAAAACAAAAAATTTTTTTTATAGGGCTGTATCCCCTAAACCATGCGTCGTAGCGCAAAAATAATAAAATTTTCGTTCCCCTTTATGGAACCCCTAAGTAATATACAAAAAACACAATGAAAATAAAAAAACAAAAAAATAACAAAAAAAAACTTTATAGGGCTGTATCTCCTAAACCATGCGTCGTAGCGAAGAAATAATAAAATTTTCGCTCCCGTCTAGCTGACCTTTGATTTATATTTGAAAAGAAAACCCGAAAAAACAAAAAAAAAAAACATTTTTTTTTTATAGGGCTGTATCTCCTAAACCATGCGTCGTAGCGCAAAAATGATAAAATTTTCGTTCCCCTATATGAAATCCCTAAGTAATATACAAAAAACAATGAAAAAAAAAAAACAAAAAAAAATAACAATAAAAAACTTTATAGGGCTGTATCTCCTAAACCATGCGTCGTAGCGCAAAAATAATAAAATTTTCGTTCCTCCTCGATACTCCACGCACTAAATAACCTATCACGTTACGACATGAAACAATCATCATCATCATCATCATCATGTTTGTATTATTATTTCATTGCATGTTTGAGAAAAGCACTACATACCTCGGCGTGATAAGGGGTTGGCGGCCTCATAACTATCTGGCCTCACTACGTTCGGCCGTCTATTCTATTCGGCCGGCAACCACTTACTTCACGGCCTCTGTAGTAACGTACTATTATTTAATGTACATTGGCAGTGTTTGCTTAGCCACTAGCACTTACTCCTTCGCCGTAAAGTCACTCAAAACAATAAATAATGTCCGTAATAAGTATTAACAGATAGATATAACTCCGTAATAGACGAATACAGTCAAAGTTGTAAGTACTTAACTTTCCTGCTACCCAAAGGTTGTCTGGAAGAGATCGCTTTTTTTTTAGCGATAAGCCCGCCTGTTGTTACCTAGTCTTAAGCTTGTATTTCGCTTTCTGTGTATTTTTAACTTTATGGTGCACAATAAAGAATATTTACTTACTTACTTACAGTGTAAGGAAAAAACGTGCTCGAAAATCACGAAAATTTGATTCTCGATCAGATGGCGCCACTACTTTAGGCCTACTCTCGTATAGAGGGCGTTGACGGTTTCGTTTGTTATTTAACAATTTTAACGCATATCAGTGAAAGAACATGGGTCAAAATCATAAAAATAATTAATGCAAATAAAAAAAAATCATTATCCATATTTTAATACATTTTATCGTATTTTTATAAATCTTCATTTTTAGTTTTAAAGTGTGTCGATAGATGGCAGTGAATTTACTGTGGTTACAAAATTTACTACGACAGTACCGCTCTATCTTATTATATCCTCTTTGGTATTAAGTATCAAACTTAGTTAATAAACGGTGATTGCAGTTTGCAATATAATTTTACATTTGCAATTTCGATGTCTATGGCGGGTACATTGTTTACACACCAACGGTATTAATCTTTCAAAGACATGAGCTGGAATGACTTGCCGAAGAAAAAAAATATCCTTAAAAATTTAGAAAAAAGATAATGCCCCACCGGGGTTTGAACCTTCGCCCATACGATCGCTAGTCCGACTTTGTAGTCTTTGTACCGCTGAGCCGTCAGTGCTATTGGTCAGACGCGCGAATTTATTCACTACTACTCAGCGGCGTCCACCGGGCGAATCACGCAATGCATACAAATATGAACTCCATTACTTACTACATACGACATAACAGCGGAAAAAATACGTAGGTACTTTGGCGTTTAGGCCGCGGCTGGCGGAAAACCGTTATTATTTCGTTCCCGAGAACGAAATTCAATCGTTCGTTCCCAAAACCATTTCAAACTACCGTAACCGAAACCGAAAACGTTATTCGAAGAACGGATCATTTCGTATAAACCTTTCAGATAAACCGGTTTAATTCCGTTCTTTGAGAACGGAATCGGCGAGCAAACGTTTGTTCCCAGAACCATTTAAAATACCGGTTTCTGAAACCAAGAACACTATTATAACGGTTTGGGGTCAATGTACGAAAACGGTTTAAAAATAATACCGGTTTCCGATCCCTGGTTTTTACAGCTCCAGTTTATAAAACAAGAAATAGAGCAAAAACGTTTTGTATGATAAACTTAAATTCGCTGTAATTTTTATAACTATGGTATCTGAAGCTACATAAACTAATTACAGACATAGATAACCTTATCCTATTGTAAGTACAAAGTTTCAGAGCAATCTAGCTAGTCGTTTTAAAATGAGAGCAGAACTACGTTTGTATGTGAAACACAGCTTGCCGGAGACCCTTAATTCGGGGATAATACGAAATTGAAAATTAAAGTTATAACTTGCCTGTCACCCATAACGTTACAATAAATATAGAAAATATCATTCTGAAGTTTGTAGTCTAAAATATGTAAATGTACGTTGAATGTGTAAAAAGTTTCACCACTTTATCGATACTTAAATGAAATTCTCTCGTAAAACTAGGTAGTTTTATTGGAAATTGAGTTGCAAAGCTTCTAAAGCAAACACTAACTTATGTACCTACTATATAATATTGTCTTCGGTTACCGCGATAGTTACTCATAAATAAAACTATGTAAAGTGTTCGAAACGTCGAGATGTCATAGACATATACAGACGGACAGAGGAGTCTTAGTAATAGGGTCCCGTTTTTACCCTTTGGGTACGGAACCCTAAAAAAGGGAAATAAATAAAATTTTCAACACACTTGCTCAAAACAACGTTTTTATTCCAACGATTTTTGGCTCATAATCCTAGGATATTAAACACGCGTGCTTTTTCAGTATATTATAACTCGTGCTTTTTCATTATATTATCCGATTGAGTTATAATATAGTAATAATATGCATGGAAACGGAGCCTTTTTTAATTGGTCGGACTGGCGGGCACCGGCGCGCCCGACCGCCTGCAGTATGACAGATTTTAGATTTTTACTGTTTTAACAATTAAAATTTGATTAATATGAAAGTTTTTTCCTGGCAAGTGTGTTAAAAAACGTCGTATGAAACGCGTGGGCATTGGTCATTACACACATCGGCTTCCTTATTGCGCGCTCGCTTACATCTCGCGCGCACAATATCGCCTCGTGTGTAATGACCAACTTAGCACACTTGTATCACAATGTACTATTCTGCCTAATTTCGCACGTGCATTACAACCCTGCCCTAGGATTCATAATAACACGTTTTACAAAAAGGGTGATGAAATTAACTATTACACTCTGTAAAAAAATACTACGTCGGTGGCAAACAAACATACGGCCCGCCTGAAAGCAGCCTCTGTAGCCTATGTACGCCTGCAACTCCAGAGGAAATATAATTAATACTGGCAAGGACTAAACTATTATATAAATTATATTATATAATATAAAAAACCGGACAAGTGCGAGTCAGGCTCGCCCACCGAGGGTTCCGTACTTTTTAGTATTTGTTGTTATAGCAGCAACAGAAATACATCATCTGTGAAAATTTCAAATGTCTCTAGCTATCACGGTTCATGAGATACAGCCTGGTGACAGACAGACGGACAGCGAAGTCTTAGTAATAGGGTCCCGTTTTTACCCTTTGGGTACGGAACCCTAATATATAAATGCCGTAAGTTACTATTTACTTGCAAACTCATATTAAATAAAATAGAAACTGAGCGTTGTTTGTAAAACGCCGCAAACTGTTTTATTAACTTTGACAAATAATTTAACAACTAATTTTGTACTTGAATGGTATACCTAGCATGATCACATAAAAATGTGGCGTTCTCAATCACAAAGTACCACATTGTAGCTTGCCATAAGGACGCTATGACAGGTTATTTGTATAAAGACACAAGCAAATTTCGTTTATATGGTAAGCGACAAACTGGTGCCTTTTGATTGAAAACGATGATCGTGAGTGTGTCAGTGACAAAAGTAAGGAACTTTGACGTGCAATAATTCTTAAACTACAAGTTCAAATTGAATGTTCTTCGGAATATATCCAAGCCGTATTATGCCCTATATTTCACTGAAAATTCAGGGCTCTAGCTTTAGCCAGCACAAAATTACAGGACGTCGAAAATGGCCTGAATGGCTTCGAGAAAAGGATGATACGGCCGTGCCTCTTTGTTTCGCTCGACTTGGCGCCCCCAGATCATTACATTGTCTTTCAATAAATATGTCAAACAAAGGGATCCCCTTTTTGACAGTGCGAGCCATATGGCCTCGTCTTGACAATATTTTACATGTATTTTTTTGGTGGGATGTCTATGTCTGGTATTAGTTTTCGTTGCTCAAAATTGTAACACAAAGAAATTAGAGCGAGTAGAAGTTTTACATACAAACGTTGTAAAGTGAAAATGTAATATAAATACAGTTTTTTTTCCAAAACGACTATTTTCTGCTAGAAAATTATCGCGTAATTTATTTACCAGCCGCTTGAGATGTGTTTAATATACCTACTGTAACATCAAATAGAATAGTTTTGGTCAAACATTAAAGAGTCACACAACACACAAATCTCTGTTTTGACATTTTGCTGGGACGTCAGTTAGCCGCGACCACTAGGGCTAAGATGTTCGGCTCTTTATCATTTGTTACCATGCCTGTCACGTTCTAACAAATATGTAAGTGCGAAAGTGACGCATGGCATGACAGGTGATAAAAATGCGACCATGATACCGCTGCACGACCAGTGAAACCTGTGTCGAAACGTCGGTAAATAAAGGTAACAATAGTTATTTGTGCAACAAGAGAGGAAAGTTGGTTTTTCTTGCGTTTATTTTGAGTCCCGAGAAAGCGAAAGAATCTTTAGCGTAGCGAGGGACTCAAAAACACGAGATGTGTAATAACTTTACTCTCGTGTTGCACACATAATTTTTCACCTCAGTAGTGAGAACATATTAAAGGGTAAAATGTATTTCGAATTACACAGAATAATACAGAAACCAAAAAAAATTGTAATAAAAGTATGAAGTGGCAGTTCATGGCCTTCACTAAACTAGAAAGCTACTTTGTTTTACTCCCTGGAGTAAGGAAAGTAGCACTTTCTTCACTCCCTGGAGTGAGGAAAGTGCGACTTTCCTCACTCCAGGGAGTGACGAAAATAGGCTTGTTCGAGCTGCTGAGGTGAAAAATAAATTCGCGATAGACCCGATTGTAAATGTGATTTATGTGTTCAAAACGCGAAAGTTTTAAATGTTAACCTTGTCTATTTCAATTTATAACCTTGTCAGTTTCGATATAATCTGATAACGTATGTACTAATCGTTTTAACATTACCGGAGTATGTATATTATTATTCTATTGACCTTTTTTATTATTAATTAACCTTAATTGGCTGGGCAATTAGCCGTGGTCTTTATTGATCCAGACTAACGATCTATAGACATTTTTCATAAACAAACATATGATAAACATACTGTAAATGATATTTAGATCAGTACGGTTTTTACTCACTATTATTTTTGGTCGCTTTTGGCGACATGTTTCGGTTTCTTTGGGAATCCTTCCTCAGGCACGAGTGTCCGCGGCGGTTGTACGTCGTGCACTGGGCAATATATATTTTGAAATATGTCTCACGATAGTTTAAGTTCGAATACTGTACATGTTCTGTATTTTATGAGTAGACAATATGTTAAATAGTTAACTTTTTTAAATATTAATTTGTACATCCTGTAAGTTCGTCTATCTGACCTGGCTATAGTTTTCCACTCATCTACTCGAAGGTTAGCTGGAAGAGACCCCTTATAGACTTAACACACAAACTTGACTTGATTTGTAAAATGTATTTTATTTTAAATCACATTTACAAACGGGTCTATCGCGAATTTATTTTGTTACCTTTATTTACCGACGTTTCGACACAGGTTTCACTGGTCGTGGTCGCGGCTAACTGACGTCCCAGCAAAATGTCAAAACAGAGATTTGTGTGACTACCCCACGAAAAGTGCATTTAAAGTTTGAGGTAGACATCACATTTTCACATAAATGTTAATTATTATCAATAGTCCGACACGCAACACTCACAACATCCGCGCACACATCCGAAGATAGATCCCTTGGCTTTAACTTCTTCTACCGTTTGTAAATGTGATTTAATATGTGTTCAAACCGCGAAAGTTTAAAATGTTATGTATTTTATTTTACCAATAAAGATCTGTATATCTGTATAGGGATAAGTTCGCCTTTGTACTTCCATTATTGTAATTTATTTTTGTAAACCTGTGTTTTGTACAATAAAGTTATTACTACTACTACTACTACTGTATATATAAAATTAGTATACGTATAGTTAATAAGTTTTGACAAAAATTTCGTTTTTGGTACAAGCTTTTATCGCTGACTGTACTTTTCTTTCCACAGGCAACTAATACTCATCGCGACAATTGGGTAGGTAAAGTTTTTTGAAGATAGGCAAATTATATTTTTATCCGATAGTATTCGTCATAACGATCACGGAAATGCAGCTCTTTTATTTTTATTTCGTATTATTTATTAAATATATATTTTTAAGTGACCGAGATGACGTTTGTGAAATTTAACAGCAGATCGCACTAATGCCTGTGCACGTGATTTAATTGATGAGATAGAAAAAAAAACGATGACAACTGTCAGCGTCAGTGTCACTTAGCCTTAGCTGTCATTGCCGAAAAAATAAAAATAACGGCCCAACCTTTCTGTTACCTTGCGTTTTGCGATTTAGTGTTATCATTGAGATTTTTGACGACCTCAGCACGACCCAAGGACTTCTGATTCACCACGACATCTGCGAGTATTTGGACAAAGATTGAATCTACTTTCGACAACTTGGCACTGCTTATTGGACAACGTTTTCTTCCCTTACGACGACCCGACCCCTGCGCTGACCCTTGGACTGATAAATTAGTAAATTAAGATCACAGACACCATGGAACCAGAATCTGAAAACGCACGAATGGATCTACAATATTACAGGGATGAACTTCAGTGTTTTGTGCCGTCGTGTAAGAAGCGCAGACGAGACTTTACCACGTCGGCTTATTTAAGCATACCAAAGTCTTTACAAGCGATTTGGTGCCAAGCATTGGAGATATATTGCCCAAAACGCAACTTATATGTATGTGAGGACCATATCAATGTAAGTATTGTTTATAATAATCTACATATGTGGTATTTTCTATAAAAAGGGACCTTATTGTCGATGGCGCTTACGCCATTATAAACGAAGCTCCGATATAAATACAATGCCGCGCGACGCTGTGCGGCGTAAGCGCCATCGACAATAAGGTCCCTTTTCATAGAAAATGTCCCATAGTAGATGATTGTAGTCTTTAATGTAGGTCCTTTTTGGCTACAAAGTTGCCGTGTTCTTTCGTTAACATCATTATTCTTCATTTGTCAAATATTACATATTTTTTACACATTGCTACTGTAGGTATTACTGTCTAAAATCATAACCCTCTAGCTGCAGTTTAAGGAATGCTGTTTAAAAACTTAAAATCACTTTAAACAAGTTCTTTAAGGCTTGTGTAATTAATTTACTCACAACCACCTTGGATCATTTTGTGTTAGTGACAGTATTGATCTTAAGGTTAATAAGTAAACATTTTTAAATGTTATTGAACAAAAGTTTTATCGTTTCAGGAAACTGCTTGCAACTGTTACTTCGAAAGAGACACCTTCCAAAGCCGAGGTAATACAAACCAAAGTGATCGCCAGCTTGCGGGTACACATGGAACATGTCATACGGCGGTTGAGGGAATCCGCATTCTTGGAACCTCACTCGACTGTAAACCATAATCATGTCAAGTATGTAGATGAAGCCGTTTTGATAGCATGTGCTCTAGTAAACTTGCAAAGCAGTATAATAAAAATCAAGTAATTTTTGTCTCGTTTTATTATATAAATCCACAAATGAATATCCTTTTATAATAAACAAACACTTATCAAATAAATCATATAATAAGTATTAGGGGACATCCTACACGAAACACGAAGATCGACCTAGCCCCAAACTAAGAAAAGTTTGTAAGTACAGTCGCCATCAGATATATCAGACCGGCTAAAGTTCTCACAAATATCTGAGCACATCTTTATTGCAAGGCGTGAGGGTATGTGTTCAGATATTTTTGAGCACATCGGCCGCTCCGATATATCTGATGACGACTGTACTAAGGGTACTAGGAGACAATATACAACATACCAATATAGATAATACATACTCATATACATAGAAAACACCCATGAGTCAGGAACAATATCTCTCTTGATTATTCAAAAACTGATGAGAAAGTTGTACTTTATCCACATGTGGGGCAAAGTAATCAGATGCAAATTTTGAGTTGCTTCCTTAGGTTAGCTGGTGGAATTGACTTTTAAATGATGATTTTGAATGATCATTTGGATTTGGTCTTGTTTGATGGTTAATATTTTCTTCGGGTTGGTGTGGTGAAAATTTTTGTGTTTCACTCGGGGGCAAAATTTGTTTAATCCTCGTGCTTTGAAACCCTTGCTACGCTCAAAATTCCACTTTAAACAACAACTTTGCCCCCTTGTAAAACAAATAACGATTGCTCAACACACAAATACCAGGGGCCCATTTTTCGAACGGTAAGGTATGTACATACCTGCGTCAAACAAGGGCCATTTTAATACAAATCTAAATATTTTGTAGAAATGAAGAACAAGAATAAAACGTAGGTTATTATAGTACTTAATATTCACTTTATTAACCGTCTGAAAAAGTAATTCACTGTGACCCACTCTCCCCTAATTAAAGATTTAGGTATCACTACACTACAATGATTTGAAGTTTGAAAAAAAAAAATACATTCTGAGATTCAGGCATTTAGGCACTAGGTATTCCTTTATAAGATCTAGGAATTTTGGTAAATGGGTAAAATTAAATAAACATTTATAGCGCCCCGGCTTCGCACGGGTTACACAAAACCTTAATGTGGGCTGTACACACTCGTTCTCTGCCTGTCTCGGGGTGTCTCGATAACCGATTCTGTGTGCCTTTGGGCACTTATTATAAGACTTTATTTACCAGCTGATGCAGGGCAATCCTCACTATCAAATGATGCATCATTGACATTATAATTTTTTTCGTCTAAGTGAACGGTCACAATATAAAAATTTTTTTTTTCTTAATTTGGTCTCCGGTACAACTTTAGCCCGAAGAATACATTCTGTGTTGCTTCTTTTTATTTCGACATAGCCTACATTATTTTCCACATATCCGTTCCTTGATGCCTAAAACAATAAAAAATGAATGAAGTTAAGGTTTAAGGTGTATATGTAGACTAAACATTGCAGGTAAAATATAAATACCAAAATGTTTAATGTATGTATTTCACTGATACGTACAGGAGGGCCTTCGCTCCTCTAATTTCGGCGGCATTGTGCTTATCACTGTTATGATAATAATTTAAAATCATAACTAGGTCCATGTGGGTCAAGTTTGTACAATCTGCTCGCATAAACTCGCTCATCCTTCTTGCAAAACTCAGTCCAGGGTCTGCGCAAGGGTCGGGTCGTCGTGAAGGCAAGAAAACGTCCAATATGCAGTGCCAAGTTGTCGAAAGTAGATATTTAATCTTTGTTCAAATACTCGCAGATGTCGTAGGGAATCAGAAGTCCGTGGCTCGTGCTGAGGTCGTCGAAAATCTCAATGATAACCATATGATAACACTAAATCGCATCAGAATATGCTTTTTGCTTTAGTTATTATTCTGAGGTTATTTTTCGGCAATGACAGCTAAGTGACACTGACAGTTGACTTGACATCGTTTTTTTTTTTTCTATCTCATCAATTAAATCACGTGGACTTCCGGTTCGAGCGCCATCTTGATAGTTAGCATCGTGATTAATTACTTTGTTTTTTGCTTATTAATATTGTTTAAAGTGTAATATCGATAGCGTATTATACAGTAAACTAATGTGGTAGTGTGCAGTGAATGGAGAATTAATTTTGAAGCGCGTTTAACCACCATCTTGGAGTCAACGGCCGGTAGTCCACGTGCTTCTTGTAAAGTCTAGCTATCGATTTACAAGAGCTAACAAATCACCGTACACTGTCTTGTACAACCGTACAATTTTTGTCGTTTTTAAACCTCTTAATACCTTGATACTGGCGAAATAGTCCCACTGGGCTGAAGCCATAATTTTAAAAGAAGAAGAAGAAGAATTAAATCACGTGCACAGGCATTGCAGTGCCTGATCTGCTATTAAATTTCACAAACGTCATCTCGGTCACTTAAAAAAATATATTTAATAAATAATACGAAATAAAAATGAAAGAGCTGCATTTCCGTGATCGTTATGACGAATACTATCGGATAAAAATATAATTTGCCTATCTTCAAAAAACTTTACCTACCCAATTCTAAAAACCCCAAACACAATTAGTTTGCGTTGTTTTATCACAGAGTTCCCATGGCCACCTCCTGTCTCCATCATCAGATCAGCTCGACGGTACCATAATATTGCATTGTCACCCGACTTAGATGTGTATGCAAATTTTTGGCTTTATTGGAAGTTGGGAAGAGGGTCAAATTTAATTTGCAAGATTTGACCCGTACGTATAGTTAAATTTATGTACAGTCGAGTTCATAAATGTATACATTTTTTCACCTTATTGCAATAGATAAAGGTGAATAAATGTATACATATTTATGAACTCGACTGTACAGTACATACATACATAGGTACATTGCAAGTTAGCAAAGTAATATCAATTTATTTACATACAACAATGGTACTACGTAAACGAATTTAGTAACTAGCTTAAATCTAAAATAGGCCCTTGAGGCATTGTACCAAGGATGCTGGCGGCATTTCCTCGCTGTATCGCAATGCTGATACATTGAAAAGTTAGTTAAAAAGCTTGTAATAATAATTTAAGTTGCCTTTCCACTGAGGCCGTAATGAGAGGAGACACGCGGGAATCAACCAATAGCACCGCTGGATTACAACCATTTTTAAGGTTCCGTACCTTAAAAGGAAAAAACCGGCCAAGTGCGAGTCGGACTCGCGCACCGAGGGTTCCGTACTTTTTAGTATTTGTTGTTATAGCGGCAACAAAAATACATCATTTGTGAAAATGTCAACTCTCTAGCTATCACGGTTAATGAGATACAGCCTAGTGACAGACAGACAGACGGACAGACGGACGGACAGACGGACAGCGGAGTCTTAGTAATAGGGTCCCGTTTTTACCCTTTGGGTACGGAACCCTTATAGGATCACTTTGTTGTCCGTCCGTCCGTCTGTCTGTCAAGACTATCTCGGGAACGCATAAAGGTATCGAGTTGAAATTAAAACCATATACTCAGCTTTGTATCCGCTGATACTAACCTTCTGTCTGTTTCTTTCACAGGTAATCAGAGGGGTGCACATAGAGCCGGCACATCTCGTGAAGAAACGGAATATAGATCAGCCGCTCAGAATTAGCATATTTTATGACCATTCTGTCTATAGGTAAGATATGTATACGAGTATATACAGGGTGGCTAAAAAATAAGTGCATTCCCGTTCTCAAGATGCATTTAACTGCGTCGAAATATCGGAAGCTCATAAGGGAAGGAATGGAAAGATTTGCAAGGTTCTGGTAGGCTTCCGTAGCTCAATTGGTTATGAGCAACGCACGGATTGCGGAGGTTGCGGGTTCAAGTCCTGCCGGAAGCGTAACTTCCATTTTTTCCTTTAATATAAAATTTGGAATACAAAAGGTAATCACGGTCTATATCCCGGTCAATATAAGTGTTCGAAGAACGGCGTTTCGTAAGGGACATTCTCGTGGAATGCACCCACATCAGTGGCAAATAAGCATACGGTCCGCCTAATGGCATGTGGTCTCCGTAGCCTATGCACACTTGCAACTGATTATTGATATATCTTAATTTTTGTTTTGTTTACAGATTAGAACCAGAGAAATTCGACATGATCAATGTAAGTATTTGTTTCCTGTTTTATTTTTAGGGTTGCGTACCTCAAAAGGAAAAAACGGAGCCGTTATAGGATCACTTTGCCTGTCCGTCCGTCGGCCCGTCCGTCTGTCTATCATGATCCTTTATCTCGAGAACGCGTGGAGGTATAAAATAAAACCATATACTCAGGTCTACACAGGGTCTATACAGTCCCTGGAAGCTGTGAAAAAAAAAGAATTGGCGTAGGCACTAGTTTTTACGAAAGCGTCTGCCATCTGATCTTCCAACCCAGAAGGGAAACTAGGCCTTATTGGGATTAGTCCGGTTTCCTCGCGATGTTTTCCTTCACCCATAAGCGACTGGTAAATATCAAATTATATTTCGTACATAAGTTCCGAAACACGTGGGTACGAGCCGGGGTTTGAACCTGCGACCTCCGGATTGCAAGTCGCACGCTCTTACCGCTAGGCCACCAGTGCTCTGATAAATTTGATCTAAATGTGACGTTTTCAACCAAAAAGTACCACATTGTCGGTTGTTGATAACTTGATAAGGTTGATCTCAAATTGAAGCTATATGGAAATAGCGCCTTATTGACAACCGACAATGAGTACCCTTTTGATTGAGAATGGCACAAATATGTATTCATAATTTCAGAACACGATCCTCCCTAAGGCGGTGAACTTTTGGGAGGAGGCGCTGAAGGTCCGGAAAACAGGAGGTCCTATTAAACTTAACAGGTTAGTTTTTAACTTATTATTTTTCCCCTCACTAGCTCGGAAAGCCGTCTTTTATCCTTTAAAACAAGCGGGGAAAAACGCATTTTATCCACTAGTGGGGAAAGTAATTTGACCTTGGATGGAGCGTGTTTAAGTAGCTTGACAGATAACAAAACCTAAAACGCTCATAATAATGGTTCGTTCGATATTAATTATCATTAAATAAATGGTTTGAGAATCTAATAAAAAATACCAAATTTAGCTTTATTTAATAATTTTAAGTCATAAACCTTAAAATTCCATAAGAAACGTAAGATTTTTTATAATGATGTTAAATATAATTCTGAACGCACAAGTTGAGTCGATGCAATTTCAAAACGCATCGTCGACATTTCATACGTCAGAACAGAAATGTCAACATTGTCAACAAAATTTTTACTGTTCTTCTCACCGACTCACGTAAAAATCAGAATTTCTAGTGTTTTCTGTTATAATATCGTAAAAAAGTTAGTGATTCCAGTGATGAAGATGATCTAACGCCTGTGGATGTTGCTCTTTCCTCGCTATAGTGAGGGGAAAAGTTTTGTGTTACACACGGGTGCAAATGTATTTTACTTCTCGTGTGTTGAAACACTCGCGGGTAAAATACAACTTTGCACCCTTGTATAACAAATAACTATTTCACCACACGTTACTGTAGTAAAGGCCCTCTTGATTTAAACTTTCACGATTTTTACATATTATTATTCACAACGACGGGACTTAATCGGGTAAAATAAGTTTTAAATTAGTTCAGTGCGCATAGTTTTAAACACTTTATGCATTTTAATTTTTAACCACATGTGTGGAAAGTAATCTGATCCAAACTGAGTTGTTTCCTTATGTAAGCTGGATGATGTGAATGATAAATGTTTTCGATCATTTGGATTGGATTTGTTTTAGTTTGTTTTTTTGGTATTTTACAGTTAGTATTTTCCTTGTGTTGGTGTGGTGAAAAATGTTGTGTCTCACTCGGTGGCAAAGTTTGTTTAACCCTCGTGCGTTGAAATCCTCGCAACGCTATGCTCGTGGTTCAACTTTGGAATCTTTCGCTTGCTCGGGTATCAATATTAGAATGAGCGGTTAAACAACAACTTTGCCCCCTTGTAAAACAATAGTTATTTGTTATACACGGGTGCAAAGTTGTATTTTACCCGCGAGTGTGGGATTGGAACACGAGCAAGCGAAAGGATTCTATAGTTGAACCACGAGCGAAGCGAGTGGTTCTAAAATAGAATCCTGAGCGTAGCGAGTGTTTTAACGCACGAGAAGTAAAATACATTTGCACCCGTGTGTAACACAAAACTTTTCCCCTCTCTATAGCGAGGAAAGTGCAACATCCACAGGCATTAGATCATCATCATCAACTGGAATCACTCATTTTTTTACGATATTATAACAGAAAACTGGAAATTCTGTACTTTTACGTGAGAAGTTTTAAAGTAAAAATTTTGTTGACAATGTTGACATTTCTGACGTATGAAATGTCAATGATGCGTTTTGAAATTGCATCGACTTAACTTGTGCGTTCAGAATTATATTTAACATAATTATTAAAAAACAAACGTTTATTATGGAATTTTAAGGGTTATGACTTAAAATCATTAAATGAAGCTAAATCTGGTATTTTTTATTAGATTCTCAAACCATTTATTTAATGATAATTAATATCGTACGAACCATTATTATGAGCGTTTTACGTTTTGTTATCTGTCAAGCTACTTAAACACGCTCCATCCAAGGTCAAATTACTTTCCCCGCTAGTGGATAAAATGCGTTTTTCCCCGCTTGTTTTAAAGGATAAAAGACGGCTTTCCGAGCTAGTGAGGGGAAAATAACTATTACTTATTTGGCTTTAAAATAAGGTTCAGAGCCATTGATTATAATATTTTATAATTAATAAGGTAATGTAATTTATAATAATGTAATGAAAATTAATTATTAATAAACCCATTTTTTTTATTTATTCAGGTAATTACTTATTGAGTTAAACTTATATATATTTATATATACAATTTCATTTATAAAATACTTTAAAAAATAGATATTGTTAGACATAAATAATACAGAAATTAAAGATTTTGACAAATCAAATACACCGTAGTAGCAGTATGAATAATACTCACTTTTTTGGAAAAACAATAAAACAACAATACAATAACACATAATACTTGTACAAAGGCAATACCCGGTAAGGGCATTTATTAGTGTGATGAACACAAATATCTGTTCCTGAGTCATGGGTGTTTCCTATGTATATATATATGTATTTATGTTTATAAGTATGTATATCGTCGCCTAGCACCCATAGTACAAGCTTTACTTAGTTAGGGGCTAGGTTGATCTGTGTAAGATGTCCCCTGATATTTATTTTTTAATACAGTTGCTCAAAAAGTGGTACTTTTTGTGGCTGCGTAGCGTGCGAGAAGCTCAATTTCTCGAACTAGTGCTTTTTACTTTTTAGTTCCAAACTATACTTTCGAAACGCAGTTAAAATGTAATTTAGCTTGAGCAGGTACCAGGGCCTCACTCGTTACTCGGAGGTGTCGTTGAGCAACCCGCGCCGGGCCCGCGGCGGCCGCGGCCGGGGCGCGCACGAGTATGAAGGTATCGCGGGCTGCGGCAGCTCAAGTATCGCGGGCTGTATAGGTACTTTTGGTTTTGGTTTGGTTTGGTGGTATGATTCTACTAATGATATATTAATTTATTATTTTTTCGCAATTGTATTAAAAAACGTCGTTTACAACACGTGTGAAATGTCTTTTCACACTAGTTGTAAAATGTACTATATCGGCTCGGTTTGCCAATCTGCCCTAGTCAAAAGCTTATCCCGTGTCCGTCCGTATATAAGTCATTCTGATGCACATGGCGGGCATCTCGTAGCCGATTTTCTTGTTGCAGTTGGGGCAATAGTGGTTCTTGTACGTGAACCAGTTGGTGCAGTACACAAACACTACGAAGGGCATCCTAGAAAAAAGAAGTTTTATGTACAATCGGGTGATAAGGGAAAAGTGTGGACTGAACGAAGATGTAGTGACATAAATTGAGAAAGGTATGTTGAGATGGTTTGTACACGTGGAAAGAATGAGTGAAAGAAGGCTACAAACAGAGTGTATAAGGGAGAGGTAGAAACGGGAGTTGGAAGGGGCAGACCTCGGCGGACTTTCTCTGATCAGATCGGGGAAATCCTGAAGAAAGGACAGGTCAAGAGCACCCTAATGGAATGGAGGAATGTTATGAAAGTGAAGGAAGCGAAAGAGGTATGCCAGGATCGTAGCAAGTGGAAATCCGTGGTCTCTGCCTACCCCTCCAGGAAATAGGCGTGATTATATGTATGTATGTACAATCGGGGACATTGCCGGTGAAGCACTTCAGAAAAATGTTACCTCGATCCTTACGAGCGAGCTAAACTCCGCCTCCCATAGATATAACCAATTACGATAGATTTAGGATTCTTTATGTTAATAATGAAAAGGGTAAAAACAGGTAATGAGACAAACAATAGGTAGTAAGGACAGTTTATTAGTTGTTGTTGTTTAGGCTATTTAGAGAAACGTAGTTGGGTGAGTAAAAGGTAGACCGTTGACGGGTAGACTTAGACTGATTTATTAAATCATAATCAAGTGTTTTATACATCTCTAATCTACGGCGGTACAGACATTATCTTAACCGGATCAGCACGTGCTCTAACCTATACTAAGTTATCGACACGCGCCGATAATATTTTGCTGACCGCCATAATACTCCCCCCTTAGTCAACCGGTAGGGTTGACGACCAGGTCTCTCGCAGGAGCTGTCCTGAACAGGATACGATTACGATACGATTATTTCCCTTCCACGACGTTATAACTTCAATCACGGCCCCGCGACCGTGAACTTGAAAATGAATCGCTGCGGCATGTCTCGACGCATGCTGCGTTGACAATAATTTCCTCGCGCGTGTCGCATATTGTGCTTGCTTGCATTTTCACACATCACAGCTGGTCACATGACTTCATTTTTATTAATTTGCTATTTGGCGTGAATTTCCTTGAATATATTCTTGATGCGTTGTGACAGTCCTCCCCGTTGTATCCTTTCCTTAAACTTGTCGTTCTTGGAAGAAACGGAGACGTGCCGATATCTTCTAATACGTCTGGGCGGACGTATGAAGAGTGCAGCCAGGGTGCTCAGAGCCAGCGTGGCGAGCGGAGATGCTCGAGCCAGGGTGGCGAGCGGAGAATCTCGAGCCATTGTGGCGAGCGGGGTGCTCAGAGCCGACAAGGCGAGCGTAGAGGGCGACGACTAGTAGTGGAGCGCTGAGTAAAGTAGTCGGGTCGCTAGGTTTGCTGCGTGCCACATCAGGATTAATCAGGATCCTCTTGCCATAAAGCGTTGGTGGATGTCTGGTGTCATCGTGAAGTCATGTCAAGCTCGTTGTAATTATCTCTTCTCCCTTCTGACGATATTCTGTGATCCAAGAATCCGGAAACCGGAATATAATGGGAGTAGCCGCTGCTTTCCCGCGATGTTACTTGGCAGTGTCGGTGATGTCATTTGATGGAAGGGTGGCGAAATCAAATTGAGACGAGATCACTTTGTCAGTCCTCCTCGACCAGCAATTGAATGACGCAGTCACTTACTTCCGAGGCTTCTTCACTGGAGCTCTTCGTGTAGACATTTCAGTAGGTGCGTGTTCCTTCGACGGGCTACCACTGTAGCGAAGTGGCAACCGTGCACGTCGGTCCCCGTGGGAACCCCACTCGGGGTCACCACTTTAGAGGAACATAGTTGGGTGAGTAAAAGCCACCGTTGTCGGGTTAACTTAAACTGATTTATTAAATCATAATCAAGTGTTTTATACATCTCTAATCTACGGCGGTACAGACATTATCTTAACCGGATCAGCACGTGCTCTAACCTATACTAAATTATCGACACGCGCCGATAATATTTTGCTGACCGCCATAGGCTAAGCTTCGCCTCCCCAAAGATAACCAATTAGGATGCATTTTGGATTCCTTATATCATTTTGCAAATGCCGGCCGTCACAAAGACAATGCACGGCAATAAACTTTACCTGAGCTAACCTTTTTCTTTCAACACCCACATTTTTAAGTGCCATGCTATTTGGTCATCACTTTTGTATATCGCCTGACCGTCTGCATGACGTTAAAACGATTTTTGCCCTTAAGGTGGTTCACCGGGAATGTCCTCGATTGTACATAAGGTTACTATAGCCGGTCAAACAACTTCGTCAGTAGAAGAAGGCGCGAAATTCAAATTTTCTATGGGACGATTACCCTTCACACCTTTTTTTTATTTTGGACTGCTAGGACTGGGGGCCTATAGAGGCTTATACTTACAAAAATATGAACAGAAAGCACGCAATCCAGTGCGTGATGGGTCCAATTTCCCGTATAACCAGCGTGTGGACTCGTTGGGAACAGTGTTGGCAATATACCACTTTTCGGTCCGGACTCGGGAGGCCGATGGATGACTCGACAGGTGGACGATTATAGTTGCCTGAAATACAGAAAATGTGTTTACGACCCTAACTACAAGAAAGGCTACATATTTAAACGTCTTTAAAAGACTAGATTGTGTCACTCCATCTACACTAGCGCCCCTAGCGGCGAAATTAAACGCGGTAGCCCTCATTAGGCAAAATTACCTTGAGTAATGACGACAGTTCTCGGCGGCTCCGGTGGCGTTGGCGTACTCTCGGGCGGCGTCTGTGGCGTGTGTGTCGTGTGTGGCGTGTCGATCTCGCTGTACGCCGGGGGCAGATCAGGGTATTGTCCTACCGGTAGGGGTGACAATGAGAAGTCGTCGCAGCCGTAGATTGAGGCCTCTTTTGTAGAGCCTCCGTAGCCTGAAGAGAATCAAATTGACATAGGAGGAGTAAATGTAAAGGTAATTACGCAAACTTTCATTTTGTAAACGGAAAATTTCAATCCCCATTTAAAAAGCGTTCATCTTGCTCGTTTTTGCCCAAAACGTGCAAGTTGTGGAATGAGCTACCTTCTGAGGTGTTTCCCTTGGACTAGGACATGGGGTTCTTCTAGAAGCAGGTATTTACGGTTCTCAATGGGCAACGCATAAAGGATGACTCACGTTAGACCGGGCCGTGTCCGGGCCGGAGCTTCTGGCGCTTCGTTTTCTATGGAAAGCATCACGTGATCACCTGCCATGTCATAGAAAAGTAAGCGCCGGAAGCTCCGGCCCGGACACGGCCCGGTCTAACGTGAGTCATCCTTTAGTGGCTCCTCTGATGTTGCTTATGTCCATGGGCGGCGATGACTGCTTCCCATCAGGCGGTTCGTCTGTTCGTTTGCTTCCTATTACATAAATTAATAGAAAAAAAAATTGCAGAAATCTTTCAATGTGGCAATTACGCGATTTCGGAAACTAACGCCTCGTCAATAGACTTACCTGATGAGTCCGAGAGCCCGCGGACATCCAAAGTGTTGGGTGGCGTCGGCCGCGACGGGCCGGCGCCGGAGGCCGTGTCCGTGTCGGATGGCTTCTGCCGGTCGATCCGGCGGTTCTCGAACGGGTCGTAGAATATCGTCTCCTGCGTTGGACTGCTTTAGTTAAATACTCGTATTTTATTATATTAAAACGGGCCAACGGGGACTAAAAGCCGTCGTAGTATCACTGTTTAATATAAATAAATTAATGTGATATCACATAAATTTATTTAGAAATATAACATTAAATTTAATATAGGTACAGTAAAAACACATTTCAAACGGATTTTCATGCGGTTTTCACCTATCAATAGAGTGATTCTTGAGTAAGGTTTAGGTGTATAATTTGTTAAGGTTTTGTGTAAGCCTTGCGACGCCGGGGCGGGTCGCGAGTTTACTTATAAGTACAAAAATTCCAACTTACTTGCACATATTCGGGCTCCGGTTCGAGCCGCGCCGGTCCAGCGACGTCGCTACCCTCGCCGTCCGGCACGTCTATGTAAATCACCGGATCCGGCTCCGAGTCCGACTCGGATTTACGGTTCCGACTAGAAGCCGGGCCGGCGACGTAGCTTCCGGAGCTCTCCGGCACGTCTATGTAGATCACCGGATCCGGCTCCGAGTGCGACTCGGATTTACGGTTCCGACTAGAAGCCGGACTGGCGACATCGCTGCCGGAGCTCTCCGGCACGTCTATGTAGATGACCGGATCAGGTTCTGCGTCCGGATGTTTCTTACCGGATACCTTCTGTAAGCGAAACGAAACATATTGCCGTTCGTAGTAAAACAAACCGGCCAAGTGCGAGTCGGTTCGGTTCGGTCGGTTCCGTACATTACTCAATTCTTAACAATGTTTTTCTTATGTGAAACGTGAGTGAAATGTCTAAAAAACCCGTAGGGGTCGGATCAAACATTAAGTAATTAAGTCGACTCACACTTGAACTTGACTCCACATTTCTAATAGGTTTTCCTGTCATCTATAGGTAAAGGTAGTTTGTGGCGGGTGAAGGGGACGATGGGGCAAGTTGTTTCACCAACTGGCACTTTAAATCTTTTGAGTTGTAAGTCGAGTCCAAAGGCCTTTAAACACTATAAAATAATTACCTGACTGCAATCAGGGAAATCCACATTCTTTGGTTGTGGCGGGTGAAGGGGACGACGGGGCAAGTTGTTCCACCGGCTGGCGGTGGCCGCGTCGATGGACGGCGCGTCTATCACTTGCGGGTTGGCGTAGGGGTAGCCTTGGTACGGCCGGGTCGTCATGATACGCTGGAAATCAAATGGTCCCTATTAAATTAAAACAATGGACTTAAAACCGCAGACTAGGTATAGGACTACCACAGATATAGAATAACGCTTACGCTTAAAGACGATAAAAGTGTTAGGATGGGTCCTATAATAAAAGTTTTAATAACAAAACTTTCGTGAGACACAGACATATTAAATATTAATAACGGGTCACCCACGTATTTTAAGTCGAAAAACGCTCGACATGTTTCACCCCGTTTCGATAAGGTAACCGTGCTGGCCATATTCATATTTCTATGGTGCTTGCGAAAGAAAAGTTTGTGATTCAGCGAAATGTATGGGAGGCTGTCGAAATTAGTCGTCATCCGAATATTTACCGTGATTGGGGTTGGGCAATGCCTCCGAGCTGTGTTAGGTCGTGTGTGGGTAGTGTTGTGTGCAACACATCATTTGACAATAATGCCGTAAACGAGGGTAATTTGTCGTCCCCCCTGCCACCACCGGCGCCGAGTCATCGGGCGCGGAGGGCTGCGGCCCGCTCTCTGCGCCGGTCCGTCACCGTCAACGCAAGCTCCTGATGACACTACTCGGTATGGAGTGAAATATGTCGAGCTTTTTCGACTTAAAATACGTGAGTGACCCGTTATTAATATATTTAATTTATAATAAAAGTTGTTCACCCTTCAGAGTAACGTCAAACATTACAAAAACACCCAGTATAATAGCAGTGTACAGATGTACTGAATAATCCTTTTCCATCGTATTTTCTCTGAAACGTTCATATTTGTCATGCTACTTCAGTCAACCTCAGTACTTTTTGTACTGAGGTTGACTGAAATAGCATCACACGTTCGTGCGTTTCCGTAAAAAATCGATGGGAAAGGATTAATGTCTATTTAATTAATCTGTATTTATACTAGAGTAACTTGAGTAAATAATTTCTAATAACTTCCTTTTTTTAAGTCGCTTAAATAGTTATTTACGATATAAGTGCGGAAAAGATAAAATTCGAAACGAGTGGCGATAAATTAAAACACGACCGCAGGGAGTGTTTTAAATCGACACGAGTTGCGAATTACCTTTTCGCACGTGTATCGTACAACGCTTTACAGTACATATGGCCCTTTAAACTTTAGACATATGGACGAAAAGTGCTCTTTACGCACTAGTGCGAGAGAGTAGCACCATATGTACTGTAAAAAAGTTTATAGACAGTCATGGTTTGTCGTGGGCGTTATCATTATCACCAGCCCCAAGCAAGCAAACAAACCAATTAACAGCAAAGTCTGAATTAGGACGAGTCAGCGGGAAAAGATCGTCGTATAAAAATTTCATATGCCAACCCCCCACGCCACATGCCAACAAAATCCATTTGTGTTATTTTCTATAAAAAGGGACCATTGTCGATGGCGCTTACGCCATTATAAACGATGCTCCGATATAAATACAATGACGCGCGATGCTGTGCGGCGTAAGCGCCATCGACAATAAGGTCCCTTTTCATAGAAAATGCCCCATTTTATGCCAAAAAATGCCTTACATCATTTTTGAGAAGAGCTGAATACTCTTCAAATCAAACTGGACCGATTTCTTTGAAACATAGCTAAGAACCATCGCAAAAAAACTCGATTTCAAGTTAAAAAACCGGCCAAGTGCGAGTCGGACTCGCGCATGAAGATTTCCGTACCATTACGCAAAAAACCGCAAAAAGTCACGTCTGTTGTATTGGAGCCCCACTTAAATAATTATTTTATTTTATTTTTAGTATTTGTTGTTATAGCGGCATCAGAAATAGGGAATATCGTTTATTTATCAAATACGCACATGTCAAAATCAATACATAAAAACAACTTAAAATTACCATTAACCTAAACAAACAGAAATACAATTTGGAAAACCTTAATAATATTTACTTTCAAACATTACCAACAGAAATATATATCATTTGTGAAATTTCAACTGTCTATCACGGTTCATGAGAGCCTGGTGACAGACGGACAGACAGACAGACAGCGGAGTCTTAGTAATAGGGTCCCGTTTTTACCCTTTGGGTACGGAACCCTAAAAACAAATTATAGAAAATCACAGCGTAGTTTTCACCAGGGCTCGGAACCGGGTTTTTCTGAAAAACCCCGAAATAGCTCAATATTTTTAATTATTTTATGCTCTTTACGTAGGACTGAATCATGTATTTAGGTAACAACTTCGTATTATTAGATTGTGCCATTAAAAATTAAATAATAACCCAAAGAACGTAATAATACCGGTATTTTTTGTATGAAGAAAAAACCGGTTCCGAGCCTTGATTTTCACTGACTGACAAAAGCGGAAGATCTAGGTAGATCTAATAATAGGTAGTGTAAGATATAGCCTCCTCTAAGATAGAAACTCCAACAAATGCAGGACAAACTTATATTTATTCTCAGATATAATAATAAACATTTAAAACAGACAATTAAGGTATGTCCGCTCCACAATCTTTCCGCTCATCCTCCTCTTGTTTTTTCCTCGCTAACCTTTTTTTTTACTTTTTTTTTTAATTTTCAAGTTTCCCGCCAGTGGGCAACGATCCGCCAATTTTCGAACCTACAGCCAACGCTGATATTAAATTTGTTCTTAATTTAAATGTTAATATATATATATATATATATATATATATATATTTTCATTGTGATTGGCAGCTGTATATACAATTTATAGATTGTTCTTAATTGTCAAGTCGTTTAGACATCATTAAATAAATGAGTGTTTTGTATTTTAAATAAATTACATATGAAACGTTTGCATCATGGAGACTGTATAAAGGAGCCAAATCTCTATGTATGAAAAGTGTCCATCAAAAAACAGTAATTAGACGGCGCTACCATACACCGAAATACTACCAAAAACAACCTACGTAATTTGGTCAGGTCATTTGTTGCCTTATATGGTTCATGTTATACTCATGTCCCAGAGCCTAACTAGCGCCACCGGAGAGATTAGGAACTATTATTTAAAGCTTAACGCGGTCACTTTTACAACAATTCTGCCATAAGAGATTGCGATCCTTTCTAAACCATCCATAGTTTACATGTAACTAAAGTGAACATACATGTGATAACAATTTTGGAACCTTACACTAGTAAATATCTACGTACCTTAGCTTTACAAATACTACATGAGAAATTCCTTTTCAACACATGCAAAACCTCACTTTCACTGCTTCGCCATGAGGACTGAATGCATGACTTATCAACACGATAATACGATGATAAGATATCAGTGATATCTGTTCGTACCTATTGCCATATGTTTGTGGAAAACATCTGTCCAACTTGTCCAAGCAATCTCTGCAGTTTCTGCACCTAAAAACGACGGTGCCACCTAAGACAAATTTCTTTTCTTTCTTGCGGATACACTTTAAATAAATAAAATTTAAATTAAATTATTTTATTTCAGACAAAGTTAATAGGTATTAAAATTACAAATGAAAAATACAATTAGTTAATTCCCATTTTTTACTTGTAAATATATGTAGATATTTTTAGTTCATTTAATTATTTATGTTTTTATATTTTTATGTTTGGTTAAAATTAATACGAAAATATATAATACGTTCTATACGATATAATACATATGTATTAGTTAATAAAATAAAATAAAATAAAAAATTCAATTACAAATAAAATACAAATTATCACTAGCTATTATTTACACTTTAGTCACATTAACATTATGAGTACAGATATTAGAGATATGAGCAAAAATCTGAAAAAAGTTACCTTCACCCCCCCCCCCCCCCCCTACACTCTTCACAATCCCCACCCCCGAAAATTTTTAGTATGTTCATCTGGACACTACAAGGTCCAAATTTCAATAATACACGAATTATTTTCGCTGATTTTTAGAGTTCCGTACCCAAAGGGTAAAAATAGGACCCTTTTACTAAGACCTCACTGTCCGTCTGTTTGTCACCAGGCCATCAATTTTCACAGATGATGTATTTCTGTTGCTACTTGCTGCTATAACAACAAATACTAAAAAGTACGGAACCCTCGGTGGGCGAGTCCGACTCGCACTTGGCCGGTTTTTTTAATTTTCTTGAGGTAATGCGAACAGCGCTATTATATAAAAATGTTTTCAGGTGTTTTTAATTTAACCTCTATCCGCCCAGAGGCCTATAAAAAGATCGCCCATTCCATTTGTATATTGAATCTTTATTTTTGAAAATGTAAATTGCTTTCGTCTTGGCAATTTTTGACATTAATCTTATCTTTTACCTCTAAACGAGCTGCTCTTGTATATATCCTATCTATATATATTTATATATTTCGTGGAACTCGAAAACGGCTCTAACGATTTCGATACAATTTGCTATATGGGGGTTTTCGGGGGCGAAAAATCGTTCTAGGTAGGTCTTGTCTGGGCAAACGCGCATTTTTGTGTTTTTATACAGGGTGTTTCTGACAATGGGGCTTTAAATTCAAGGCTCGATTCTACTCGCTAAACTGAGCTACTTTTATTATGGGACCAACCCCGAAATCGTGAAAAATAACTTGGCTTTTTCATAAAGAAATTCTATTCTATTCTATTCTATTCTATTCTATACATTTTGGCTGAACAGATGTCGACGTTTTCTATGGAAAAGCAAAAAAAAAAATTCGCGATATTAGGATTAGGTCCCATAATAAAAGTAGCTCAGTTTAGCGAGTAGAATCGAGCCCTGAATTAGCTCCATGCATGAATTTATTTTTATTTTTGGATTCATAATTTATATCGTTGGAACACCGGAAATGATAAAAATACTTTTGTAAACCTTAACATTATTTTATTCAAAAATATTTTAAATGTTGAAAACTTTTGAGCGGTTGAAACGCTCATAATTTTTGGCGCGAATTCGACAGAGCGTGATGACGTCACACGTTGGGCGGCCCAACTGACGTTTGCTACTAATGACACTAATGTGTCGAACGCGTGACGTCACGTGGCGTTTCGAGCGTTTCGCTCACTAGCTTTTCGCGGGCAAATTTTTGTACTTTTTATTTATAATTTTAAGTAATTAAATGGTAATTTAAAAACGGAAATGCATTTGTAACATGATATAACGGTAACAAACATCCGAATAAAACATATTTCGCTCAAATATAAACTTCATGCATGAGGCTAATTTAAAGCCCCATAGTCAGAGACATACTGTATGTTTTCCGAGCAAAGCTCGGTCTCCCAGATATTTAAATTAGTAAGGTATATAAGGTAGGTTGCATGATGCGTTGGAGTCAAGTTATTTTCATTAACTTGAGTTAAGCTCTGATTAAAAACACTACTAGGAAGTCTAGCTATTAGTACGTAGGTGGGTTTAGTTTTGAGTTATGAATTAGGATATAACCAACGGAGACGTCTTGTCTGTAATTTTCTGTACAAATCAGTCTGCGGATTTTTGCGGGGGAGGGGCACGTCAAATGTATACGTAACGTAAAAATAGCCATGTCAGATAAACGTCAGTCTATACATTGTGTATGACCATTGGCCGCCTATTTTCGACAGAGGGAATGAGAATGAGAGCCTGTTAATGGCTACTCCGTTTGGTTATATCCTCTAAGGCGCCATTTTTTTCGATTTTCAAACGTGGAAGCACAATTACATTACATTTTACATTTACATTTACATTTTATTAACAGATTTTTGTGTATTACATTATTTACATAGTTTTCCCTTAAACAAGTTTGGGAACAAATCAAATTATTTTATTAAATATTTTTTGATTTGTGTTTTTTAAGTAGTCACACTACTATATATAAATTAAAAGCTGTAATAGATGTCATATATTAAGATGGCATATAGTCGAGATATTCGGACGGGCACCGCCGTGGCGGGGTGGCCTAGGGGTTCATGGCGTTAGCCGCGATAGCTAAAGACGCCGGTTCGAATCCGGCCTTCACCACTGGAGGGCTTCGTCACTTTTTCTTTAATATATGACATCTATTACAGCTTTTAGTTTTCCCTTAATTAAAATTCCATTTTTTATTACACTTTACACCTCTTCTACTCGTACAGTTAATAACTCTGACAGACTTTTCATTATTCAATTAATAACAACGGAAAATTAAGTATTAAGACCTCCATCTGTACATTATTTTTATGTTTTGCGATAAAGTTTAACCCAAGAAATAAACAAGTATAATTGTTAGTAAAGAAATACTAGAAATAGTCTTCGCCTTTTTTATCCTAACGTTATGAATCCATACTAATATTATAAAAACGAAAGTATGTCTGTCGGTTACCTCTTCACGCTTAAACCGCTGTACCGATTTAGTTGAAATCTGGTATAGAGATAATTTGATTCCCGGGGAAGGACATAGGGTAGTTTTTATCCCAGAAGTCATCCTTTAAGGGGGTGAAAAGGGGGGTGGAAGAAGTGGGAATCGATAAAAAGCAGATTGGATAAAAAATAAGCTACCCAAATTACTAATAATTCCGCTTAAGCTAGTGTTCTATATCCGTGTGCTTAATTTAGACGGTAAGTAGGTAAGCCTATTACTCCCATGATATAGATTATTAAATTTCAAGAAAATAATCTATTGAAAAGCTCGCAGGATTATATTTTAATGAGCAATCTAAGTCTGAAAATAGATAATTACCTGAAAATGATTCAAGATTACCTTTCCAGCTCTTAAGAATTACTTAAAAAAGTATTTGATGTTGAAGGCTTGTTGCAGAGTCGAGGACTACTTGACAGACAAACATGCATGGTCCAAACCAGAAACTGTAATAAAAACATGTAACAATTAAAATCATTATATTATATGTATTAATTATAAGTGAAGGTGCATGACACAGCTCAGCTCATTCTCACCATCAGGTGAGAATGACCATCACCACCATGACCGTGAGAATGACCATCACCACCATGACCATCAGGTCTCATCGGAAGATCAGCGCTGGAAGTCGCCAGCAGCATGCTGAGATGGGGCCATTTCGTGACACTTTATTTTCATGTTCTTTTAATGTATGTCTCTATTCTCTGTGTGTGTTTACGAATAAAGTATTCTATTCTATTCTCAGGTAAGAAAGCACATCAAATATTTTATGTAGGTCATATTTCGGTTTATGTAGTCAGATTTATATAATATATATTCTAATTTCTTTTATGAATTTTATTTTCTTTTCCATTTTTAAGAATTTGATATGTTTTCTAAAAGAGAATTTATATCATTTGTATCATATATAGTATTTGTGTCATTTGATGTATACATATATATATTTATAATACAAGAAATATAAAAAATTAGAAACTAAAACCCGTTCTGAGCCATGCCGGGTCCAAAGGTCCCCATCACACTAGCAGCGTTACCCCGCTGTATGGCGATGGAGACCTGTTGGACAAGGCATGACTCAGAACGGGGGTCACTCCCTTTCTCTCTGAGGCGCTCGCCAAGCTCTCGGAAGAGCTCACGCGCCTCCCGCCCCCAGGGCCCGGCAGTCTCGACGGCGACGGGCACGAAGTCATAGGTGGCTTCCAAAGCAGAGTATTTGAGGCGCTTGCTCCTGCCGACTTAGCAGAATTGACATTTTTAAATCTATTTCTATAAAGAAAAGTTACTGTACTGTATGTAATTGCATGAATTCTATAGTAATTTAAATTGTATTTTTTCTTATTTACTCGTAATGATCAAATTAAATATTTTTAAATATTTAACTAAAATACTATAGTACATTGTGCAACGAGGCGGGTAATTTAAATATTGGACGAGAGTCTATACATTCACGACAGCGGCAGGCTGGAATGAATTAAAGACTCGAGTAACAATATTCTTACCCCCGGTGTTACGCACTATGTTTTTCATCACACTTGCAAAGAAAAAAACTAAATTTTAAAAGAAATAATTATTTAAATACGGTAAACATGGAGACTATATGAAGGAGCCAAATCTCTATGTACGAAAAGTGTCCATCAAAAAACAGTAATTTGGCAGCGCCACCATACACCGAAATACTACCAAACACAACCTACGCAATTTGGTCGGGTTATTTGTTGCCTTATATGGTTCATGTTATACTCATGTCCCAGAGCCTAACTAGCGCCACCGGAGAGATTAGGAACTATTATTTAAAGCTAAAAGCGATCACTTTTGCAACAATTCTGTCATAAGAGATTGGCATCCTTTCTATACCATCCATAACGGTAAATAAATTTCAGACATTCGTCCGCCATATTGTCATTTTTCTACTGGTTAGGTATCGAAGGCACGGACCCGTCCGTATTCGGCCACCATTGAAAATTGTGTAAAAATATATTAAACGGCTATTAAATTAATCAAATTAAATATTAACAAGTTTGGGAACAAATCAAATTATTTTATTAAATATTTTGATTTGTGTTTTTTTAAGTAGTCACACTACTATATATAAATTAAAAACTGTAATAGATGTCATATATTATAGAAAAAGTGACGAAGCCCTCCAGTGGTGAAGGCCGGATTTTATAGGATTTTATCCGGCCTTCACCACTGGAGGGCTTCGTCACTTTTTCTTTAATATATGACATCTATTACAGTTTCAAATTAAATATTTAAAAAAACAATTAAATTATAAGCGTTAGCATTTTGAAAGTAACGCTCATTTTATACCTTGACTACTATACAAGTATTTTACTATACTTGGTTCGTATGAGTTAGTGACATAAAAAAAAGCCATAACTCCCGTGGGAGGAAAATGAACTTTACCTCCCGCCAAAGATAGATATAACTCCGTAATAGATGGATACAGTCTAAGGAAAAAACGTGCCTCGAAAATCAAGAAAATTTGATTCTCGTTCAGAGGGCGCTACTAGCTTTGGCCTACTGTCGTATAGATGGCGTTGACGGTTTCGTTGGTTATTTAACAATTTTATCGCATATTAGTGAAAGAACATGGGTCAAAATCATAAAAATAATTAATGCAAAAAAAAAAAATATCCATATTTAAATACATTTTATCGTATTTTTATAAATATTTATTTTTAGTTTTAAAGTGTGTCGACAGATGGCAGTGAATTTACTGGGGTTACAAAATTTACTATGACAGTACCGCTCTAGTATAAGTTAATATATGCCTCCCGCTGCACATGCGTGAAATAGCTCGCTTACTAAACAAGTGTGATGAAAAATTATAAACATTAGTATTTTAAAAGTAAAACTCATTTATACCTAGTTAATTCGTATGAATCAGTGACATGATTATAGAAAAAACCGGCCAAGTGCGAGTCGGACTCGCGCACCGAGGGTTCCGTACATTACACAATTTAAACAATGTATTTATTTTTATGTGAAACGTGAGTGAAAGGTAAATTGCGGTTTACGATTTATAACGTACTAGCTTTTGCCCGCGACTTCGTCTGCGCGGACTTACTAACAGCAGCTAAAGCAAGCATAGCGCCTGGAAAAAATTTCATAGCAATTATTCAATTTGAGCATATTTTGCACACAAATTAGCAGACACTTCATTAATTATCTCAATTCCACCCCGCTTTTCACTTTCTTAAGGGATGATTTTCGGGATAAAAATTATCCTATGTCCTTCTCAGGGACTCAACCTATCTCTATGCCAAATTTCATCTAAATCGATTCAGCGGTTTAAGCGTGAAGAGGCAACACACAGACAGACAGACAGACTTTCGCATTTATAATATTAGTATGGATTAAAAAAAATCTACTTACTAGATCTCGTTCAAACCAATATTCCACTTTGGAAGTGTCTCTCGCGCAAACTATTCAGTTTAGAAAAAATTTATATCAGAAACCTCAACATCATTTTTGAAGACCTATCTATAGATACCCCACACGTATGGGTTTGATGAGATTTTTTTTTTAGTTTGGGGAGCCCCCATAATTTATTGTTTTTTTTTCTAATTTTGTGTGAAAATCTTAATGCGGTTCACAGAATACATCTAATTACCAAGTTTCAACAGTATAGCTCTTATAGTTTCGGAAAAAAGTGGCTGTGACATACGGACAGACGGATAGACAGACAGACATGACAAATCCATAAGGGATCCGTTTTTTGCCATTTGGCTACGGAACCCTAAAAAAGCTATAACTCCCTTGTAAGTTATAGCTTTTTAGGGTTCCGTACCCAAAGGGTAAAAACGGGACCCTATTACTAAGACCCCGCTGTCCGTCTGTCCGTCTGTCTGTCCGTCTGTCACCAGGCTGTATCTCATGAACGGTGATAGCTAGACAGTTGAAATTTTCACAGATGATGTATTTCTGTTGCCGCTATAACAACAAATACTAAAAAGTACGGAACCCTCGGTGTGCGAGTCCGACTCGCACTTGGCCAGCTTTTTTACAATCCATAACTCCCGCGAACTTGGCCGCTCCGATTTACCTATCTGATGTCGACTTTACCTACTAATTTAATGTCGAATTCATATTTACCTCATATCAATCTTCATCATTTATTTCGTCATTTTTATCAAAGATAGATATAACTCCGTAATAGATGGATACAGTCTAAGGAAAAACGTGCCTCGAAAATTAAGAAAATTTGATTCTCGATCAGATGGCGCCACTACCTTTGGCCTACTCTCGGATAGAGGGCGTTGACAGTTTCGTTTGTTATTTAAGTACATGGGTCAAAATCATATAAAATAATTAATGCAAATAAAAAAAATCATTTATCCATATATAAATACATTTTATGGTATTTTTATACATCTTCATTTTTAGTTTTAATCATGTGTCGATAGATGGCAGTGAATTTACTGTGGTTACTAAATTAACTATGACAGTACCGCTCTTTCCTATTATATCCTCTTTGTTTGTTATCTGATTTTTTAGCATTTGAAGATATCGACTATCATTCAAATACCTAGATTAAAGTATTAAGATAAGATATTTTACCTACATTTAATTGCACGATAAAAGGAAAAATGCATCCACGCATTGGGGTAGTTTTTCATATTAATTGCTTTTCTTGTAAAGCCTTACCAGTAATATATGATCATTGTCAAGAGGGCGCTGTTATTCTCATGTATAGGGTGACAGTTTAGTATAGTATGAAAATATTAGTTACAGTGAAATTCCCCAACATGGCGCGTGATCATATATTCCTGGTCAAGCTTTAATTATCGATGAATAGGGAATATTACGCGAAACTCTGCGTAAGTGGCGCCACTACCACAATCTGAGGGTCTATCGTGAAACAAGAAAATCTAAATTTCGTTATCTAACATCTCTGTCACTCTTGCTTATTCGAGCGATAAAGAGGCAGATAGCGAAATTTCGGATTCGCGTTTCCCGGTAAGTCCTCTGTAAACTAACCGCCTTGATGCATCAATGTCATATTTTATTATCTCAATTAAAAATTCGAAATCAAACGAAGTTGCATACCTGTGGTTGAGATGCATCAAACTGTGTTAAAATATTTTCTGTAGTGTTAAATATCCAGAGAGGTAATCTGTTAAACAAAAGCCATTGTTCCTTTTGTGTTTGTCAGAGACATTGTCTGAAAATGGCACGCGCTCAGACTCAATGGCACACAACGGGCGAACGTTCGCACAAAAGGAACAATGGCTTTTGTTTAACAGATTACCGTCTTAGGCCTAAAAATCATTTGAGAAGATGCAGACTATAATAAGGACTAAGTTTGTATGAAAGGGCGATTTCGCGCGGGTGTCTACTTACGTCTTATATAACTTGATACTCGACCTGTGACCTGTCGCAGGGTACCGTAAAATGGGGTGAGTAGGAGCAAAGCTGACATTCAAACCTCGATAACATTTTATTTTTACATATGCAAACTGAATGGAATAAGTGTTCCGGACGTTTGTATTTTAGTTTTTATTTAATTTTGGGTAGTTTGACGATAAACACCCACCGTGAGGTCAAACGGGGTGACCCGTAGTCCCTCGTAATTGGGGTGAGATGGGTTTTCATACAAAATACAAAGGTGATTTTGGAAGATTGTTGGATCGACTTTTTTGTATGAGTATTACTATAGCTCCATTTTAAATTGGAATACATTATTTCTGTAACAGTAGCCTTAAAATCCCATCTCACCCTCCTTTCAAGCCTTCTCTCCCCATTCATAACCCAACTCTTCCCGCGAACCCTACTCACCCCATTTTACGGTATTCGTTGCTCTCCAAGTGGCATATCTTTTCCGGGCTTACAGTGTACATATAGAAAATATCCAACATTCTTATCTCTTTCCAGAAAGTGCCCAACTCGGCAAGTGTTCGTGCGGGGCGGGCGCTCGCACTGCATCGACTCGTGCAGCGCTGAGACTATGTGTGGGGAGGTCAGGGTGCCGGAGAACCATTTAAACGTAAGCAAAGATAGATATAACTCTGTAATAGATGGATACAGTCTAAGGAAAAAACGTGCCTCGAAAATCAAGAAAATTTGATTCTCGTTCAGAGGGCGCTACTAGCTTTGGCCTACTGTCGTATAGATGGCGTTGACGGTTCCGTTTGTTATTTTTTAATACAGTTGCTCAAAAAGTGGTACTTTTTGTGGCTGCGTAGCGTGTGAGAAGCTCAATTTCTCGAACTAGTGCTTTTTACTTTTTAGTTCCAAACTATACTTTCGAAACGCAGTTAAAATTGAATTTTTAATACAGTTGCTCAAAAAGTGGTACTTTTTGTGGCTGCGTAGCGTGCGAGAAGCTCAATTTCTCGAACTAGTGCTTTTTACTTTTTAGTTCCAAACTATATTTTCGAAACGCAGTTAAAATTGAATTTAGCGCGGAGCAGGTACCAGGGCCTCATGAGTTATGAGGAGGTGTCGTTGACCAACCCGCGCCGGGCCCGCGACGGCCGCGGCCGGGGCGCGCACGAGTATGAAGGTATCGCGGGCTGCAGCAGCTCGCGTATCTTAGCTGTATAGGTACTTTTGGTTTTGGTTTGGTTTGGTGGTATGATTCTACTAATGATATATTAATTTATTATTTTTTCGCAATTGTATTAAAAAACGTCGTTTACAATACGTGTGAAATGTCTTTTTACCACTCGTACCGAGTCTTACTCGGATACCTCGGTACTAGTGGTAAAAATACATTCTTTTCACACTAGTTGTAAAATGTACTATAACAATTTTAACGCATATCAGTGAAAGAACATGGGTCAAAATCATAAAAATAATTAATGCAAATAAAAAAAATCATTTATCCATATTTAAATACATTTTATCGTATTTTTTAAATCTTCATTTTTAGTTTTAAAGTGTGTCGACAGATGGCAGTGAATTTACTGGGGTTACAAAATTTACTATTACAGTACCGCTCTAGTATAAGTTACTCTATGACGTAAGTTACCTATAAGACAAACTAAATTCGACAATATACCACCATTTTTCAAAAGACTGGCTCACATATTTTGTTTTATGTAATTGTACATTACCACTGGTCGCTAATACTATACTTTCCTTATTATCGGCATTTTTAATTTGTCTATATCGTGATGTAGTTTATTTTATTCTTTCTCTTTTAGTTTCATCTACTTTATCATAATAATGTTTATCATGATCCCAATTTAAAGCATCACTCATATCATATTTATTTTCTCTATCTTTTTTGATAGTTTCTTTTAATTTTTCTTTTCTACGCCTTAGTCTATTCCTAAGTACATTTTCTTCAAGTTCATCATTAGATATATTATTTACTGATTCTTCATTAATCTTATTTTCTTCAGATAAATTGTGTTTAATATCGTCATTCAGTTTTTTAACTAAGTCCATTACTTGCTGAACGATTTCATCGGAGAGGAATTTTCTTGCTATCTTCTTTACATCTTCTATGTTTGCTGACAGCAGGATGTAGGTTTTGGCGACATGAGTGAGACAGAGAAGTAAACCTGAAAAATATTGGTTTATTAAATTTTGACGCAGAGGAAGGCCCCGGCTCACATATCTCAGCCAAATAATAGTAGATTGTTAACCAAGGGATGAAAGGCACTCATTTCAGGTATTATAGTCCGAGGCTGAAATAATGCTTTTCACTTGAGTTAAACACTCTACTTTTATGTATGTATGTATGTATGTATAAACTCTTTATTGTACAAAGACATAGAACACAAATATGGCACAGAAATAGGCAGTACAAAGGCGAACTTATCCCTTCACTTTTCATTTCGAATACGAGGAAAGTAAAATGCAGGTGTTTTTTTTTAAACATGACCAAGTATACATTTTTATAGTATTTCTTAAGCGTACTTTCAGTTAACAATTTAGGCAAAAGTATCGTTATTTATGGAATGGAGAGTCAAATATCAGAATGGAAATTGTATAACAAATCCACTTAAAACTCAAATTTCAATTGCTTATCGTAAAAAAAAATCCTACTTCGAACTTAAAAGGCTGTGCACAGACACGTATCATTTTCTGCACACCTTTTAGAACAACAATGACCCTCTTTCAGAGCATGAGAAATGAAAAAGACAAAGTTTCTGTCGTGTCGTACGAGGGAGTCAAAAGGCTGGCCCAGCAAAGAGAAGAGTGGCGATTACGCAATCGACAAGAGCATAGCTCTTAAATATTGATGATGATGATTAAATTTTAGCTACACACATATCATGAATCCTTTATGATTTATGATGCCTTCAAAAATCGCATATTACGGACAGCATCTTGTATCTTGTGTCATCACAATACTTAATGATAAAATTAATTATTCGAGCCTAGTTCATTTGAAACAAATTTATTTATAACACTATAGATAGATACATAGGTAATAGTAAAACTTATTAAAAACTAAACTTAATCACTAAACATCCCGGGCTGTCCCCGACGCAAAGGTGCCCATCACGCCAGCTGCGTTGCCGCGTTGGATTTTAGATTAGATAGTTCATTTTAGATTCAATCAACTCTGGATAGTCCTTACACCCTGGCGGGTGCTGCCTCTTCGTGCGTCCCAAGACACGGGCATCCGCTCAGTGTAGTGTATCCTGTGTATCCCTTACATGTATACGTTAAATTGAATATTTTCCGAAATAATCGCTCCAAGAGAAAAAATATGTACATTATAATAAATGGGTCCTAAAATCGTGAAAATAAGCTTAATAATGCTGTCTCTGTCTTCGTACACTTGTACAGATTATAAATAAATAACAATATTATAGAAATATAGAGTATACAGCGTGGTCCGAAAATACGTTGATAACAATTTTTACAATATTTGATATATTTATTTACAAACTTTATTCTTTATTCCGTGACCGTGTTCTTGCAAATAAAAAATTATGATTATGATTATTGTTTATTGACGGAAAATACTGACGATGTATTGCTAATATGTGTCGCTTTCAAGCAAAAGGTACCACTTTGTCGCTTGCCACAAGGACGCTCTGACGGGTTATTCGTATAAAGATACTAGCAAATTTCGTCCTTATGGTAAGCAACAATGTGGTACCTTTTACTTGAAAACGTCACATATAATTGTCAAATAGCGCACCAAATAATAAATAGATGTTACTTAGTTATTTGTAAACAGTGCTTTTATTTTTCATGCTCTCAATTTATTGTTTATTGTTTATTATTGTATACATGTACAGTACAGTGATGCATCAGAAATCAGAATACATGGTGTTAAATATAATCTTAGTAATAGTACATTAATAAATACACACATAATACACATACATACATTACATACACAATAATACACATTAATATTTTTTTATACTACGTCGGTACGTCCACGACGTCCACGTACAACACGTATTGACCTGAGGTCTGAGGTAATCAAAGTACCTAGGGTATATGGCACTTAGTATGAGTTGGCGGTGATAATTAACGCCTCAAAGAAATAAATAATATATCAAATGGTTTAAAACTTGTTTTCTATAACTTTGAATGAATTCTAAATGTCTCACCTATAACCAGCACTGACCGCGATAACATGGTTTATGTTTTCGTTGGTATATACCTATAAAAACCTTTTATTATTATTTATTGGTATTAAAAATATATTTTAAAGAGTCCCCGGCAAGCTCGGCCGAATTTCACCTTCCCATACAAACGTAGTTCCGCTCTCATTTTAAAACTACATGTTGGATTGTAATAAAACTTTGCACATACAATGACAGCAGGTATATCAAGGCCTGAAATTAGTTTATATAGCTCCAGTTAATAAAACAAACGAAATAGAACAACTTGAAACTTCTATATTATTAATTCTGTAACATCATTGTATCAAAAGGGGCGTGGCCAAAAAGGGGCGTGGCCAAAAGGGCGTGGCTTGAGGGCAAAAATTAGTTTATATAGTTCCAGTAAAACAAACGAAATAGAGCAACTCGAAACTTTTATATTATTAATTCTTTAACATCATTGTATCAAAAGGGGCGTGGCCAAAAGGGGGCGTGGCTTGGGGGCAAAAATTTGTTTATATAGCTCCAGTTAATAAAATAAACGAAATAGAGCAACTCGAAACTTTTATATTATTAATTCTGTAACACTATTGTATCAAAAGGGGCGTGGCCAAAAAGGGCGTCACTTGGGGGCAAAAGGGGCGTGGCTTTGTTTGTTAAAATGCTGTATTTTTTTTATTATTTCTTATAAATATTGTGTCACGTCACGCTCATGGCCCCGACGGAAGACCAGCGTTAGCCCAGCCATGCTAGCGCCATGCCACAGAATAAGTAATAGTATTATCATACAGAACGGCCACGCACCGCCCCGCCCCGACTCGAATTACCTCGCCCCGCGACAGCAGATTGACGGCCGCTTGCCGGCCGCTCAGTGCTATTTAAAACACTATGACGCATTACGCGTACACAGATTTGCCGTTCACAGATAGAAACGCAAGTGATTTTTGATATATAGCGTGTCCGTCCTGTGACCATGCTGAGTCGGCACCATTCGTGGCTTGTATAGGCTGGGCCAGTGATAAATTCTCTTTTCTTTAAAATGCATTTATCATTGGCCCACCCTATATGTAATGTTATATTATGTGTTGTTCACTTGTTATCATCTTTTTATTTTGCCACGAATAAACTTCTATTCTATTCTTATATCTTTCTTTCTTTATTGCATTATGGTAATTACAAGGTGTTAAAACATGTAAAAAGTATCTCATGGACCCGGAACGGGTATGGCAGTTAAAACTTAAGAGCGCTATTACATTTCGGCGTTGAGCGAGTTTAGGTATTTTACGCGCTGCGGCGGGCTGTGCGAGCTCAGTATGCCGATCCCTTCTACCACGTTTTCCCTCTCGCTCGCACTACAACGATGGATTAAATAATCTTGATCCTTCGTGAAGCATACTGAAATAGTTATTTGTTATACAAGGGTGCAAAGTTGTATTTTAACCGCGAGTGTGGAATTGAAACACGAGCAAGCGAAAGGATTCTATAGTTGAACCAGGAGCAAAGCGAGTGGCTCTAAAATAGAATCCTAAGCGTAGCAAGTGTTTCAACACACGAGAAGTAAAATACATTTGCACCCGTGTGTAACTCAAAACTTTTCCCCTCACTATAGCGAGGAAAGTGCAACATCCACAGGCGTTAGATCATCTTCGTCACTGGAATCACTCATTTTTTTAGGATAATACGATATTATAACAGAAAACTCCGGAAGTTGTGTATTTTTACGTGTCGGAGTCGGTGAGAAATTTTTTGTTGACAATATTGAGATTTCTGACGATGTATTTTGAAATTGCATCGACTCAACTTGTGCGTTCAGAATTACATTCAACATCATTTGAAAAAAGTTTCTTATGGAATTTAAGGTTTATGACTTAAAATCATTAAATAAAGCTGTTTGGTATTTTTTATTAAATTCTCAAACCATTTATTTAATGATAATTAATATCGAACGAACCATTATTATGAGCGTTTTACGTTTTGTTATCTGTCAAAAGCTACTTAAACACGCTCCAATCCAAGGTCAAATTACTTTCCCCACTAGTGGATAAAATGCGTTTTTCCCCGCTTGTTTTAAAGGTTAAATGACGGCTTTCCGAGCTAGTGAGGGGAAAAATACATTTATTTGACGCCACAACATAGTACATAAAAAAGAAAGGCATGAGACAAAAAAACATTTGGACGCTAAAAAGGATTCCCCCTCAGCATAATAACCATGGTGATGGTTTTCTGTGGGGACCTGACTTAATTTAAAATTACTATTTATACGCCAGCCGCAACAGCGTCCTGGCCATGATCGCAGACCGGCTGGATTGCCCCTATATGAGTCACTGTGTAAGTGTCCATGTACGGGCTCCAGCAAGTAAATTGATTGTTTATAATTTAGTGTAGGACACTACAAACGACAGGGTCGAGTGGAGGAAACGAGGGGAGGGAGGCCTTTGCCCAGCAGTGGGACACTAAATTAGGCTAGTAAAAATAATAATAATAATAATAATTTAGTGTAATTTTTTTAATTTATGATATGATATGATATGATTTATTTATCTCACAATATACAATTGCACTTAAAATTACACATGGTAGATTCTTAGGAATTTATATTGTGATTGTCGGTTTTTTACATTATGAATAATTGAATATGAAAAATAACAGAGACAATCAAAATTACATTCAAAATTATTAAATTACAATAGTATGTCAGCAGTTTCGTTAAATTCTACATAATAGATTAAAAAACATTCAATAAATTAAACAATTATCTAGAAAATAAATTCGCCAGGAATGGGTCGTTATTAACTCTATAAAATAAATAAACAAAATTGAGCACTTATGTCACAGAAATTAAGGTCACCATTAAACTAACAAAGAAGTAAATTACAATAAACCTTACAATTCCGATGTCAGCAAAGTACTATTTAAATAAATCTAATTAGTGGTTTCATAAAACTCCTTTATGGAATACAGTGGAATATCCAAAAAAATATGTAATTTTAATTTAATTTATAACCTGTTGTAATTTAATTTATAACCTATTTTAATTTGAAAAAAATGATTAATTACAAATAGAATAGAATAGAAAAGAACATTTTTATTCAACATCACATGAAATGGCAGAGTTAACAGATAGCGTAGTACATTTTTTACAGATAAACCTTAAATTTAGACTTACAAAACTAAGAAATTGAGTTGCACATCAGAGAGAAATATTCATGCGTGTTAAATAGGAGCTTGCCTCAGCATAATGTTGCAGTGTATTTACTACAACGCTGGTTTTCAGGCAGATCCTTGATACATTATCCCTTACTCGCTGTTAGTCGAAAACTAAATGGCTTAGAATTATGTTAACATGTATGTATGAGTGTAAACTATGTTTTAGAAATTGGACAGAACAAATACAAATACAAATAGTTTATTTCCAGAAACATTAGAGCATTTACAGTTTATACTGACCCCCACACTAGGCAAAGCCTGTCCCGTGAGGGAAATCATATGATTTACTTAGATATACATAAGCGGCCATAATTACCATTAACTTCTTAGTAATAGGGTCCCGTTTTACCCTTTGGGTACGGAACCCTAAAAAGAAACTGTTTTGACTAGTAGGAACGTACATACCCTTTTATTAAATTTATTAATTAAAACGTTAATTATCCAGCCATGCTACGTCTGCAACAGCACCGGTCAGAACTGCCGAGCGTTGCCACGACGAAGAATCACCATCGAGGATGACACCACGGAAATCACCGGCAACGCGCTCACTGAAGGCAGCGAAGTCTCCGACATGCCAGGTAAGACCATCTTAGGTCACCATAATAACCATACAGCAAAACTCTCGAGCGTTACCGAGGATGACACCACGGAAATCACCGGCAACGCACTCGCTGAAGGCAGCGAAGTCACCGATATGCTCGGTAAGACCATTTTTGGTCACCATAATAACCATACAGCAAAATTCTCGAGCGTTACCGAGGATGACACCACGGAAATCACCGGCAACGCACTCGCTGATGGCAGCGAAGTCACCGATATGCCCGGTAAGACCATCTTAGGTCACCATAATAACCATACAGCAAAACTCTCGAGCTTTACCGAGGATGACACCACGGAAATCACCGGCAACGCACTCGCTGAAGGCAGCGAAGTCTCCGATATGCCCAGTAAGACCATCTTTGGTCACCATAATAACCATACAGCAAAACTCTCGAGCGTTACCACGACGAAGAATCATCATCGAGGATGAAACCACGGAAATCACCGGCCACGTACTGAGGGGTCCGAAGTCGCTGATATGCCAGGTAAGACCATCTTTCTTACAGTCAGGAATAAGTGTCAGTTAGGGGAGACCGAGGTGAGTTGTGACAGAGGAGAGTTGTGACATTGACGATTTTTTGGAACCTATTATTTGTTAGCGAGCTCGCAACAGTTAGCTAGTAACTTGAACTAACAAACGCGCGCTATTGCGAGCTCGTTATTAGTTAATAGATTCCAAACAATCGACTATGTCACAACTCTCCTCTGTCACAATTCACCTCGGTCTCCCCTAATTGTTAAAATTAATATTGACAAGTTGTTTTCATTACAGATCTAGAAGAAGAGGAGCCTATAGGCGTAGAGAACACGGATTTCGTGCTGTACGTGAGCGCGGTCGAAACGGAGAGGTGCCGCCGCGGCCTGACTGTGGCTTATGCTTCTCATTGCCAACAGGAAAGCGCGCTAGACAGGTAAAAGCATAGACAGAAAACTAAAGTATGACTGACGCTAAAAGATAGATAAGTCTATTCTATTAACCTATGTATGATGTATGTATGTACTATGTATATTAGGCAGTAAGCATCCCGAATAAAATAAAACGGTCCGGGTCCGTGCCGTAGCGTCCGACACTTCAGTTTTCTATAAAACGGGACAAGTGCGAGTCGGACTCGCCCACCGAGGGTTCCGTACTTTTTAGTATTTGTTGTTATAGGGGCAACAGAAATACGTCATCTGTGAAAATTTCAACTGTCTAGCTATCACGGTTCATACAGCCTGGTGACAGACAGACGGACGGACAGCGGAGTCTTAGTTAGGGTCCCGTTTTTACCTTTTGGGTACGGAACCCTAAAAAGCATCACAAGCAGAAAATCAGTTTTTTTTCCAACTACTTACGGAAAATGTTATGATTTTAGCAATCGATGTACAAGTATTGGCCAATAATATATCACCATATTTTTACGGTATAACTTTTTTTTTATATTTGTAAGTGACTTCCACCTCACTGCTTTAGGTAGTCTAGTAGTATTCCTTTATACGGGCGATGAGAAAAATTGGTCTCATGTAATGCCTTTAGGCGGGCCAGGACAGATTCGTATTAAATCAGTTGAGGTTTAGGCCTTAATCTGAGTAAGTACGACTCTAAGGTTGCCAGTTTCTATTTAATTCGGATTCTAAATAGGTTTGATTATGAATAGGGCATTTTCTAAGTTATCCAAGTTCCTAAAATGTTAGGTTATTAAAATCTCAAATTCCTAGCACTTCAGATTCTCATTATGCCGAATTCTGAGTAGGACAGAAAATTACATATTGGAATCTTAGTACTTATGTGTAATTCCGAGTACGACCGATTCGATGTTGATCGGATTCTGTTATAAAAAAAATTAAAAAAAAAAAACAAAATATGTACCATTATGCCAAAATAGATACTTGTCCATTGAACATTTCCTTCTTACCCTATTTCTCGGCGGTTTGCCCTTCGGGCATCTAAAGCAACCTAACGAACCTAACCTACCTACCTATTGATTTAGTGTGACGTTATTCATCATTAAAAGATTCTGTTCAATTTCTTAATCGAATCGTTGCTAATCGGATGAGATAAGAAACTGCATTAGTCCTAATCCAACTCGTTACCAATCTGACGTAGTACTGTCATGTCACGGGACCCCTTTATTCGAATCTGTCCTACTCAAAAATTGGTTTAAAGAGAAAGTGACTTCCATATCATAAGTCGTATGTCGAAACTGCTTTATTCAGAAACATACCTATAGCAAATCAGACCTCAACAGAGTCGTACTTACTTAGATTCTGGCCTAAAACCCAACTGCCTTAATACGAATCTGTCCTGGCCCACCTAAAGGGTTTTTTTATCCTATTGTAATTCACAGTATTTCTGCAGTATTCATCATATATTTGTATAAAATGACTAGTAAAATATGTAATCTACAAACTAACTTATATTGTTTACGCTATATATACAAGCTCATTGAACAAGACATGCTGCACCGACCCCAAGTGAATGGGACAAGGGCAAGTGAATGATGATGGTACAAGCTCATACAAAAACACTCAAAGGTGATATATTATTGGCCGGTACATATAAATTAAGCGTTTATGTATGTTAATGGTTATATTAATGTTTGTGTCGATGTCGTGTGTTCCACCTTAGCGCTATAACTACGTATTCCCAGTTTTTATTGAAATTGAAATTGAAAATATTTATTTCAGGCACAGAACAGAACCCATACAGTGTTAGTACAAAAAATATAATATGCTACCTATATCTATGTTAGTCTGTACACTATGTAGTAAAACAATAAATACCTAAAAAACTAATTAAAACTAATTATTTCGATGATGCGCTGGGCTCATGTAATTGGTTCCAACGCCTCATCAGTGGGCAGTCCACTCTGACGACAAATGCTTTTGGAGATCTTTGGTGCTACCCTGCAATCTATGCAATAGGGATGCCGCTCTTTTACGTATAATAGCGTAAAAGTCATCCGTACGGGCATAGGCGAACATCCCCGACGCACTGCAGTGCCGAGGCAGACCCATCAGTATCCTAAACGCATTTTTATGACACGGGGCAGGTGACATAGTTATAGAATGTAGACTAGTACATTTTTAACCGAATTTAAGAATATGTTGTTTTGATCTTAGAGCGTTTTCACATTATCCGATTCGATATTATCGCCGTATTTAGCGGTCACGCACACTACAACAAGCATTATGCCTACACATGCGCACACAAACAAATATTATCGGTCTGACAGCTGACGGGGGGCTCCGACATGGCTGAATTTATCGGAAGCGTCTTTCCGATATCGGATGTCGGAAGGCGCCTATGACAAAAACACCTGCAGGAGAGTTTTTTGCGTTTTTTATTGTTTTTTAGTAATAATGATTGATGAAATGCATAAATAAATACAGAGAAACACATATATCTTACATTTTACTTCCTTCCGACATCCGATATCGGATCGGGCAATGAGAAAACGCTCTTAGTTGGGTTTGTTTTTCTACCGTATGTACTTAATTATTTACAGACCAGTGGCCGGCCACGCCAACTTCTGTCCCGGCGAGCTGTCCACCAAGTACCGTGACCTCCCGAGCCTATTATCCACTGTGCAGCACGAAATGTTACACGCGCTTGGCTTCAGCGTGTCTCTGTTCGCGTTCTACAGGTAAACCCTCATTTTTGGGTAATAATCTCATTCTCATGGCAATAATCTCATTTTCCTGGCGATAATCTCAATCTCTTGGAGATAATCTCAGTCTCACTGTGATAACTTCATTTTCCTGGCGATAACTGTGTTCTTCTGGCGATAATCTTATTTTCCTGATCCACCAAGTACCGGGACTAATAGGGAGTGCTGCCGGTACTGGTTTTCTATACAAATACATTACCGGAACCGGGAATTCCCTGTTCTCTTCATATAAACTCAGTACCAGGAGCATTCCTTAAACGGGACCTCCCGAGCCAGACCAAGTCAAAGGCACCTAATCTTGCAAAGATGCATATACTCGAGAATTTGGGACGGTACCTCCGTGGCCGGGTGGTCTAGTGGTCAAGACCTCAAGACGTTAGCCGCGGGGAGACCGAGGTAAGTTAAAACAGAGGTAAGTTGAAACAACGTCAATTTTGCGGTATTTATAATCGTCTTGAGGCAAGGACGCATTTTGACGGACCGACGGACGGTTTTTCCAGCTCGATAACAGTTATAGATGTCTCAAAATTGACTTTGTTTAACCTAGCTCTGTGGTTTGATTCCGGCCTCGGTCACCAGAGGGCTTGTTCACTTTTTCTTTAGTATATGACATCTAGATGAAACTATAAACTACATTATTGTATAATTTCAGAGACGACAACGGCGAGCCGCTCATGGAGAGGCGACCGGACACGGGAAATCCGCCCCTCGATGAAGAGTAAGAGAACTTATTAGTATGCTTTGTACGGATGGTCCATCATAAATTGAGTTAATCATTGTGCATGAAAAATTTGACACTTTTTATTTATTTATAGCAAATTAATATTTATTTACGATACAATTGCGGAATGTAGGAAATTCGCAACGAGTGGCGATGGCGATTCTGGCGATAAATTAAAACACGACCGAAGGAAGTGTTTTAAATCGACACGAGTTGCCAATTACCTATTCGCACGTGTATCGTACAACGTTTTACAGTACATATGCCCCTTTAAACTTTCGACATAGGCACGGAAAGTGCTCATTCCCGCACTAGTGCGGGAAAGAAGCACCATATGTACTGTAAGGATAGTATACGTTTTATTAGATTTTTTGTACTTGTATTTAATGCCGTTTTAGTTTTTATTTAGGCTTTAGTTTTAACAATTCAATTCAATTTATTTATTTAAGACAACACTGGCCCATAACGGTTAGTAACAATTAAGATTAAAAACTAAGTGTTAGTGGAACAAAAAACAGAAAGCGACAAAACAAAAACAGACAGCAATAGCATTCTAACAACTATCACCTAATAGCGGTTATGACACATTTAAAATGCCGCATTATAGGTGAATCGTATCAGCCCGCAACAGTGGTCAGGATGGTCAGTGGTCAGGATTTAACGAATAATAGAATAGTTATAGATTGTTGTTTACTTAGTTGTTTGGAATTGGCTTTGTATTTTTTGTATAATTATTAATAATTATATACACTCTCCTTTGTATTAACTTTAGTGAACATGTATTTCTCAGGAAGTGATTATTCTTTTAATCTTTTGAGAAATAAATATCTTTAACCTGAAACTTTATTTAATTATTCAAGAATTTGAATCTTTGGCTTTAATGGTGAAGTATTGATTTCAGATTGCAAATACATAAGTGGTCGGATCGCGTTGTTCGGAACGTTACAAGGAAAAGATGGATGATTCGCGGCGGTTACATCGAGCGCACATTCCATATGATCGTTACGCCGAGAGTCGTCAAGGAGGTTGGTTTTTAATCCCTAACGCAAAACCACAGAATAAATACCGTACTGCCGTACGGAAAGGAAACTTCCTACAAAACCTACGTTTGACAGCGGTTCAGGGTCAAAATTCAAGTCATTATCTTATCTGTGGTCGTGCACGCAAAGGTATGGATGGTATAGAAAGGATGCCAATCTCTTATGGCAGAATTGTTGCAAAAGTGACCGCTTTCAGCTTTAAATAATAGTTCCTAATCTCTCCGGTGGCGCTAGTTAGGCTCTGGGACATGAGTATAACATGAACCATATAAGGCAACAAATAACCCAACCAAATTACGTAGGTTGTTTTTGGTAGTATTTCGATGTATGGTGGCGCCGCCTAATTACTGTTTTTTGATGGACACTTTTCATACATAGAGATTTGGCTCCTTTATATAGTCTCCATGCGCAAAGGGACGTCAAGTTGTGCCAACCCTAATAATGAGGGCTATCGTTTTTTTGCTCACCAGTTGGCGCCTCTGTTGATGGTGGTCCAAAAGACTAAAGAACAGCTGTTAGTCATTGAAGTGACAAGTGACATTTGACATTTCGAACTATGGAAAAGACCACCATCTACACTAGCGCCCCTAGCGGCGAATTCATACGCGTTAGCCCTCATTGCTCGGAGCAATGCTGAGCCGAACGGAGCCGAGTTCGAGGAGATTCGCATCCCTGGCAAAAAGAGGGATGCTATACGTCTGACCACAGAATAAAAAATAGTACTAGGTGCAGAAGGTCGTATCGGACAATGTGAAAACGCTCTAAGGGCGATAGAATTAAAATTACCCCCCAATTATGTGCAGGTTCGAGAGCACTTCAACTGCTCGACTCTGGAGGGGGCGGAGCTGGAGGACCAAGGGGGGGATGGAACTGCGCTTACACACTGGGAGAAAAGACTCTTCGAGGTTAGTATACCGTCACGGTAATACCATAGAGTAACTTATGCTAGAGCGGTACTGTCGTAGTAAATTTTGTAACCCCAGTAAATTCACTGCCATCTGTCGACACACTTTAAAACTAAAAATGAAGATTTATAAAAATACGATAGAATGTATTTAAATATAGATAAATGATTTTTTTATTTGCATTAATTACTTTTATGATTTTGACCCATGTTCTTTTACTGATATGCGTTAAAATTGTTAAATAACAAACGAAACCGTCAACGCCATCTATACGACTGTAGGCCAAAACTAGTAGCGCCCTCTGAACGAGAATCAAATTTTCTTGATTTTCGAGGCACGTTTTTTCCTTAGACTGTATACATCTATTACGGAGTTATATCTATCTTTGGTAATACCGTGTAATATACAGAATACCGAGTTAATATAATATTATACCAACTTATAATGCAATTGATATATTTCGGCGCATCAACGTAGAAAAAGCGTTCGGGGGTGAAAATGGGTGATGCTTCCATCCATATACTCATTTTATAAAAAATGAATTGAATAAATCATTAGTTTGGCGCTATTAGGAAAAAAATCTCAGTATTGAACGTTAATAAGTAATAAGAATAACAAAACCTTTTTAGTATACAGTTTATATACAATTTAATTGTTAACACCCTGATACTCTTGCATTTTTTTTTTCATTATTGTTGTTATTGTTTTTGTTCTTGTTTGCACAAATAGCTCTGTTTTACTCTGTAGAAACTTTATTAAACATGATGTTAAAATATTTTCCCCTCACTAGCTCGGAAAGTTGTCTTTTATCCTTTAAAACAAGCGGGGAAAAACGCATTTTATCCACTAGTGGGGAAAGTAATTTGACCTTGGATGGAGCATGTTTAAGTAGCTTGACAGATAACAAAACGTAAAACGCTCATAATAATGATTCGTTTGATATTAATTATCATTAAACAAATGGTTTGAGAATCTAATAAAAACTACCAAATTTAGCTTTATTTAATGATTTTATGTCATAAACCTTAAAGGTCCATAAGAAACGTTTGTTTTTTTTAATAATGATGTTAAGTATAATTCTGAACGCACAAGTTGAGTCGATGCAATTTCAAAACGCATCATTGATATTTCATGCGTCAGAAATGTCAACATTGTCAACAAAATTTTTACTTAAAAACCTCACGAAAAAATACAGAATTTCCAGGTTTTTTCGTTATAATATCGTAAAAAAATGAGTGATTTCAGTGATGAAGATGATCTAACGCCTGTGGATGTTGCACTTTCCTCGCTATAGTGAGGTGAAAAGTTTTGTGTTTCACACGGGTGCAAATGTATTTTACTGCTCGTGTGTTGAAATACTTGCTACGCTCAGGATTCTATTTTAGAACCACTCGCTTCGCTCGTGGTTCAACTATAGAATCCTTTCGCTTGCTCGTGTTTCAATTCCACACTCGCGGGTAAAATACAACTTTGCACCCTTGTATAACAAATAACTATTTCATTAAGGAAACTGTAAGTCTACCTTTAAGAAAATTTCCAGTGTTATGTATAACTATGGAAGACTGTTTGTTTCATAAAAAAAAAAGTGACCAATATCATTAATTTGTTGTACTTAACATGTATATTTTGTAGGTATTTTTTATGGAACAATTAAGGTAAAAGATCGTCATTCTTGAAAACGTTTACTTAACATGATTTAGAACCTAATTAATGTGTCCAAATATAACAATTAAAATAAATACATATAAAAATCGGGATCGGAAGAGTTGATAAAACATTTACAGTTATGCTAATGCACACACCTTACAACCTATTGAAGACAGACCGACCGGAAATATATGTATATATATATAAAGGGACCAGGCTGAAAATCAGCGCTGGATATATGTACACAACATATCTAGCACAGGCTGAGACTGGTACCCATTGCCTATAACGGTATGAAATTTAAATGAATGTACCTACCTACTATGTTTAAGATCTACTTGTTCGTATTGTTATTACTTAATTAAGGTTTAAGGAATGTAAGATTTCTAGTTATGGCAATAAACTTTTTTTATCTTTATCTTTAATGTTTATTCCTTCTACCGCCACAAAGACGTCAAGTGACGAGCGCGGCGACAGCCCAATATCAACCTTCGTGCATCCCGATAAGGTTCAAACTAACGCACACGATAGGCGTGCCGTGGGGTTATTAAAATATTTCCTCTTTTTTCCAGAACGAAGCCATGACCGGCACCCACACACAGAACTCCGTCTTCAGCCGCATCACCCTCGCCCTGATGGAGGACACGGGCTGGTACCGCGCCGACTACAGTGTGGCGGCGCCTTTAGACTGGGGCCGCGGACTCGGCTGCCAGTTCGCTACGACATCGTGCAAGCAGTGGCTGAACTCGCAAAGGTTGAGGTACAGCTTGTATTGTCTCACCTGCCGACTACAGTGTGGCGGCGGCTTTAGACTGGGGCCGAGGACTGGGCTGCCAGTTCGCTACGACATCGTGCAAGCAGTGGCTGAACTCGCAAAGGTTGAGGTACAGCTTGTATTGTCTCACCTGCCGACTACAGTGTGGCGGCGGCTTTAGACTGGGGCCGAGGACTGGGCTGCCAGTTCGCTACGACATCGTGCAAGCAGTGGCTGAACTCGCAAAGGTTGAGGTACAGCTTGTATTGTCTCACCTGCCGACTACAGTGTGGCGGCGGCTTTATACTGGGGCCGACGACTGGGCTGCCAGTTCGCTACGACATCGTGCAAGCAGTGGCTGAACTCGCAAAGGTTGAGGTACAGCTTGTATTGTCTCACCTGCCGACTACAGTGTGGCGGCGGCTTTAGACTGGGGCCGAGGACTGGGCTGCCAGTTCGCTACGACATCGTGCAAGCAGTGGCTGAACTCGCAAAGGTTGAGGTACAGCTTGTATTGTCTCACCTGCCGACTACAGTGTGGCGGCGGCTTTAGACTGGGGCCGAGGACTGGGCTGCCAGTTCGCTACGACATCGTGCAAGCAGTGGCTGAACTCGCAAAGGTTGAGGTACAGCTTGTATTGTCTCACCTGCCGACTACAGTGTGGCGGCGGCTTTAGACTGGGGCCGCGGACTCGGCTGCCAGTTCGCTACGACATCGTGCAAGCAGTGGCTGAACTCGCAAAGGTTGAGGTACAGCTTGTATTGTCTCACCTGCCGACTACAGTGTGGCGGCGGCTTTAGACTGGGGCCGCGGACTCGGCTGCCAGTTCGCTACGACATCGTGCAAGCAGTGGCTGAACTCGCAAAGGTTGAGGTACAGCTTGTATCGTCTCACGTGCCGACTACAGTGTGGCGGCGGCTTTAGACTGGGGCCGCGGACTCGGCTGCCAGTTCGCTACGACATCGTGCAAGCAGTGGCTGAACTCGCAAAGGTTGAGGTACAGCTTGTATCGTCTCACGTGCCGACTACAGTGTGGCGACGCCTTTAGACAGGGGCCGAGGGCTGGGCTGCTAGTACCACGTCGTACAAGCAGTGGCTGAATACGCAAAGGTTGAGGTACAGCTTGTATTGTCTCACCTGCCGACTACAGTGTGGCGGCGGCTTTAGACTGGGGCGGAGGACTGGGCTGCCAGTTCGCTACGACATCGTGCAAGCAGTGGCTGAACTCGCAAAGGTTGAGGTACAGCTTGTATTGTAGTGTACACGGGTACCGCGCCTACAGTGTGGCGGCGCCACTGGACTGGAGCTGAGGACTCGGCTGCGCGTCAACGTGTACACCCAGCTGCAAAAGTGCATACCCACTTTATAAATGTATATTATTCCATCCATCACATCCATGTATGCACTTTTGCAGCTAGCTGTACTGTAAACATTGTACCATGGACTTACCATTGATTAGCTACAGGAATTGGACTGAATACTCATTTAATATTCTAATTTAAATATTGTTAAAATTATATTATAAAATGTCTAACATTGTAACTATACAATCGGGAAGGAACAGGCTCTTGAGACACAAGGAAACCTACTTTGAGAGCCAGAAACCAATGTTATATAATAACAAAGTTGCAATAAAGATTATTTTATATTTATATTTTACTATTTTATAATATTGGCCAGTCTAAATTAAGCAATCTCATTGTAAATCAAGATAAAATTCATTAGTGTGGTTTCCGTATCCAGCCCGTTTAGGTTTAAATAAGTCTCGGATCATGAGACCCTATTTTATTCGTAGAAATAATTCTAATATTTATTTTTGTACACCTAAATTGAAAGATTTTTCTCTTTTCCAAGCGATATCCCGGATAATACAACGGAGTAAGTTATTGACTGTAGGGATAAATCCTTTTAAAGTGCACGCCCTTCCAAAGCACTTGCGCATTTAAATACATACGTATGTAATTATGTATGTATAACCTTTTATTTTTTGTATATCTATAACATAGACATAGTATATATAAGTAGTTAGACATGAAACCGAGCAAAGAGAAAGACATATTCATGTATTGACAGTTTCATGTATGGCAGCATAATCCTTTTTCTCTTTCACTCTTTTACATTTCGGTATTTCGCCATCGCCTCCTTGCTATGATGCCATAACCCGACCATGAAAAAATGCCCGGTCGGTGATAAAGACAAAGCATGGCACTATCTTCTCTTTCCTCTTATAGGAATCGCAATAACACTATCTTTCTCTATCAAAGAGTGTCAGGCCCTTAATCTATAAGATTACATTAGAGAAGCGATGGTGGCCTAGTGGTAAGAGCGTGCGACTTGCAATGCGGAGGTCGCAGGTTCTAACCCCGGCTCGTACCAATGAGATTTTCGTAACTTATGTACCTACGAAATATCAAATCAAACTTATTAAATATATTAATAACGGGTCACTCACGTATTTTAAGTCGAAAAACGCTCGTCATGTTTCACTCCGTACCGAGTAGTATCATCAGGAGCTAGCGTTGACGGTGACGGACCGGCGCAGACTACGAAATATCATTTGATAATAATACCAGTCGCTTTTCGGTGAAGGAAAACATCGTGAGGATACCGGAATAATCCCAATAAGGTCTAAGTTTAGGGTTGGAAGGTCAGATGGCAGTCGCTTTCTTAAAAACTAGGGCCTACGCCAATAATTGGGATTAGTTTCCAAGCGGACCCCAGGCTACCATGAGCCGTGGCATAATGCCGGGACAACGCGAGGTAGATGATGATGATATATAAGATTACATTAGAGTGTTTATAAGTTTATGATGGTTTATCTTTACTACTCTCTTTTACTATTTATTGCGGATTTATTGTTTTATATCAAATATTTTTAGCACGAGTACCTATATTAATAAAACCTGCAAAATTTATATTAGGGCACAGAATAAATAATAGTACTACCGTACAAAAATAAACTTCCTACAAACCCGAAGTTTGACAGCTGTTCAGGGTCGGATCATGCTGTCCCTTTCCAATATATGGCACTATCCCTATCGGTTAGGGTTGTCAAAATTCAAGTCATTATCTTGTCTGTGGTCGTGCACGCAAAGGGACGTCAAGTTGTGCCAACCCTAATAATTGCTCAGAGCAATGCTGAGCCGAACGGAGCCGAGTTTGCCCGACGCAAGGAGTTTCGCACCCCTGATTAGGGCTGTGTTCTTACATTTTGGTAATAAGATAATATGAATATGTATTAAAGTCTATATTTATCTTTACAAGCATCTCTGAAAAGGAATATGAAGAGTAAGTTGTTTTTTGTAATGAGTATTAAAATAAAAAGGCATTTATTTATATCACCTACAATCAGGATAAACGCGTAAATCTTAACGCAGATGGCGCTGCGATCGTTCAAGAAAAATGCAGTTATGCCAAATCCATAGAAACATGAGCCATAGACTAGAGACTTTTTTAGTTTTTTAGTGCTCCTGACAGTTGGGAGCATTTCTAATCTGTGGGTTTTTAACATCATTACCAGCAAAATTTTGTTGGATTTTCGTGTTATAGTCTGGCAAATAAGTTTTGTCAGTAGAGTCTGTGCGGAAAGAGAAGAGATGACAAACTATACCTACTTACCATGGAGACTGTATAAAGGAGCCAAATCTCTATGTATGAAAAGTGTCCATGTGAAATACTACCAAAAACAACCTACGTAATTTGGTCGGGTTATTTGTTGCCTTATATGGTTCATGTTATACTCATGTCCCAGAGCCTAACTAGCGCCACCGGAGAGATTAGGAACTATTATTTAAAGCTTAACGCGGTCAATTTTACAACAATTCTGCCATAAGAGATTGCGATCCTTTCTATACCATCCATACTACTTACTTAACAAACAAATATTTTATATAAGTACTTTTCTTTTCAGACGTAAGAACCCGGCGCCATTTTGTGAACGCATCAAGGGGGACCCGCTGCGCACAGAATGCTCGCCGCGGCGCTCCGCCGTCGTGCTCTGTAATCTTGTTCGACATGAGAACATATTACCGAGAGCTTACCAGGTATTTTACTAAATATCTATCCGGCCTTCACCACTTTAGGGCTTCGTCACTTTTTCATATCCTTTTTTATATTGATGAGCAATAAAGAATATTTGCGTTGTATTGTATTGTATTAAATAAATGTTTATTATCTTAAGCAAAGTTAATTATACTTATGTAAAACATTTATTACTCGTCGCAGCACTTCGACACGCTCCCCAACGTGGCCCCAGGCGAAGAGGCGCACTACGGAGGCTCCGTGTCTCTCGCGGACTACTGCCCTTATCTACAAGAGTTCACTTGGAGACACAAGAGCGTGCTCATACGAGGCAGCCGCTGTGAATATGAAGAAAATACTCCCAGTAAGTCTGTTGCGTCTCAACCTCGTACCACAAAATTCTAACAGATGGCGTTAGCTTTCCTACATCGCGCTACGGAGTTCCGAATGTCAGTTATCATAAATACAACTCAATACAGCACTATATGTCACTATGGAGGCTCCGTGTCCCTAGCTGACTACTGTCCGTATCTATTAGATACAGCCTGGTGACAGACAGACGGACAGTGGAGTCTTAGAAAATGAACTAGGTTATTGGATGAAAGCGATGGACTATGTGCCGGACTATGGAAAAAAAATCGGACGCTAGTCTAATAAAATTGTAAGGTGCGTTGGGGTAATTGATAGTGTTTTTCATGCGTTGTTAGATGTAAAGTCGCCCGTAATGCTTCGGCATACGGACGATTTTTTGTCTTACCTAGGGTTGAAAAAACCCGGAAAAATTCCCGTTTTTTTTCTAAAAGCCATGTTTTTAAAGTTTTGTTCGGAAAAATACAATGTCACTTAGTCCCGGTCAATATAAGTCTAGTGAAACTAACCGTGAATCATTCAAAACTCTAATGTCATTAGTGCCTATAATTTTCCAATAAAAACTGAAAAATACGATAAAAACTAAAATTTCAAAACGTCCTGAAAAAAAAAACCTTTTTTTTTTATGATGAATAGGCAGTTTGACCACGATCCCATCTGATGGTAAGTGTTTTGATTTTTCGAGAATTTTCAACCCTAGTCTTACCCCTCATGAAAAACTCTTTCAAAGTCAAACTTACCCCAACGCACCTTTACAATTTAATTTCATACGTAATGTTATTGAAAATTGAAAATCTTTATTTCAGGTCTGTCGGCCCATATTTTGTTAGTTTACATTTCTTAAAAATATATTAGTAAACACACATAAATTGTAAAATTAATTAATTAAAATTAAAATTATAAATAAATTAGCTTCAATTCAATAAAATTTGATTAAAAACCTCAACGAATCTAAATGCACAGTCCTCCACATGCACAACAAAAACCCAAAGTTGCCATACACTTTAAACAGCGTAGCGTTAGCAGGAACCATGACCCAACAAGACCTGGGAGTCATAGTGTCTAATGATCTCAAGTGGGAACCCCATATTTCACGAATAGTAAAAAAGGCTAACTCTATAATCTACATAATTAGAAAAGCTTTTCGTATCCTCACCACCGAAACAATGCTAAAGATATATAAGACCTACATAAGACCAATTCTGGAATATGGCTTTCAGATATGGAATCCATACTTCAAAAAAGATTGACATGATCGAGCGAGTGCAGCGTAGATTCACTAAAATTCCCGCACAACTAAAGTCACTTTCATACGAAGAAAGATTAGTCAAGCTGGGCCTGACAACACTGCAAAAAAGGCGTGAACGCGGCGACTTGATCGAAACGTTCAAAATAATTAACGGATATTACGACTGTCCAGAACTAAGCGATCTGTTCGCTCGAAACTCAAACACGCGCACAAGAGGACACAACCTTAAACTAATAACAACAAAGCACAAAACAAATATCGGCAAACACTTTATTGCAAACCGAGTAGTAAAGGCTTGGAACAAATTACCCTCAGAAGTTGTGAACTCTGCAAGTGTTAATCAATTTAAAAATAGACTAGACAAACTATGCTAACTGTGCTAAGTGAACTATGATTTAGACGTACCAGCATCAGCTGCCTGTCTAAAATGAAATAATAATAATAATAAAATTACACATCCATTAAATTCCATTTCTTTATTGTTACAGAGACTGACGTAAATTTCGCGCTGGAGAACTACGGCGCGCACTCCAAGTGCTTCGACCACAGTGACCGAGTTTGGGAACAGAAATCTTGCCGACAGGTCAGTTAAAAAAACTATTGTATTGTAAATTATTAAACTATGTATTTGTGTTTTTCTACTCGTCGACTGTATTAAGATTTCGTATACCAAAGGTACTTTTTCATATATAGGCTCCCAACTCAACTATTTAGTCAAGTATAATGAATTTGACCAATCACGTGGTGCCGCGGTCCAGTGGAAAAGACACCAACGCGCGACTATTTCATGAGTAATTTTTACCTATTCATATATTATGCACACGTTAATGTCTTTTGTACCTACTACTGAAATACTTAACTAATTTTCTTTAATTATTTAGGTTTTATAGTAGAAAAAAAAATTATGACTCGTAGAAAAGGTATTGTATACAACAGTGATTATAATCAAGCTTTTCAATCTCGTACCTATAGTAGGCCACTCAGCAAGCTTCGTGGCGTAAACACGGTACTCGACTGAAAAGCTCTCTATTATATCACGATTGTATGGTTCATTTTAGGTCCTATCAACTCTCCTTAATAGTCCTTACACCCTGGCGGGTGCTGCCTCTGCGTGCGTCCCATGACACGGGCAAGAGCAGCATCCCCCGCGGTGTACCCCTTACATTTCACTAGTGTTAAAAGGGCTTCTACGTGTTGGCTTCGGCTCCGCGCACGCCTCCCAAAGGTCCGGAACCGTGTTCCGTGATGGGAAAGACTTGATCTTAATCTCAGATTCCGTAGGTATTAACTATTTGACACAAGAGCCCTAATTATACGAATGACTTTTACACACACAAACACATAACACACATTGCTTAAGGAATAACTTTTAACACACAGGGCTTTTGGAATTGGATCACAGGTGATATTTTCGAGGTACGCTGTACGCAACTGAGTAAGCTGAACGCTAAATCTTTCTGTATTTTGCCAATTTAAAATTGCTTACCATTGGGCGATTCGTTTGCTCCAGGGATGTTGCGGATGCCGATTTTTTGACATCCGCGGATGCACATAAAAACGTCAAGTATTACAATTTAGTCATTTTTATTTAAAAAAAACGAAACTTTTAGTATTTGAACAAGAATATAGGTGCCCCACTATCGCATTACTATACTAAAGTCAAAATAAAACAAACTTTTCACTTCTTGTCGCTGTCCGTCATAGGCTAAAGTGCTCGATCGACGAATCACAAAAACGAAACGAGATTCCTATTGGCTAATGACCAAATTACCTAGCACTTACGCCGCCGCTAAGACGTTCCTGTACCTACCTGTTCCACATCCGCATCCGCATTAAGCTCCGCATCGATTTTATGCAGATGCGGATGGGGATGCGTATATTCGCAACATCCCTGGTTCTCTCGTACATATGGTGCTACTTTCTCGCACTAGTGCGGAAAAGAGCACTTTTCGTGCATATGTCGAAAGTTTAAAGGGCCATATGTACTGTAAAACGTTGTACGATACACGTGCGAATAGGTAATTCGCAACTCGTGTCGATTTAAAACACTCCTTTTAATAATTAAACTTATTTGCCATGATATGTTTTTTTTATTTACTCGCACAATGCATAGTAAAACAATGTATGATACACGTGCGCTTTGCTCGCTCGTGAATAAAATTTCACTCGTCGGAAGTCATACACTTTCCGCACTTGTTGCATAAATAGCTATTACGATCCTCAGTTTGCTTTTTTTTGCTAGCATATTTTGTGTTTATTTCATTTAAGAGCCTGCAGAATATCATCTTTCCTAGACATACTCAACTTTTTTACTCCAAATGGCATAGCGGGTTCAACCCCAGTAGCATTTATACGTCATTATGACGTCAGCGACGTCATTATGACGTAATAATGCCGTAATTATGACGTCGCTGACGTCATTTTGCTACCTGGGAAGTTGGTTGAGTAATTCAGACCCATCTTGTATAAATCTATAAGCGTGAATCATGTAATTAAATAAATTATGTTGTTCCTTACAGATACGAGAATGGCAACATTGGGGCTCGGGATGCTACAAATATAAGTGCGAAAGTGGCCGCCTGCATATTGTGGTAATTATCTAGTACTTATTTATTTTACTCTATGAATACTTTAACATTTCTTAAGGGTCTCCGGCAAGCTCGGTTTTCCATACAAACGTTACAACTTTACAAATTACTAATTACGTTACAAATGCGGCGAATTTAAGTTTTTCATACAAAACTTGTTTTTGCTCCATTTCGTTTGTTTAAAATATTCGCTCTGTATAATCAACCGTGCCTCATCAGTTATCAACGTTTTCTAGTCATTTAAAAGTCAGAAATTATACCTTTGGACTGACCTACCTACGGTGTCCAGTGTCCACCCGTTGATATCTTAAAAAATAAAAACTTATTTCATGTGTGGTAACACAGCAAACGAGATGCGAAAAAAGTGTTTTTCTAGATAACGTTTAAAAAAAATCATAAATAAATAAGTATTAACTTCTTTCAAAATTCGGTAGACAAAAATGGAGATAAAAGATTGAAGAACCGATAGCCGTTTGTCTTATAATTGTATATGTAGTGCAAAAGTAGGAGATATAACCATTCAAAACTTGTCAAAAATCGATGAAAACCGCGGGTAGACCCTTAAAGCCGATTTAGACCGAATGCATTATACAACGGTCAACAAAGTACCATTTGTTCGTGAATAAACTTGCATCTTCTTAGAAAATTAGATCTTGTATCAATAATTGCTAGTGTTGGTTGACGTAACTGATGACCGAAGAGCTGGCGGTTTCCACGCACAAAGTATCAGCATTGCGATACAGCGAGGAAATGCCGCCAGCATCCTTTGTACAATGCCTAAAGGGCCTATTTTAGATTTAAGCTAGTTATTAATTTAGTTTAGTATTCATACAGTTGCTGTAATATCTCTGTTATCTATTATGTAAATAAATGATTTATATTGCTAGGGTTGCCGCTAATGATAAAATTGAAATTTGATTTTATTTATAATTCTGTTATATATTTTTTGTATTGATTGAAATGTTTAATTTGTTAAATAGGTAATTGAAATTGATTTTATTAATAATTCTGTATTTTCTAAGTATGTAAATTGTAATGTATGTTGTGATTTGTGATTATTTGGATGAATGTTTAATTTTAATTTTGTACAACTGTACTTTTTTGACTTTCATAGGTGCATTATGTTAATGCCTAAATTGAAATAAAGAAAATTGAATTGAATTGAATTGAATTGTTCCAGGTTGGTAATTACACGTACACCTGCTTCCACGCGGGGCAGGTGCTGCAGGTACGCATCATCAAGAGGGGCTGGCTCCACAAAGGTGGCGTGGTGTGCCCGCCCTGCAGAGAAGTATGCGGCAATGAGTTCAAGGTCAGTGTTTGTGTGTCAGTCTTAACCCCTTTGCTTTTTACTATTTGTTGTTATAGCGGCAACAGGTGTTCATCCTCACACCCTAGCACCTAAATGGTCGCGTACTGTGCGGTTTAAGAGGAATTTCCTTCCGCGTACGCTTCGGCTGTGGAATGAGCTCCCTGCCGAGGTTTTCCCGAGGGGCTACAGTATGGGGTTCTTCAAGGAGTGTACAGGTTTTTAAAGGGTCGGCAACGCGCGTGTAATATCTCCGGTGTTTCAGGCATCCATAGGCTACGGTAACTGCTTACCATCAGGCGGGCCGTATGCTTGATTGTCACCGACGTGGTATAAAAATAAAAAAAACAGAAATACATCATCTGTGAAAATTTCAACTGTCTAGCTATCACGGTTCATGAGATACAGCCTGGTGACAAACAGACGGACAGTGGAGTTAGTAATAGTTTTTACCCTTTGGGTACGGCACCCTAAAAATATTGATATAATTTGTTATTTCAGAGCCGCGGTGAATACTGCAAAGGTGGCGAAGAGGCGATGCCGCCCAACCTGTACCCCAGTGACGTATTAACATGCTCGGCGCCATCTTTGTTACCGGCCGCCATCTTAATTGCGGCGGCCATCTTGTGTCGCGTCTTTTAATCACTTTAATTACCATTTTCTGGCCAATAGGGAAGCGTTTATGAGCTGTAGGGGGCAGTACAAGAGCATCCTGTTATTAGCGCGCAATTTCAATGTGAAGCATAAGTTTCTAAATTATATGATAGCGTGCGTGAACTGTTGGGGGCAGCACCTGCTAATGTGTCAATGTCAAGTTTAAGAGGATACAGCAGCTGAGATTTAAATATTTTAGTTGTTAATATTTGAGAAGTTGATAGTATTTCTTGGCTTTTTACTTCTAATTTGAAAAAGAAAACTTATCGTATGTCGGTTAGTCAGGTCATTTTGTTACCTACGTGTGTGAATAAATCAAAAACCAACTATTTAAAATAAACTAAAATGAAGATAGTATGTAAGTAGGTATGTACAGACCAAATGAATTATTTTATAAGTCGCAGCACAGACAATTAGAGTGATAAAAATTGTGAAGTCGAACAAAAAATCTTAGTAACCAAAGAGGATATAATAGGATAGAGCGGTACTGTCATAGTAAATTTTGTAACCACAGTAAATTCACTGCCATCTATCGACACACGATTAAAATAAAAAATAAAAATATCAAAAAATGTATTTATATATGGATATATGTTTTTTTTATTTGCAATATTGGTATTAATTATTTTTATATTATTTTGACCCATGTTCTTTCACTGATATGCGTTAAAATTGTTAAATAACAAAAGAAACCGTCAACGCCATCTATACGAGAGTAAGCCAAAGGTAGTGGCGCCATCTGATCGAGAATCAAATTTTCTTGATTTTCGAGGCACGTTTTTTCCTTAGACTGTATCCATCTATTACGGAATTATATCTATCTTTGGTAGTAATATATTAAAGTTTGTCAAACTATTAAATTTGTCAAATTGTTTTAGCGCCATCTAGCCACGAATACTTGTTAGTTTAGTTGTCTGTGGTCAAATTAGGTAGTTAAGTATAAAATATCTTAATTTAAGTATTATACTAACATTATATACATTGCAAAGGTTACCTATTTTATTTTGCAATTATAAGTATTATTTATATTAATTGTTTTACAAATAATTATGTTTATCTTGCATTCGCTCATTCCTAAATGATTATAAAATGAATTTAGTTAATTATAGATTAAGAGTTATTAATTATAAAAGAGATGTAGTTTAATAAAAAATGTCCCTCGATTTGACAGGTCTGCCGATAGATGGCGCGCTTGTTAAAAGTTGACGTTTGGCAATAGGGAGTATTACGCGAAACACTGCGTAGGGGGCGCCACTACCACAGTTTGAGGGTCTATCGCGAAACAAGAAAATCGAAATTTCGTTATATAACATCTCTGTCACTTTATATTCGAGCGATAAAGAGGCAGATAGCGAAATTTCGGATTCGCGTTTCCCGGTAGGTCTTCTGCAAACAAACCGCCATGATGCATCAATGTCATATTTTATTATCTCTGAAAACTTGTCAAAAACCTGTTAAAGGTACAGTATGTATAAGTTACTCTGTGGTTTACTAAAAAGGCTAATGCTGCACTCTGGTGGCAGAACATTGGAGTAATATGGCACCGTTTAGAGTAATTTACTTACTGTCAAACTGCAAGGCACAATTTCTTCTTAAACTTTACACCTCTTGTACAGAAATAACTCGCCTAACATATGTGACATTTTCAACTAAAAGGTACCACATTGTCGCTTGTCAATAAGGTTGATTTCAAATTGAAGCTGTATGGAAATAGCGCCTTATTGACAACCGACAATAAGTACCCTTTTGATTGAAATGGCACATATAGTTGGTCAAACCAAACTGTCAGTAAATAAGAACAAAAAAAACTATGCTCATCCTTTTCTTTTGGGTGCTAGCACTAGTGTAAGCAAAAATAGTATGATTCTCTCTGTCTATGTTTGAAATGAGACAGACATAAAAGCTTGAAACCCCCAAAACTTATATACATTTGACATTTTGAAAGGCCTCCATCTACACTGGCGCCCCTAGCGGCGAAAAAAAACGCGGTAGCCCTCATTATAATTGGGTAGCTTTCATAATCAATTTGCTCAAGAATTTTGTTTTTCTTAAAATAAGACTAAATCTGTGTATTCCTTTTACTTTATTAATTTGTTTTATTGTGATTTAAATTTTCTATTTTTTTTTTTATTGCGTCCAGTCACTTTTGTGTTAAATGTAAAGCTTGACCAGGAATATATGATATGATCACGCGCCATGTTGCGGAATTTCACTGGAACTATTTTTTTCATGCTATACTGAACTGTTACCCTATACATGAGAATAACAGCGCCCTCTTGACAATGATCATATATTACTGGTCAGGCTTTACGTATGTTAGTTTTAACACACTTTAGCGTTAGAAAACTTAAAATAAAGTTTATTGTGACGTTCTTCGGAAAAGGACCTCAGTTCACTATGCAAAAGTGCACCTTTTTACGGAGAACATTCACCTGATCAAAACTTCCAAAATATTTTTGGTAAGTTCAAAAAAGTGGGGTGTTGTCTTTAAATTTTAAATAGGCATTTTCGGATGAAATTTCTCAAAAAGTGTAACTAAAAATATTTTACTCCTTTCGAAAATGCCAAAATATCGTCAGTAATTTTAAAAATTTATTTGTACCTACTTAGACAAATGTCAGGACACTTTTTTAGGGTTCCGTACCTAAAAAGGAAAAGACGGAACCCTTATAGGATCACTTTGTTGTCCGTCCGTCTGTCTGTAAAGACCCTTTATCTCGGGAACACGCGGAAGTTTTTGTACGGAACCCTCGGTGGGCGAGTCAGGCACTTGGCCCGTTTTTTTTTAAATTGACAATGCTTAAAATTTGTCTTGAATGCCATACTTTAATTTATTTATAATTAGTGCAATCACTAAATATTTGTTTGTAAATAAAAAACTTCTATTTTTAATGGTGCTTCATTTGCTTTAATCGTGTATATGTTATTCCTATTATAAGTTATTTTATACGCATAGTCGAAGTTAAGTATTTCAATATGTTTTTCGAATTTCGTGAAGTTGTTGAGCGTTTCTTAAAAAAATACAAAAATCTTTTTACGTAACTTTTTGTTTTGTCAATAGGGGTAAGTGCGTCTGCAGGTTGCTGCAGGGAAGTGTAGGTAGCCTTCACGTTGGGGCCTGTTTACACATTTATAAAAATATTTTTAAATATAAATATTATAGAGACATTCTTACACAAATTGAAGTCCCACGGTAACCTCAAGAAGGCTTGTGTTGTGGGTACTCAGACAACGATATATATAATATACAAATACTTAAATACATAGAAAAAATCCATGACTCAGGAACAAATGTCTGTGTCACACAAATAAATGCTCTTACCGGGATTCGAACCCAGGACCATCGGCTTTACAGGCAGGGTCAATACCCACTAGGCCAGACCGGCCGTCAAATTATTATAAATTAATAAGTGTTTACACATTAATAAGTCTTTATTCCGAGTTTATACATTTTCTACTAAAGTAAGAAGAAAGTAAGTAGCAAATGTAGCACTAATCAATGTGTAATCAGACCCCAATGTGAGGTCCAGTCACACTTAACCGTATGCCAGCCTTACCCGTATCGCCTTCACGAAAAAAAATTGTTTAAAAAAAGGGGCATTTTCTATGAGAAGGGACCTTATTGTCGATGGCGCTTACGCCGCACAGCGTCGCGCGGCATTATATATATAATATATATATGTTTATTGCTTTCACATTGGTAAAATTACAGATGTTCTTAATCGATAATGTATCACAACATGACACCCTGTAAGGGTATTGCAATTTTATCTATCTACTCTAAACTAATACATATGTAAATTAAACACAGAGATAACATTACACAAAAGTTATACCTATCTAAGCTATGTATTACTTATATGTCTATTTATGGTATTTATTACAATCAAAATATTCTTGTATAGAATAAAATAAAATTTGTATTTATATCGGAGCATCGTTAATAATGGCGTAAGCGCCATCGACAATAAGGTCCCTTTGTATAGAAAATACCACAAATAAGCGTAATACATTTTTTAGGGAAAGCTTAATTACTTTTTTCATATTAGTCAAAGAAAATTTTGAATTTATTTAGATAAACTAACGATAATTCCATATTCAATTTTGTTTCGTGTGTGGATTTAGTAAATTAATTAATATTAACGGATATCGTTATATAAGAAATCATAAAAATTTGTATTTGTATAAAGAGATGTAAAACAGATGAAACTGTACTGATATTTAATAAAAAAATATTTTGAATAAAACTATTTGTTGTTTTTTTTTACCTACCTACAATAATATAGCTCTGTAATTGGCTCCTACTACCTATTAAGTCATATAGGCTAGCCAAATTAGAATTTTTCGGAGAATAAATTTCGAGCAAGCTGGATATCGTTTTAATACCTTCATTTGGTCCTAAATGCGTATAATCCGACTTTGCCCAAACCTTGGTGTGCAAAAATCTTTGCTCTTTCAGATTTTTGCTCGTAGCTCGAAAACGGTACGTCCGACGCAAAATTTGCTCTAATCATGATGAAAATTGATATGTGAGGATTCGAAAGGTAACGATAACTATGAATTCGTAGTCGAAGTTGTAAAAAATGGCCGCCATTTTTAATTTCTCTATTTTTGGTATGATTTATGGATGGTCTAGAAAGGATGCCAATCTCTTATGGCAGAATTGTTGCAAAAGTGACCGCTTTCAGCTTTAAATAATAGTTCCTAATCTCTCTGGTGGCGCTAGTTAGGCTCTGGGACATGAGTATAACATGAACCATATAAGACAACAAATAACCCGACCAAATTACGTAGGTTGTTTTTGGTAGTATTTCGGTGTATGGTGGCGCCGCCTAATTACTGTTTTTGATGGACACTTTTCATACGTAGAGATTTGGCTCCTTTATATAGTCTCCATGGTATAAACGACTTTTCACCAGTGTCATGAAAAACAAAAAATCTCAAGTTTGACGATGACACCTTTATTTAGAAACCTTTTTGAGTAACAAATCTCATAAACCAAGTTGTCTTTTAAAATCTAACGTAGGAGTCCATTGACGTATTATATCTAAGGACGGGCCTTACGGGCAATCATGGGCAATAAGAATGAGGCCAGTATTTTGGTGTGCCATAGCTACACCGCGATTGGTTGATGAGTTCGCATCACGCGCGATCGGTCGAAATTAGTAGTAGTAGTAGTAAACACTTTATTGCACAAAGCAAGTACATAACACAGAGAGCATACAGTAAATGTGTACTAAAGCGAACTTATCCCCTTTTAAGAGGCCGTAGTCGATTTTGGAGCAAAAATTTTAAATTGATAGATTTAGTCGTTACAATTATACACGTTTTGTTACGTAATATCTAAATAACAAGTATTAGTTTCTATTAGCACGTTTTCTCATCTTGCCTTTTAATAATGAGGTCGCGAGCGTCCGTCACCGGTAATATATGAAGAGAAGGGGCAGTTTTTAAAAATTCATCAAAAAATGATGGTGGTAAATTATACAAATTGATGTATAAGAATAGTTTCAGCAAATGTTGTAGATTGTTCAAGTATCCAAATTACGTTGAAATTAAGTCGATTTTTAGAGAAATTGTCACTTGTTTTAAAGTAATTTCTGGAGAAAATTGAATTCGTTTAACTTTCATTTTCTCGAACTCTAAGTCATATAACAAAAATGTAATCTGATAAAGGTCAAGTACAGAATATGTGTAATACAAATTTACCATTTTTAGCAGTCCAAACTTTACGAAATTTACAAATAAGAGCGACAAAATCAGTGCTTTACGCGCGTTTATCTAAACGTCCTTCAGAAAAAAAATCATTACTAATTTAGTGTCTGTTTTCAAAAAATTGATCTGATAAAAGGCAAGATAAGAAGACGTGCTAATAGAAAGCAGTACTTGTTATTTCAATTTGGTAACAAAAGGTGTACAATTTCATCGACGAAATCTATCAATTTTACATTTTTGCGACTAAAATCGACACCGGCCTCTAGGGATCTCTTCCAGCTACCTTTAAGTAACTGAGAGATACAAACGAAATAGTCAAACTAAGATAACATGTACATGAAGGCAAAACTTTAAAGAGCTTTAGCTAAGCTAAGATAGAAATTAGGGCGCACTACGCGCGTTAGACAGAACGATTGGCTCGATTTCGTGAGGCACACCGCTGAACCAGCATCATGCTTAGTGCCCAAGGGCCTGACACTCTTTGATAGAGAAAGATAGTCTTATTGCGATTCGTAAAAATAGTGCCATGCTTTGTCCTTATCACCGACCGGGTTTTTTCATGGTCGGGTTATGGCAGCTAGGTAGGAGGCGATGGCGAAATAGCGAAATTTATAAGTGAAAGAGAAAAAGGATTATGCTGCCATACATTAACCTGTCAATACATGAATATGTCTTTCTCTTACCCCTGGTCGCTCGGTTTCATGTCTATAACTACTATACTATGTCTATGTTAGTGCCCGTAACCCCGTAAGGCCCGTCCTCAGTTAACGTCAATGTACGTCAGTTTTAGAGTTCCTTCTCAATAGCCCTGTATATGACGGCAGCTTTCTTCGCCAGGTCGCGGGTAATTTTCTTCACCTTGGGCGAGGCGAGGAAGTTCTCCAAACTTTGCAGAATTAAGTCAGACCGCAGCTCCATGGCCAGGGGCTTCTTTTGGTCGCCTGGACCTATGAATAAGTAAACGCAAATAGCCCCAAACTAAGCAAAGCTGTGGGTACTAGGCGAAGATGAGACTAAGTTAGATACGTAAGTAACATCAAGTAACATCCATAACTCAGATACAAATATTTTTGATAAACACACAGCTAGTAGGTCATTATAATAGATTGTTACCCCGACTCGAATTACCTCACCCCGCGACAGAAATCTGGCGGACTTCTGGCGTACTCTCAGTACCATTAAGCAACTTACTCACACTATGACGCATGACGCGTGTACGGACGTGCCGTTCACACATGGAAACGCGAGTGATTTGTGATGTCAAAGAGGATATAATATTATAGAGCGGTACTGTCATAGTAAATTTTGTAACCACAGTAAATTCACTGCCATCTATCGACACACTTTGAAACCAAAAATGAAAATTTATAAAAATACGATAAAATGTATTTAAATATGGATAAATGATTTTTTTTTAATTTGCATTAATTATTTCTATTATTTTGACCCATGTTCTTTCACTGATATGCGTTAAAATTGTTAAATAACAAACGAAACCGTCAACGCCCTCTATACGAGAGTAGGCCAAAGGTAGTAGCGACATTTGATCGAGAATCAAATTTACGTGATTTTCGAGGCACGTTTTTCCTTAGACTGTATCCATCTATAACGGAGTTATATCTATATTTGGTGATTAGACCTGTACCAATAACTTCTGAGGTTATAAGAATATTAATGTTGCTTATTTTTTATATATAGTTTCCAGACCATATACTAAACCTAAAAATAATATTTTGTGTCATCCTAGGTATTTGCTTAGGTAGAAATTTAGGTATTTCTTTTTTCAATCAGCATTCTGTAAAAAAAATATTAGAGACGAAATTCTTTGTTTCCCTGTAAAGGCAAAGTGGCTTCCGACGTACACACGCATTTTGTGTCATTTTCATCCACGGGTATAATGGCATTTAATAAATACCTAATATTGATCCTAAAACGCCTAAAAAAATATTAGAGTCGGTAAGTGAACTGTTGTACTTTACAGAACATTGTTATATGTTATTCAAACAAATCTGTGTCAAATTCATCCACCGCTTTTATTTAAAAAATTTTTTTTTCTAATTAACACCCTGTATCTGCCACAAAAAAAAATTCATATTATTAAGTTTACGTCTACAATATTATAATACCACATTGAGACATCATTCATAATTTGGGTCATTTTGATCCACGGTTTTTTTACTATCTGGCAAAATAAAACTCAATTGAGCAAGAAGGGCGTGTGCGGGGAAGGGTACCTACGCGGGTGGGGTGCTTATTATACTTGCCGCAATATCAGCTGGCGACTGAGATCTTAATACTATCTCCTTTACCCTAGTTAAGACCAACCAAGAGTGAAAGAGATGGCATTATGAGCTGTCTTGCCACTTAGTTTTGCGATACAGTGTATTTATTTCATTCGGAGGCATAATTACATTGTCTTATCAATCTTACCGTAGTAGGTATATAAATATAATTAAAAATAAACTGTAGGCTGCACTCCTCATACTGACCAACATTTGTGACGTTCCTAATCAAAAGGTACCACTTTCTCTGACAGGTTATTTGTATAAAGATATAATCAAATTTCGTCTTTATGGTAAACGACAAAGTGGTACCTACCTTTTGATTGAGAATGTCACATCAGCGACTTAAAAATTACTTTTGTTTCGATTTTTAGTAGACTTTTTAAGTTTATTTTAAGACGCAATTTATTGTGATTTTTGTTATGTTTAAGCGTGGCAAGCAACATTAATTACAATGATGATGATGTTCATTAAATACAATATTTTTTCATACTATACTGAACTGTCACCCTATACATGAGAATGAACAGCGCCCTCTTGACAATGATCATATATTACTGGTCAGGCTTTAATATGTGTCATAATTTAGTAAAGTCCCCTTTGTGGATTCTAAGTTTCCGAGTTACAGCAGTTTAGTGAAAGCATTTTTTTTTTAAATATAAATTAAGGGTTGAATAAAGAGAAAAGAAAATTTGATTATTTTTGCGCTACGACGCACGGTTTAGGAGATACAGCCCTATAGTTTTTTTTTTCTTTTTTTCTTTTTTACATTGTGTTTTTTATATATTACTTTGGGGTTTCATAAAGGGGAACGAAAATTTAATTATTTTTGCGCTACGACGCATGGTTTAGGAGATCAAGCCCTATAAAAAAAAATCTCTTTTTTTTTGCGTTTTTTTGTATAAATTAATGGTTACATAAAGGGGACCGAAAAGTTGATTATTTTTGCGCTACGACGCACGGTTTAGGAGATACAGCCCTATATAGATTTTTTTCTTTTTCTTTTTTACGTTTTTAAATCTTAATTAAGGGCTTCTTAAGGGGAACGAAAATTTGATTATTTTTCGCTACAATGCACGGTTTATTGTTGTTTTTTTTTTCTTTTTTTTTGTCATTGCGCTTTTTGGGGTTTGGGGTTTCATAAAAGGGAACGAAAATTTTATTATTTTTGCGTTACGACGCACGGTTTAGGAGATACAGCCCTATAAAGTTTTTTTGTTATTTTTTTTTTTTGCGTTTTTAAATCTTAATTAGGGGCTTCTTAAAGGGGAACGGATATTGATTATTTTTGCGCTACGATGCACGGTTTAGGAGATACAGCCCTATAAAGTTTTTTTGTTATTATTTTTTTCTTTTTTTTTCTTGTGTTTTTGTATATTATTTTAGGGCTTCATAAAGGGGAACGAAAATTTTATTATTTTTGCGCTACGACGCATGGTTTAGGAGATACAGCCCTATAAAGATTTTTTTTTTTAAATTTTGCGTTTTTTTTTAATATAAATTATGGGTTGCATAAAGGGGAACGAAAATTTTATTGTTTTTGCGGTACCACGCACGGTTTAGGAGATACAGCTCTATAAAGTTTTTTTTCCTGGTTTTTTTTTTGTTTTTTTATTTAAAGTATTAATTACGGGTTTCTTAAAGGGGTTTTTTAAATTATTTTTGCGCTACGACGCATGGTTTAAGAGATACAGCCCTATAAAGTTTTTTTTTTTTTTTTCTTTTTTACATTGTGTTTTTTGTATATTACTTTGGGGTTTCATAAAGGGGAACGAAAATTTGATTATTTTTGTGCTACGATGCACGGTTTAGGAGATGCAGCCCTATAAAGATTTTTTTTTTGTTTTTTTTTCATTGTGTTTTTTGTATATTACTTTGGGGTTCCGTATAGTGGAACGAAAATTTTGTTATTTTTACGCACGGTTTAGGAGATATAGCTCTATAAAGATTGTTTCCTGTTTTTTTTTATGTTTTTTTTTTAAGTATTAATAAAGGGTTTCTTAAAGGGGAACGAAAAATTGATTATTTTTGCGCTACGATGCACGATTTAGGAGATGCAGCCCTATAAAGTTTTTTTTTTGTTTTTTTTTTCATTGTGTTTTTTGTATATTAGTTTGGGGTTCCATAAAGGGGAACGAAAATTTGATTATTTTTGCGCTACGACGGTTTAGGAGATACAGCCCTATAAAGTTTTTTTTTGTTTTTTTTATTGCGTTTTTTTTACATATAAATTAATGGTTACATAAACGGGACCGAAACGTTTATTTTTGCGCTACGACGCACGGTTTAGGAGATACAGCCCTATAAAGATTTTTTCCTCTTTTTTTCTTTTTTGCGTTTTTAAATCTTAATTAGGGGCTTCTTAAAGGGGAGCGAAAATTTGATTATTTTTGCGCTACGATGCACGATTTAGGAGATACAGCTAATACAGCCCTATAAAGATTTTGTTTCTTTTTTTTCATTGTATTTTTCATGTATTACTTTTGGGTTACATAAAGGGGAACGAAAATTTTATTATTTTTGCGCTACGACGCATGATTTAGGAGATACAGTCCTATATTTTTTTTACAATGCATGTGCTCGAAAAGTGCGTTTCCTACGGAGCCATATCGTGCGGAAAGTACTGCTTTTCCGCACTAGTGCTTTTTGTTTTCAATTTTTTTTTTACAGTACATATGGTGCTACTTTCTCGCACTAATGCGGAAAAGAGCACTTACCGTGCATATGTCGAAAGTTTAAAGGGCCATATGTACTGTAAAACGTACGATACACGTGCGAATAGGTAATTCGCAACTCGTGTCGATTTAAAACACTCCTTTTAATAATTAAACTTATTTGCCATATGTTTTTTTATTTACTCGCACAATGCATAGTAAAACATTGTATGATACACGTGCGTAAAGATGATTTCCGCACTTGTTGCATAAATAGCAATTTTTTTATCAAAGAATGAAAGAAAGTCACGGTATTAATAACCAAATTTTACTTTAGTGGTACCTTTTCCCTATCACTGTCACAAATGTATGTGGCGTTCACGTAAACGCGATATTTTTAAGATTTCCCTGCGCAATGTTGCCAGCTCGCTTGCAAATCAAACATGTACTTACAGTTCTTTTGCATAATGGTGACATTGTACAATATCTATAAGTTTTAAATAGGTAAAAGATAATTCGACGCATTCTTTGCTTGCTTGTTGCTTGTTGTTGTGTTGTTTGCGTAACTTCTTTGAATAAGTTGCGTTAATTTGGCGCACAGGCGAAGTAAACATGCGTTGCGTACGGCAAGGTCACGCCGCGGCCCCACCCTGCACGGCCTCCGTTGCCCATTCAGACCGCCCGCTAGCTTCGTTTGAACGCAAATAATATTTTTGTAATATTTGTTTATGCAGTGGATGCAAGTGACACAAATTCATACATCTTATTTATCCCGCATTTCAAATTAATAAGATGTAAACTCTAATATCTTTAATATTCTTTTGTAACGGTGACAGCCTGTTACAACAAAATCATCAAATATCTTATGAAGCTATGCCTTAATAAGACACAAAATCATTTAATGGACCTATTTAAACGATTAAATTCGACCTAAGTAATTTTTTTTAACTCTAATTTTTTTTTGTGTCATTTAGAATATTATGACATAGTATCAGATTGCAGTGGACGTAATTGACACAAATTATGTTTTCACACTAAAAACACTATCCTAAATGCAACACAGTTACATGTTTTCTCTCGAATATTTTTTTCTCCAAAATAATTCAAAATAAAAAATAATTACCACAAAATAACAAATTACTAGAAAAGCAAATTATATATATGACACAAAACAAAATGTAAGATTTACATCTTAACAAAGTATTCATAAGCGAAAACAGAATTGACTTTAATATTTTTATAACCTAGGGGTCAAAATATAGCCAGCGGTACAGGTCTAGATGTATAGCGTGTCCGCCCTGTTCCTTAGTGCCCGCTGCTCAAATCCCGCTCACCTGTGTTGGAGCGCGCATGCTGCGACTGCACCAGCCCGCCGAAGGCGTCCGTGATGGCTTGCACTATGCTGTTCTTATTGTCCGCGACGCCGGTGTCCAGGCCAAAAGCTAATACATTGTTGTCGGCCGCACTAAAAAAATAAAAACTTAGGCCTACTGTCCACGGAAGCGTAGCTGCATAGACGCGTACTCGTCATTGTACGCTTGCTGTACGCTTGCTTGCAGCCTACATACAAAACCGCACAACTCTGTCGACGGAGCGGCAACGTCGCGTCAGCGACGCTGCATGCAAGCTTCATGCCGCTGGGCGTACTGCATGTCATACGCTGGGCTACATCGCAAGGAATAGCACGTTGAGTTTTTGTAAATAGTGTCTTCATCGTTGGACGACATTCTCACGAATGAAAGGAAATGTAGGCTACGATACGCTTACGCTACGCTTCGTGGACAACGTTTGTACGCCGGGCTGCATGGCAGCTGCACTGCGTATTCATGCAGCGTCTATGCAGCTACGCGTCGTGGACAGTAGGCCTAACTAATATTACTAACACAAAGAACCAGTATTTTGCGCCATGAGTTGCTGCCGTTTTGGCATTAAACAGTAGAAGCGGAGCGACCGCGACCTAAATGCGTAAGCGCCATGAATTTTACGACGCTTACGTTTTGGTCGCGTGGTACAGGTTGTGATTGCGATAATTTCATTGTTGTATGACGTCTATAGTAATAAAAAATCAGTGAGACTAAGTAATAAATTCAAACTTGGTAGTCCTACTTATTTTGGAACTTTGGTAGTTACGAAAAAGGAAAAAGGTTCGTAATAACTGATAACTTTTATACGATGGCAACCAAACGGACCGCCTGATCGTGAGCGGTCACCGTAGGCTACGACACCTGCAACTCCAGAGGTGTTACTTGGGCGTTGCCGACCCTTCTGAGGCTAAGTCAGGCCGTCGGTTCGCGGAATTCGCTATAATAGTACCTATGGTAAACGTACCCGCCGCTGCGACGAAGATTCTTGGCCGAGTCTCTTTCCGACTCCACTCTATCACGCTCGCTGTCAACACTCCTAAAAATGATATTTAGGTATTAAGTTCAATGTGGAGAAAACCGTCTGCATACTCTTTCGTCGCTTTTAACGCTTCTACATGTCAAAAGGAATATATTTTAGTGCGTGCACTTACCCCTCTTCAGGGCTGTCCTGCGCACTCCTAGAGACGCGTTTGCTATCCCCATCTACCGCTTCAGAAACGTTGGTCGGCAGTAAGACCGAGGCGTTCAGCTGGGCTGCTACACCTACAAACACCATGTATCCTGATGGATCACTGTACATGTATACAATAAATACAATACAAAAATATAATGGACTAAAGCTGCGTCTGCGAACACTCACGAACGCGAAGCGAAAGCGGCGCGGCGGGCCCACGGCGTTCGCGTTCGCAACGAGATCGCCCACGTAGGACACTTCTATAGGTATCAAAGGATTGATGCACCATTCGCGTTCGCGTGTAGTTTGCCTACGTAGTACCAAAGATAGATATAACTCCGTAATAGATGGATACAGTCTAAGGAAAAAACGTGCCTCGAAAATCAAGAAAATATTATTCTAGTTCAGAGGGCGCTACTAGTTTTGGCCTACAGTCGTATAGATGGCGTTGACGGTTTCGTTTGTTATTTAACAATTTTAACGCATATCAGTGAAAGAACATGGGTCAAAATCATCAAAATAATTAATGCAAATAAAAAAATCATTTATCTATATTTAAATACATTTTATCGTATTTTTATAAATCTTCATTTTTAGTTTGAAAGTGTGTCGACAGATGGCAGTGAATTTACTGGGGTTACAAAATTTACTATGACAGTACCGCTCTAGTATAAGCATTATTAATCTGTGGTATAAGTTACTCTATGGTAGTACGCTGCGTAAGGGCGTCCGGTAGCTGACGAGGGTGCTCGGAGCGGGCGCACGCACGCGGGTGCCATTGTAGGTAAAATCCGTCGCACGCGTCCGCGCCAGTTTATAAGCGTTGCTCATAACGCTCTCATACTTCACCTATTATAAAAATCCCCCAACTCATTTCAATTTAGTATGGTTATTTTGGTAGTCTTTGCATATCTATCGTGCATTTAAACCCTCGCAACGCACAATTTTCTACTTTTTTAGGGCCCCTACCAACCTAAAAACGGGACCCTATTACTAAGACTCCTCTGTCCGTCTGTCTGTCACTAGGCTGTATCTCATGAACCGTGATAGCTAGTACTAGGTACAGAAGATTCACTCTCTAAGAAAACGCGTCTACTATGCGTATGCGCAAGGCAGCGCAAGCGCGTGCAGGCGTCCGTTCCGTAGCGGTGCGCGGCAATTACTATGGCAAAACCCCAAAATTGGGGGTACTTGTAGCGACGCGACAAAATCGCGGAGTGAGACACGCCTGCCGCTGAACCTTTTGTATTTGTATTCCAGAAATCATCCTTTAAGGGGGTGAAAGTTTGTATGGGGTATCGATAAAAAGCAGATTGGATAAAAAATAAGCTACGCAAATTACTAACTCTACGCAAACGAAGTCGCGGGCAAAAGCTAGTATATAAATAAATACTTAAATACATAGAAAACAACCCTGACTTGTACAAATATGTGTGCTCATCACACAAATAAATGCCTTTACACGGGATTCGAACCCAGAACCATCGGCTTCACAGGCAAAAAATGAAAATATTAAGTATTCAAACTTACCGAATAAGATTAATATCACGCAGTATTTCATACTTTCAGCAATTAATAAAATAATGTATAAACGGTAAGCAAGTAAAATAATAACGGTAAGCAAGTTTTTAATGAAAATTCCAATTGTACCTACCGTCCATTAAATAGGCAAATTGCCTATCGTAATAATTTAAGTTTTGTTGCTGATTAAAATAATAACACAATAGCAATGAGTATGTGACGTTTTCAAGCTAAAGGTACCACATTGTCGGTTGTCAATAAGGTTGATTTCAAATTGAATATGGAAATCGCGCCTTATTGACTACCGACAATAGGTACCCTTTTGATTGAGACTGACACAAATGTGTGGAAGTCTAGCCAAAGGTCCCACATTGTCGCATACCATAAGGACGAGATTTGCTTGTATGTTTATACAAATAACCTGTCAAAGCGTCCTAATAGCAAGCGACAAAGTGGGATTTGCTTGCCCCAGTAGCATCTATACGTCATAATGACGTCAGCGACGTCATTATGACGTAATAATGCCGTCATTATGACGTCCCTGACGTCATTTTGCTACCTGGGTGGTAACGACACATAAAATGTCGAATGACCTATGAAATTAGAAACGCGTTCCTCAATGCGTACAGCTCTATTAAAAAAAACCGGCCAAGTGCGAGTCGGACTCGCGCACGAAGGGTTCCTTACCATTACGAAAAAAAAACAGCAAAAAAATCACGTTTGTTGTATCGGAGCCCCATTTAACCTTCAAGAAAAGAGCGTATTCCCATCTTAAAGGCCGGCAACGCACTTACAACCCCTCTGGTGTTGCGGGTGTCCATGGGCGGCGGTAATCGCTTTCCATCAGGTGATCCGTCTGCACGTTTGCCTCCTATTTCATTAAAAAAAAAAAATATATTATTCTGTTTTTAGTATTTGTTGTTATAGCGGCAACAGAAATACATCATCTGTGAAAATTTCAACTGTCTAGCTATCACGGTTCATGAGATACAGCCTGGTGACAGACGGACAGCGGAGTCTTAGTAATAGGGTCCCGTTTTTACCCTTTGGGTACGGAACCCTAATTATCTTTCGAAAATTCGAAATGCAATAGAACATTGGGTTGAAAGTTTTTTACGCGCCACGCACCATTTTTTTTTTTTTTTTTTAACCCAGGGGAAATCCGTTAGGGATCCCACCCGGCCCGGGAGAGGCCGAGTGGGTATGTCCGACTCGCACGGACTAAAACCCCTGGGGTGTTCCGACGCTCGCTTTTGGGCGCGGTTACGGGAACAACTTTGCAGACCTCCGAGAAAACGCGCCACTTGCACCATTCACTAACCCGAGTTTAATTTTATATTACTTATTACTTTTTCATCACCTAAACGGCAAATGGTGCATACATTTTTCCGTTTAGGAAGTCAAATATAAAATATAAAATGAAATCACAAATAAAGGATAATATTAAATAAAGAACAATGTATTTATAAAATATTTATTTAAAGCTTAAAATTTGAACAATACAATAACCACTTGTGAAAAAATTATAACTTAATTCTAAATTATAGACAAACGAATACCAAAACGCGTGCAAAATATTGTAGGCGAAGTTTTGAGTCATCTACTTTAGCTGTCAAATTTGCGGCTACAAATGTGACGTTTTCAACCAAACGGTACCACCACATTGTCGCTAGTCGATAAGGTTGATTTCAAACTGAAGCTATATGGAAATAGCGCCTTATTGACAACCGACAATAAGTACCCTTTTGGTTGAGAATGGCACATCTATCTATGCGACTTATTATTCATTGTCTATGTTATAATTCTAATCATTATAAAAAGAAATGGCACGAATTAAAAAAATATATATTCTTACATTAATAATGACTTTAACACACTTACATTTACAAAACATTAACAATTACATTTATACGACACAGCCTTAATATTGACATATGTGGCTTTCCATCAGATAAAAGTCCTTATTTTCAAGTACAATAAGTTCCTTTCCATCTGAAATTTCAACAGAAATTCTGATAAAAAGGTCCTAATTGCACATGAAGCATAAGTACTCTTCTGATGGAAACCCACATATGTTAATAACGTACACCAGCACGAATAGGTAAACGGTCTAGGTGTCCGAAAAGATCTACACACACTCTCTTAACAACATTTAAACATAGTCATGTCTGTCACACGACAACTCCATTAATGTGAGATATAGCTCCAATGACCTGTTTCACGTTAAATATTATGCTAATATATTAGAGATTTTACATAGAAAAGTATTAATATATAGCTAATATTTTTGTCTGAAATAAGTCACTGTATTGCTATCGTTAACTTTGCAACGATTTTGACAGTACAGATTGTGCATGTGTTATTTATACGTCATAATTTCATAGAAGTTTGACGTTTAATAATACTTACACAGTCTGGGCTATCAAAATCGCTGCAGACTCATCTTGGTACAACTCTTGGAACATGCTGTATAATAAACTTATTTTCTACATTTAAAGTCACTTAACCTAAGAAAATATGAATGAAATACAAAAATAATTAACTTTTGCAACTTACATGTTATTATAATAATCCCTTGTTATAGAAATTAAATTAAATAAAATAGAATATCAATTGGTTTTAATCAAATTAAACAAAAGAAATTCTAAAACTTCTGCAGGATTTAAATTAAAAAAAAAATCTCGTCAAGAAGTTCTTTACGTCTAAAGAATGTAACTTAGTTTGAGAAAAATATTTTTAGGATATAAATTGGAAAATAATATCATTTTAATTATACAACTAGAATTATTGAAAAATATAAAACTTAAATCTACTTATTACATTGAAAAAATAAAACAATGGAATCAAACTTATTAGCAAAAGTAAAGTAAAATAAATTGATTGGCAGAAACGTAACTTATTTGGGACAATCATGTACCTAAAGAAGTTTAATAGCAGAATAAATTGAATAAAATGTAACATATTTGGAAGAAATATAGAAATATTTAATCTCTTAAAACCCATGTACCCCATTAAATATAATTTGAATAAATTTAACCAAAAAAGAAATATTCATAAAATTTCAAAAAAATATTCAATCATTTAGTTTTTGATTTAAAATCAATGGCATTTTTCTGATTCGGTCAGATAAAGGTTAAATAGCAAAAAAATCAATTAATATAATGTAACATATTTGGGACAATATATTTATAGAATGTAGAGACATGGCAGAATGCATAATTTAGCAGTCAGTGCCCCGTTTATCAAAAGTTTTTAGCTTGTAATACAAGTGGAAGTCCCTTTCTAACAAAAGCTGTCAAAAAAGGACTTCCACTTGTATTACAAGCCACAAGCTATTGATAAACGGGCCCCTGCTCTAAGATAATAATTAGATTGTAATATATGCACATTAACTATTATATGCAATGCACTAAATACACATACAATACTGACACTTTCCTAGCTAATTGAAAGAAAATATATGTAAATATACAAAGTATTTGTATTTTGCATATATTGTTTTGCGCATTCAGAAAGACGCCTGCATTACTTATGAAACTTTCCAATATATCAAATACGCTACATATGAAAAAGTATTTAATAGTATTCTTAAAAATATGTGACGTTTTCAACCAAAAGGTACAACATTGTCGCTTGTCGATAAGGTTGATTTCAAATTGTAGCTATATGGAAACAGCGTCTTATTGACAACTGACAATAGGTACCCTTTTGGTTGAGAATGGCACATATATCTACATAACAACTCAAAACTCAACTCAACTTAAACACATTGGCGTGTCCCAAATATGGCACAAACAAAAAAGAGATTCACAGTATCACGTTTCGATCACAGTCCTAAGGAAAGCTATTGAAGATTGAGCTATATTTCGTAGATTTGTTTCTTGCCCTGATTGTAAAAACACACAAATATTTTTATGTCCAAATATGGTACATGTGTTTCTACCGCATAGCCACATTTTTCGCAATCGGCATAGCTAATATTGGCCCCGGAACTTTCTTTGAGCATATTCTCGTAACGTTTGATGTTTATTGCCCCGTATATGTTATGTTAGGTATATGACCGTGCTTGGTTTAAAATAATGTGCCAAACATGGTACATATTTTGTCCCAAATGTGGCACATTTTTTAAATTATGGTGTTCTTTATTTACGGTATAGCCACATCTTGGTCGCAATCGGCATAGCTTTTGGCCCCGGAGCTATCCTTGAGCATATTTTCATAGTGTTTGATATGTTTCTTGCCCTGTATATGTTATAAAAATAATATGTGCCAAATATGGCACATTTAATTTTTTTTGTATACCTATATGGTGTTCTTAATTTAAACAGGTGTTTGTTTAAAGCATAACGACATCTTGGTCGCAATCGGCATAGCTATTGGCCCCGGAGCTCTCTTTGAGCATATTTTCGTAGTGTTTGGCATGTTTCTTGCCCTGGATATGTTCGGCGACTATGTGCTTTTTATTGGACACCTCCGTGTTGCACATCACACAGTTCAAGGTTGTGTCGTTTATCTAAAAATACAAAGTGGAGTTTAGTTTTTCAAGCTTGTGAAATAACTCTTTTTTTTGTACATTTTTTATATTGGGATGAAAGATAGACGCAATGGAAAGTACGTAAAATGTATGAAAATTTTGGAACATTGTTTCTTTCCTAGGAGCATGGAATTAGCTCATGATTCTGGGCACAAATAACATTAAATTTACATATCCCAAAAAAAGTCCAGTGCGTCACTACAGAAAAAAATGCCCAAACATAGAAAACCTTCCATTTAGAATACAGAGTTAAACGTAAGCGAAATGATAAGCCTCCAGAACGCATTTCTCAACAAATTCTCGTGAAATGTTGAAAACAGATTCGTTACTTATGTATTTCTTTGTCAAGTCAGTTTTTGGATTTTGTTCAAAACAACAGAGCCATTGGGGTTCGCGGGGTCTGCAGTTCATACCGCTAGAAAATTATAATCCAAACTAATATTATAAATGCGAAAGTGTGTGTCTCTGTTACCTCTTCACGCTTAAACCGCTGCACCGATTTAGTTGAAATTTGGTATAGAGATAGTTTGAGTCCCGGGGAAGGACATAGGGTAGTTTTTATCCCAGAAGTCATCCTTTAAGGGGGTGAAAAGAGGGGGTGGAAGTTTGTATGGGGAATCGATACAAAGCAGATTGGATAAAAAATAAGCTACCCAAATTACTAACTCCACGCAGACGAAGTCGCGGGCAAAAGCTAGTGGATTATATACAATAGAAAATTGTGCCATTTTCAACCAAAAGGGTACTTACTGTCGCTTGTCAGTAAGGCGCTATTTCCATATAGTTTCAATTAGAAACCAACCTTATCAACAAGCGACAATGTGGTACCTTTTGGTTGAAAAGTCACAATTTTTATTACCTTTCTCATCAGCGCCGGTGAATACTTCTTCTCAATCTTCTCCAAATTCCCCTTATGCCACTCGCTACCCACATGCAAACCAAACTCATTCGTCTCAAACTCACTTTGGCAAACTTTGCATCTATACCCATTTGCTATTTCGCTAAAACTATGCCAAGAATCAAAAGGAACTTTCAGCACATTATCATTAAAAATCACTATCTTATTCATCTTTTGGATTTCAAGCTTTTCTTTATCAATAGTTATATTTTTATATATCTTTATATCAGTCTCTTTTTCGTTTAAATATATGTTTTCTTTCTGAGTGGAGACGGTGATCTGTTTGGTGCCCGTTTTGATTTCGGTTTTTCGTTTTTTGGAGGTTATCTTGGTGTTTTCTGTTTGGAGTGCGTGGGTGGGCCAGGAGAGGTGCTGATGCAAATGCTTCCTGGTGATTACCACGTTGCAGATGCTGCAGTGGTACATGAGATAGAACTGTAACAAAGTTAAAATAAGTTTTTGGCAAAAAACCGGCCAAGTGCGAGTCGGACTCGCGCACGAAGGCTGCCGTACCGGGAACACCCAATAATTCCGAAATATGTTTTTCCGAATTTCATAAGCACGATTTTCATAATCCCGATTTTTTATTAGTCCGAAATATCAAAATTACGATTTCTAAAAACACAATGGAAGAAAATCACGAATGTGCTATTTCCGAAAATTTAAAATCCGATTGTCATTTTACCGAAAACTTGTTCCAATTTAACACTTTTCCGAAAAAATGTTTTTCCGAATTCTTAAATTCCGAAAAACCATTGTCCGATCGGAAATAAGATAATTCGGAATTCATAAAAGAAGACACGTTTCGTTTGAGTTATTCGGTATTCAGAAATTCGGTCTTTTGTAAGGTCGGAAAAATGAAATTCGTGATATTCAAATGAAGACTCACGTTTTAGTAATTATTACGGGTGCCTGTCGTGCCGCATCACGTTAAATTCGGCATACAATATTTTTGGCATAAAAATTCGGCATAAATAAATTCGGATTCGGAGATTCGACCTCCAAGAAAACGAACTGTTGCCAGATAAGTGGGTTAGGTAAGGTTATAACTGCGACCCCGAAATAAACGAACTCTTGCCAGAAGTGGTTTAGGTTAGGTTGGAACTGTGACCCCCAAGTAAACGAACTGTTGCCAGAAGTGGGTTAGGTTATGTTTGAACTGCGACCCCCAAGAAAACGAACTGTTGTCAGAAGTGGGTTAGGTTAGGTTAGAACTGCAACCACCAAGAAATCGAACTGTTGCCAGAAAAGTGGATTAGGTTAGATTAGAACTGCGACCCTCAAGAAAACGAACTTTAACAATATATTCGGAATATCGTTATTCGGAAATTTAAAAATTGGGATATTTAAAATAGGAATAACGTCAATTCGGAATTATAAAATTCGGAATAATGGCAATTCGGAATTCGTGATTTCAAAAATCGTAAATGTAAAATTCTTTTTCACTGTCGACATTGTTATAATCGAAATTATGTGGTTCGGAATTTACAAAATTCGGCTTTTCGGAAATATAAATCTTCGTGATTTTCATCATTCGTAATTACGACAGTCGGAATTTTGATATTTGATATTTAAAAATCGGAATAATAAAATTCGGTATTCTGAAATTCCGGCATAACGTTTTTCGGAATTACAATTAGTGTGTGTCGTTTTATCACAGAGTTCCCATGGCCACCTCCTGTCGCCATCATCAGATCAGCTCCATGTCATCATAATGTCTCGCCGCGCCGTCTAGTTTTTAGTTTTAGTTTTTATGCGGTACTAACATTAATAAGATTAATTAATAAGATTGTAATATTTGCTAACCATGTATGGACCTTTTAATAGTCTGAAATAAATGTTTTTTTTTTTATAATATTGCATTGTCATCCGATTTACATATGTATGCAAAATTTCATCTAAATCGGAAATCGGGAAGTGGGTCAAAGTTAGCTACCAAGATTTGACCCACACTAACAAATTAACATACATACATCATACTATAGCAGGGCAAGTAAAAAAACCGGACAAGTGCGACTCGGACTCGCCCACTGAGGGTTCCGTACTTTTTAATATTTGTTGTTATAGCGGCAACAGAAATACATAATCTGTGAAAATTTCAACTGTCTAGCTATCACGGTTCAAGAGATACAGCCTGATGACAGACAGACAGCGGAGTCTTAGTAATAGGGCCCCGTTTTTATCCTTTGGCAAAGAGGATATAATAGGATAGAGCGGTACTGTCATAGTAAATTTTGTAGTCACAGTAAATTCACTGCCATCTATCGACACACGATTAAATCTAAAAATATTAAAAAATGTATTTATATATGGATAAATGATTTTTTTTCTGCATTAATTATTTTTATATGATTTCGACCAATGTTCTTTCACTGATATGCGTTTAAATTGTTAAATAACAAACGAAACCGTCAACGTCATCTATACGAGAGTAGGCCAAAGGTAGTGGCGCCATCTGATCGACAATCGAATTTTCTTGATTTTCGAAGAACGTTTTTTCCTTAGACTGTATCCATCTATTACGGAGATATCTATCTTTGCCTTTGGGTGCGGAACCCTAATAAAAGCTTGTAAAACACAGCGAAAAATTAAAAAACTTACCTGTCTTATCAAATCTTCGTTGTACTTATCAACAAATTTAAATTTCTCCATATTCTCCGTATGCCCCCGGCTTTCCACATGCTTACTCAACTCACACACCACGGACGAACACACAAAACAGTATTTACTCCCATCGCCGACATCCACTAGAGAGTTAAACGCCGTATAAGTTATCTTTATATAACTATTACCCAGTTTTATATAAACATACTCTTCAAGATCAAAATCTTCAATGTATGAATCGTCCAGTTCATCGGATATTCCTTCTTTAACACCATTTTTAACTGTTACGAACTCTTCAGTTGCTTCAATTTTATTTATATCTTGTAGGTTTTCTTTATTTGGTCCGTTTTTAGCATTTACTTGTACATTTTTTGTTGTGTCTACATTTATTTTATTTGTATTGCTTTCTTTAGCTGCAATATTTGGTCCATTTTTAACATTATTGTGCCAGACATCTTTCGTTGTATCTACATTTATTTTATTTGTATTAGTTACATGTTCATTCTTGTTACTATTAACTGCTGTTATAGTTACATTCTTATTGGCGATTGGTACAATTTTCTTATTAGCTATATTAGGTAATGGTATGTTATTTAAAGCCACATTATTATTTGTAATAGGTGCTTCTTTTTTGACATTAACATTTGTCACATTGTTTGTATTAACTACATTTTTATTTTCTACATTTGTAGTAGTTATTTTAGGAATTTCGGCTACTGGCTTAGGTTGAGTTATAGCACCATTACGAACATTTGCACCGTTTTTAGTCTCTGTAAGTGTATTGTCATTTTTGAAATAGCCCAGAGCTATTTCGGCTACTGGCTTAGGTTGAGTTATAGCACCATTACGAACATTTGCACCGTTTTTAGCCTCTGTAAGTGTATTGTCATTTTTGAAATAGCCCAGAGCCATTTCGGCTACTGGCTTAGGTTGAGTAATAGCACCATTGCGAACATTTGCACCGTTTTTAGCCTCTGTAAGTGTATTGTCTTTTTTGAAATAGCCCAGAGCTATTTCGGCTACTGGCTTAGGTTGAGTTATAGCACCATTACGAACATTTGCACCGTTTTTAGCCTCTGTAAGTGTATTGTCATTTTTGAAATAGCCGAGAGCTCTATGCAGGCTTACAATATGTTTTTCGAGATATTTATGTTTTATAATAAATTCTGGCATAATTTGTATGAGCTCGTTACATAATCCACAGTGAAGGGCGTCGCGAATCTGCAAAAAAAAATACAAGTTAAACTGTGTTTTATGTTACAGATAAAAAATTCTATTGCCAAATCAATTCCATTTAGATCTTAAAATAATGTAAAACGAAAATCCATATGACTGGTTGTTCAATACAAGATTTTGCATTTCATCGGCCCACTGACGGCGACACGTAGTTTTTTATTTAATTTTTCATCACACTTGCTCGTAAAAGCTGTTACACGTAGGCGATGCGGTCCGTAATTCAAAATTTCAGGGCTGTAACGTACAGTCAGCTGCAGAGATAGTTGACCCACCCCCCCTGCACAGACTGTTTGTATGCAAGCGGGGGGGTTAACTATCTCTGCAACCGACTGTACGTCCGGAATTAGGCCGAAGTTTTTTTCCCCTTTTTTTCCTCACAAGTGTGATTGATGAAACAGTCATTATAAATTAGTGTTCATTAAGCCCTCGCCTTGGGCTTCGGGCTTCAATTTACACTGGTTCCTAAATTATTTTTTACTGCCCTTAAAACACAATATACTATTAAGATCCATATGGATTAGGCTACAAATTATGTTATTATTTGCAATACAGTGATATCCACGGCAAGTTAAGAAATTCTTATACCTCACCTCTCTAAACAAATGCAAATTAAACGCCTGTATAAAAGGCGTCCGCTGCAAAATCGTCAAATGCTGTACATCGTTCATATGAAACATCAATCTTTCCTTATCTATATTAACTTCACAAAGTCCACAATAATAATTATTATCCCCCTGACACACTATATTAAACGCCAGTTTCGATATACGAAGATTACTGTCAAACGTACAGATAACTATATCATCAAAATTACTATTAGCCGCTCTGAGACCTTCAAACACACTTGCTGGATTGATTATTATTCTAGTGTAATTTCCAATAGCCATTTGTACATTTTTATTATCTGTGTCAGTTTTGGCTGGATTTGCTATAGCAAGTATGGCAGTATCATTTTCTGTTTTGGCTGTTTTGATGGGTGTGGAATGTGTAATTTTCTTGGCCGGTGAGTCGAGAAGAGAAGAGACGGTGGTGGGGTGAGTGTGTACGGATCGAATGTGGTCTTCCATCACGTTGATGAGTTGGAGGTTGTTGCAGTGGCCGCAGTGGTAGCATTTGCTGTCAACCTGCAATCACAAAGATAGTAAGTAAGTTTTTGCAGGTGTACACTACCGCTCAAAAGTATTTAGGCACCCGCAATTTTCAAAATCATAGTGTTCGATAGCAGGCAAATGACTCTCTAACATGTTGGATTGAATTTTTATTTAGGTAAATGTATTGAGCCTCAGATTGTTGCCAAAGATATCATTTAAAATTTCGAGTTTACTTATGCAACGATTTAAAAAACCCTTCATACAAAATAAAAAGATTTTGTACTGGAAAACGATTTATGGATTTTTTTACGCTTGCCATTTCGTAAGTAGGCAATGTACACGAATATTCTGCACATCGTTTTTAAGCTCGATATATCTGTTAAATTAAAAAAGTAAACCACAAAAAAACTGTTACCCGACTGCGACTTAGCGGTATAATTCTGAAAGTCGATTTTATATACAATTGCCGTTTCCGTTTCCGTTTCCGTTTAGTGACTACACCAGCCAGCAGTTCTGCTGCAAGGACGCAGAAGCGTTGGTCACACAAGGGAGGGAGAGACGGAGAGGCTCGTCGAGCTTGCTCAAATGCACGTGCTGGTACGATCCAGGCCGTCGGTTAGAGGCGTATGCTACGTTACGCTAACGACCTCCGTCCAGGCAAACCTGTTCCGAGGCAGGACGTGTATTCGGGCCTACTCGTATACACCTCCCTTCATCTGCCGCCCCGGCATGCTCAACTGACCCTCCTGCCCGAGACACCGGTGAGCCAATAATACAGGTGAGGAGTGTGGGGCTGTTGCAGTCGAGGATAGGAGTTGACGGGAGTTGAAGAACCAGACCGAATACCAGCATCGTGCCCAGTTTAGGGAAGATATAGATAAATATTAGTGTAAGTATATACGAAGGGATGGTGACTGCGATTAAGTTGAGTTCATTATTCGAAGGTTAATCGTCTCTCGCTCTCGTCAGGCTCGTAGTCAGCAGCAACCGAGGCCCCTTGATAGCTTTCGTAAGTGACTTTTCTTCAAAAGGCCTGCATTGCGTTAATGAGTGCTTTCGGAAAGACAGAGTAGTATAATAAATAAAAAATAAAATAAAATAAAAAGCCTTTTATTTCTTGAACTTTTTTTACATTATTTGATATTTGTTTAAGCGTTCTATATATATAATATTATTCAAGAACCCCGTTTTCACAGGTGAAGGCCTCCTCCAAAGCCTTCCATGTATCGCGGTCCTTTGCCACTTGTATCCAATTTGGCCCAGTAATTTTGGTGATATCATCTTGCCATCTCATAGTAGGTCTTCCTATCCCTCTTTTTCCTAGAGGTCCTTTCCACGACGTCACCCTTGCTGTCCAGCGCCTGTCTTGAGTACGTGCTACATGGCCCGCCCACCTCCATTTAAGTTTTTTGGCATAGCTGAGAGCATCTATGCTCTTTGTGTGTTGTCTTATTTTTGTATTTTCTTGATGTTTAGCATACTACGCTCCATTCCGCGTTGACAAGTCCTTATTTTTTCCATAGCTTTTTGAGTAAATCTCCATGTCTGACAGCCGTATGTCAGACAGGGTAATAAGCATGTATTCATGACTTTAGTCTTCACGCTGACGGGCATGTTACTCTTAAATACTTCTTTTAGCTGCCAGTATTTGTTCCAGGTCTTTTGTGCTCTCCTTTCAATTTCTAACTCGTTGTTCGCTTTATCAAAACTTATCTGTTTTCCTAAGTATATGTATTGTTTTGTATAAGTCAATGGTTCGTTTCCTACCATTATGGTTCGCTCCATGCCATTTGTCATTACCATAGTTTTTGATAGGTTCATTTCGAGTCCCACTTGCACGCTGGCCATATGTAGCGAGGTAATCATATATTGTAGTTGTGAGCTTGTCTCTGCGAGTATTACCAAGTCGTCTGCAAAACGAAGGTGATTTAGGTAGTTGCCGTTTACATATATTCCTTTGTTCTTCCAATCTAGCTGTCTAAAAATAGTTTCCAGGATCGCTATGAACAGTTTTGGGGACAGAGGGTCTCCCTGCCTTACTCCCCTTTTGATAGGGAAGCTAGGACCCATGGTTTCCAGCTTCACTTTACCGGTACTGTTCCTATATAGATTTTTAATAACTTGTATGTATTGTTGCTCTACTCCTTGACTTTCTAGAGTCTCCCATATCCATTTGTGTGATACTGTATCGAAAGCCTTCTGATAGTCAATGTAGGCAATGTAGAGACATCTTTGTTTTTCTTGAAATTTTTCAATTAGTTGTTCTAAGCTGTGGATATAATCGACCGTTGAGAAGCCTTTTCTGAAGCCTGCTTGTTCTACTGGTTGATTGTTTTCTAAAGCGGCACTTATTCTTCGATTGATGATTGATGAAAAGAGTTTATAAACCGCTGGTAATAAACTTATTGGCCTGTAATTTGAGATGTTTTTAGGGTCTCCTTTCTTGTAAATTAGGATTATATTTGATTCTGTCCATTGAGATGGTATAGCAGCGGTTTCAATTATGCGATTAAATAAAGTTGATAGCGGTAGAGCTAAAATATTGCTTGCTGTCTTGAGAGCTTCATTGTTGATTTGATCTACACCTGGACTCTTGTCACTTTTTAGGCTTTTAATTGCGTTGATTACCTCGAGTTCAGTGATGTCTTCTGCTTTCTTCTTATTATGTATAGCAAGTACATAAAAAAAGATTATGCAGAGTACAGAAAGAAGACCATTATGAAGCACATAACACAGGCGGGAAGTACTAAAAAAGCATACAGAGAACTAACACAGAACAAAACATGGATTGGGGAACTCCATTCTTCGGGAAAGGCATCACACAAACGAACCGACATTATAGAAGTGGCAACAGCATTTTACAGAGACTTATACAGCGAAAAAACTGACAGGAACCAAACTGATAGTGTATCAACACCACATAATAAGAAGAAAGCAGAAGACAGAGTAGTATCTTCATATTATTATCATTATACGGCCTTCACTTGTGGGGCCCTTAAGTTTATCCTGAGTCTCTTCCACCCATATGCTTATACCACGTCGGGCTCGATCACGCATGTGCTACGCGCGCACTAGGCTGTCAATTTCGTCGGTAATCCGCATCTGTCGGGTCTATCCTGTCCTGTGTTGGCTGCCACAATAGTTCGCTTTGCCGAAAAGTCGTGTGTTGCCCGCCGACGCCTGACATCTTGGGGTTGCGATTTTGCGAGTAATCTCTTGTCGCCTCGTAATAAATAGTATTATTTTGGTCGCTGATGATGATGGCACACAAAATTAATAGCACTTAACAAGCAACACTGGCACGAATCCCGGCACCTCAGTATCACCAGACACAAATGACACAATAAATATATTAGGTAATATAAAATACACCAACACCGTCAATAGACACCACTAAAACCCGTACGTAATTAATTGCTAAAATTTGATATCATATAAATAACTGCTCAAACACCTATAACATTGTTCCATGGACCTTGTGCTTGCCGCGGCATTATTTTCTCCTGACTGATTTATTATATCTCGTAAGATTATTCGCTCGTGTCGTCTACGTCAACACTAAGAAATAGTCAGTTTCAACATAGTAGTTTTAAGCTGGTAAAAACAGCACTACAAATATTATCCATACTTATGCACCAAACCAAACACTGTCATCGGTAGTTATGTTTTCGCACAAATAAAAAACACAAAGACACTGACACTGTAATAAACAAATCACTAATGTCCGGGAATGCTAACAAAAAAAACCTGTTGGACCAATTGTGCAATGTGTCGATCTGCCTTTTTTATGGTTATTTGGTCAACAGATGTGTTTAAGGGAAGTGCATTGTTTTTGTCTACGACTCGGCCTCTGTTGTAAAGCTGCATATTGCACCACAATTTAAAAGTCGTTTCCCATAATTCAACGCACCCCAGGCGACGTCTGAGCCCCAGATGGCCGAAGCTATAGGCTAGGCGAAGCTAGATGCAAGTTAGTAGGTATTTTAATCCAATAAAACCAATTTCAAATATCTGTCTAATGACCTAATTAAGACGAACACGAACCATTAAGGTGTCACTACAGAGTTAGATGAAACTAGGTATTTAACTGAGATAGACTATGAGAACTGCGATCGTTTCGATACCTATTTAATACAATATAATCACGCTATTAGACAACGCTGTCTCGTAGATGATAGGATGGTATCTACTCTTCGGGGGACTGTTGTAGTTTTGGCTCGACTAACAATGGAATATCTTGGGATGTTAATACTGGGGCTAAGAAACGTATCAAGGACCGATCTCACCAATTTGTCCGTCGTGTAGGCGGAGCCGGCAGCAGTACCGCGCCTCAGCGATGGGCCGCAGAGCTGATACATGGCGCAGACAAGGGCCACACGCACTTGACTCAATTCACTCATGGATACACATAAATATTATTTGACCGCGTTTCACTATTAGGGATATTTATGAACAGCGTCCCGAGAATCTGTGTCGCGTCGCGTAAAGGAACTTGAACCGACGGTCGGCCAGTTGTCGCATGTGGCGTTAACGCGGGCTCTATTGTTTTGTCTGGGATTTTACAACCGGGAAAGAACAAAAGGGCTCCCAAACGTGCGTCCGTCTCCCACGGCGTGTCAGACGAGACTCCCTCGATTTTTATATACAATTGCATGGAAAAAATTACGAATGCCAAAACAGTTATGAGCGGTAGTGTACTTCCATTTGGCCCAAATACCTTTCGCCAAATTTCACTTCCCAACAAACTTATCGCAATAGTATCATTTCCCAAATGAATCTTTGGCAAAGTTACACTTCGCATTTAAGAATCCCCGGCAAGCTCGGTCGAATGGCACCTTCCTATACAAACGTTGTTCCGCTCTCATTTTTAAACTACGTGTTGGATTGTAATGAAACTTTGCACATACAATGACATGTGGTATATCTAGGTCTGTAACTTCTAAAATAAGAGAATGATAAAACTGAAAAAATATATGATGTACATTATCATGCAAACTTCCACCGAAAATTGGTTTGAACGAGATCTAGTAAGTAGTTTTTTTTTAATACGTCATAAATCGTAAACCGCAATTTACCTTTCGCCTTTCACTCACGTTTCACATACAAAATAAATTGTTAAAATTATGTAATGTACGGAACCCTCGGTGCGCGAGTCCGACTCGCACTTGGCCGGTTTTTTTTGCAAAGGACGTTTCCGAATTTACCGATTCACGAAATATTGAAATATCAGAACATCGTTGACAATATTAGCCAGGAAAAAAAGTTTACCTGAGTGTAAAAAAATATTTTGACAATTGCAATTATTCACTTTATCCCGCCGTAATTCACAATACCAGTAATATTTATCGTTGTATTTTGAACTTTTTTCCTAAACATCAAGAGTTTCACACACGGCGTTAAGATTCACTCACTACGCACGTAAACCAATAAAAAGAAAAAATAATTTATCATAAATACAACAATATCAAAATATTACGCTACAAACGATTGAATGCGCAAAAGAATGCCACATAACAAATGAATAATTTCAATTTCAATTTATTCAATAAAGATAACATGATCTTAATTTTTGTATAAACATTTATTTACATACAAGATATATACAGTGGTACTACGTAAACGAAATTAATAACTAGCTTAAATCTAAAATAGGCCCTTGAGGCATTGTACCAAGGATGCTGGCGGCATTTCCCCGCTGTATCTCAATGCTGATACGTTGTGCGAGAAAGCCGCCAGCTCTTCGGTCACCAGTTACGTCAACCAGACGCTTCGCGATTTAATTTTTGTTAGTATATTCTTAAAAATAATGTTAGTACTTAAAAATTTAATTCGATTTTACATTTAAAATTATCTCATTAATTACAGGACAACACACATGATCAGCAATCATCTTTAGGATGCTGTTTGGGCTGTCCCTCGTTCTGCTCAGCAGAGACGCTGCATTTTGCGCAAGATTGCTGCAAACCCATCGGTGCGTGACTCCGCGAACATGGTGGATGCGCTGCAGAATTTGGGCAGGCCAATCAGCATCCTAAAAGCATTGTTGTACTGCACCCTAATAGCATTGTATGACTTTTGGGTATATCGGACCCACAGGCTGCCAGTGTAAAAAGAAGAGCGGTATGCCTTGAAAAGCGTAATTTTCACTGCTTTTGAACACCTAGCAAACCTGCGGGCCAGCATGTTCGCCCTCACACACAATGCTCTTCGCTCTCTCTCCATATCGGCATCGTCCTTCAGATCATCAGTAACAACGTGGCCGAGATATTTGAAGCGAGTGACTCTCGTGAGGGCGATGCCGTTTAATTGGACGGGAGGTATAATTGTGGGATACTCGTTTCCAGCCTTAAAAATCATTATCTCACTCTTTTTCCCGTTATATAACAGACCGTGTGAGGAGGCGTAGGATTCACATACAGCTATAAGTTTACGGAGCGCCCCAATGGAGGGAGCCAGCAGTACCATGTCGTCCGAGTAACTTTTGTTGTTTAGGCATACGCCATCAACATGGCACCCGACATGTGTACCGCTGAGCTGCTCGACAAGTGCGTCTACATACAGGCAAAAAAGTAAAGGTGAGCTCAATCCACCCTGACGCACCCCGCACTCAAGCCTGTATGGTTCCGTAGCCTCACCTGCCCACCTCACACGGTTTTCCTGGTTTAAATACCAGTATCTGAGAAGATGGATTAACTTTGGCGGTAACCCAGACCTATGCAACTTAGTAATAATCAATAAATTCATAGTAAAATAGAAAAAAAAACCACTTACCGCGAAATATAATTATACCTACTCTATAAGTCTGTATCTTTAGGTAGTTAAATAAACCGCAGCAAAATAACACTAGACCCTACTAATAGTGTTGTGTTCCTGCCGGTGAGTAAGGTTGCCAGAGTATAAATACTAGTATACGTGTCTAGTCAAAGAACGCCGCCGTCGCCGCCGACGATCGCTCGGATTCGAAGTAATGTGTGCTTTATGAACAAGGTAGAAGACTTAAATTAGCACGCTTATATGCTAAAAGGGAAGCCCTTTATAAGGCTAACCCTTATAAGCAATATGCAAGGTGTTGGTGAGCGGATGATAAGGGTATTTGGGCTACCGATTACTCAAATGTCTTAGCTTTATATAAGGGTTTTTAAAAGCAAAATGAAAGGGTTTCGTCTGGAAAAGGGTATGGTGAGTTAAGCCTTATGCAATACCCTTATAAAACCCGGATAATTTAAGTAATTTTTCAACTTCCAAAAAGGAAAAAAGTAAGGGTACCATTCGATTCCTTACATTTTACCCAAAAAAATATTGCATAGCAACTATATACATCAACGCAATATTTCACCGACAAAAAAGCAATTTTCTTATTTTGCCCATACATTCAAAATGGGCTTTCAGTGAACTTGACGTCACGTTCACTTATCGTTTTCTTAGAAGCGTTTCGCGTGTGAAGTACGACTGTTGACTATGGTTATGACTATCATTTCTGACTTTTGTATTGCTTTAATGCAATGGGTCCCATATAGACATTTGATCCTAAAAATAAACCTGATCGATTGATACCAGTAATAAAAATTTGTCATCTAGCCTATTGTATCTAGCCTATCGGGTCGCTACTTTCCCGAATGAAGGTTGAGGGAGACGATGGCTGAGATAAGCGTCATACTCGTAAACGGGTGCTGTTTGTGGAGACCGGTCTGTTTAAGTTTACACGGGCTTCATGTTACGTCCTATGTAACTTTACTTTTGAGTGGCATTAACGTGAGGCACTTCATTCGGTTCTTGTCTGTCTGATTTAATTTCTTGTCTTATAATTACTTAATATAACAATTCAAGTCTTGGAGATACTTTACACCTCTAAGGATAATTTGATGATCGTTTTTCTTATTTTTATTATATATATTTTATCTCTGACACCTAGAGACTTTTACATCTCTAAACAATTTTAGTAATTGTCTGTTGTTTGTATATTTTTTATAAGTTTTTTTTTGTGTAATTCGACATTAAGACTGGATACATCTCTGACAAAGTATCTAATATTTCATTGATTCCATATTTGTAATTGTTTTTTTGTCAATTGTGGTTAATTGTATTGCTTGTAAAAATTGACATGTAAAAGTGCCCCTGTGGCCTATTTGCTGAATAAATGTTTGATGTTTAATTATAAGATAACTTACCTGTCGTACAAAATAATTCTCATATTCGTCGACCACAGTACACTCGTTGAGTCTGGCTGTATGCCCTTCGCTCTTGCAATGTTCTGCTCTCTTCCTGATGTGGCCAAGCTCCTTACAGGCCATACAGTAGAACCTGTTGGGCATCGGGCGGATGAGCATGTTCCATGAGTTGAATTTTACTGTCACTTTCTTGTTACCTGAAATTTGAAATATCTTCAATAAATAAATTAAGATATTGTATATTAGGGTGGGTCATTTTTACTTTATTTTATTTTATTAGGGAGCACAGTTCAAAAAAGGCGCCATTTGGTAATTAAATATTGCACGTTTTTTTTTTTTTTTTAGCTTGATTTTTACTGCCTCCGGAGTCCGGATTATAGTTTAAGTTTTCGTTCAATGTATGGACATCGTGAAAAAAATGTTACTTTTTTTTTCAATTTATTGGCTCTGAACCTTTACTATGCTATTTCGAGCCAATAATGGTACATCTTTTTAACTAAAGTTTGATAAAAGAGACAATACAATACATAGATATACTCCGCAGACCATACAAAATGTTACAATATTTCTATAAATCCGGAAATGAAAATGGATCCGGAGGCAGAAAATGAAATCCGATTGCAAAACAATTTAAAATACAGTTTATTGGCATTAGAGAGCTGGAAAGAGAAGAGCGGGAAGGCAAAGAAAAAGATGGGCAGATGACATTGTACAGGCTGCGGGAAAAAAATGGATGGATGTTGCCACCGACAAAGAGAGGTGGAGACAGATGGAGGAGGCTTATACCCTTGGGGACCACTAATGTGGGATAAAGCTAAATAATAATAATAATTGGCATTATTTCGCACTTTTTATAACTGCCCGAAGGATAACTAATACTTTCTTACTTACCTAAATATACCATTTGATATTTACCATTCGGCTTTCGGTGAAGGAAAACATCGTGAAAGTTGTGAGGAAACCATAACCTAATAAGGCCTAATTTCCCCAAGAGTAGAGGCTAGTAGAAAAAATAAGTCCAAACTAAACACTTACCTAAATCTACCTCTAAAACGTCAGGCAAATCATCACTCTTCGGTTTTTTAGCCATTGTGGCATAAGAAAACTCCAAATTCTGCATCGGCTCCTCATAATCATCATCGCTATAATCCTCATTATAATTCAACGGATACCAATCATCATCATTATAATTATAATTTCTATTCTCTAAAATCTCAATCTCTTGATCGCTGTATTCTTCAGATTCATCTAGAGTTTCATTGGGTTCATTTAACATGCATGCATTTTGATAGTTATGCTTAACGTTGAAATAATATGAATCTTTCTTCTCGTTATTGTTGTTATTGTGTATGTTGAAATCGTATGTAATGTCTGAAACTCTGTTGATGGCGAATAAAAGTTTGTCTTCGTGCGTTTTGCTGGAATAATGCTCGGTTTTCTGTGATTGATCGAATATCGTGTTGCAGACGCCGCAATGATAGTTGTTGTTGATCTGAAATGGGTAACATCTTATTGCAATTTATCTTATTCAAAATTGTCACTCAAACGCCATGATAATGGGCGAAAATAAGCCAATTTGTGGTCCATGTGCATAAGGACCCTTCTCTGATGGAAAGCCACAATTAGACTGTATTATTCAGCTGCAATGTGAACGGAAATCTTAAGTACCATTAATATCTTCCTCGCGTTATCCCGGCATTTTGCCACGGCTCATGGGAGCCTGGGGTCCGCTTGACAACTAATCCTAAGAATTGACGTAGGCACTAGTTTTTACGAAAGCGACTGCTATCTGACCGTCCAACCCAGAGGGGGAACTAGCCCTTGTTAGGATTAGTCCGGTTTCCTAACGATGTTTTCCTTCACCGAAAAGCGACTGGTAAATATCAAATGATATGTCGTACATAATTTCCGAAAAGCTCATTGGTACGAGCCGGGGTTTGAACCCGCGACCTCCGGACTGAAAGTCGCACGCTCTTACCGCTAGGCCACCAGCGCTTAATACCATTATGCATAGTGAGGAAAGTGGACCAGTGTGTAGGCCAGAGTGGTTGTAATGGGGTTGGCCGGTCGAAATAATTAGCAGATGGCGCCAGCATAGCTTGCCCTGTCAGTTCCTAGAATTGTGTCAAATTTTTGTTTTTTTAATGCCCTGGATGCCAGCCCTTTAAGCCAAATCTCATAGAAAAAGGGGCAAGCTATGATGGCGCCATCTCTGCAAACCTTTGACAGTTGCCAACCCCATTAGTATAGCACAGCGGTTCTCAGACTTTTTTGGTGAAGGAACCCTTTTGGAAAGCGAAATATTTGACGGAGCCCCAAATTAAACATTTTCGTTCGTCACTGTGGAATCAGATATACCTATAAGAGCTGGTTTTTTTCTTATTATTATAAGTATTCTCGCGGAGCCCCAACAAAGGCTTTGCTTGGGTGGACTATAGCAAACTAACTAAATAGGGTTTTTTGCTCTTATTATCATAGACCATAGGGTATTATCCTACTAGTCAAATCAGTTTCATTTTTAGAACTGTCAAAACGATTTGCTAATATGGATTTTATATGAAACAAACATGTATGTGCAAAAATAACTGCTATCTATGTTTTTCTAATAATTATCTGGTGCTTTATTTCATGCATGGTGTGAAATAATTTTATTTAAAAACAGTCCCCTATTCTAGCTAGCTTTTAATCTATCATCATCATCATCTCAGCCCAAAAGACGTACACTGCTGGACAAAGGCCTCCGCCAAGGATCTCCACAACGAACGGTCATTCGCTGCCCTCAACCAATCTATATGGTTAGGTCATTCTGCACTAATTCTTGGGATTAGGATTAAAATGAAAGAAGTAAAATGTACTTACCTTCCTAGTAATAGTCAAATCATATTTATGAAGCGGCTTATATCTCTTCATATTAGCGATATGGTCGCTACAGGCGATATGATCTCTGGCATCACAATAGACCTCGCATATGGCGCAGCGGCGGAAATTCTCGGACACTAAATATATGGTGTGCCACTGAAGATGGGTGATGAACACGTTAGAGTTTATTATGAAGCCATTTGGGACCTGCTCAAGAGTTAGTTCGAGATGGGTGTCTGGAAATATGTAAATAAACTTAAAATTGGATACTTACCAAATCAACCAAGCTTGTGACTGCTCATTCACTACAGAAGCGCTCCGCTCTTGGTCAATCGGTCAAATGAACTAATTCGGTACTTCTTCGGTACACAATACTTCTGAGCTCATTGTAGGCTTGTGACGGTCATGAACTAAGAACCAGGGGTCGGAAACCGGTATTTGCTCCATACAAAAATACCGGTATTATTACGTTCTTTTTCGTTCTTTTGTTTATAATTTCATTTTTAATGGGACGTTTTAATAATTCAACATTGTTTCCTAAATACATGATTCAGTCCTACGTAATGAGCATAAAAAAATTCAGAATATTGGGCTATTTCGGGGTTTTTAAAAAATACCGGTTCCGAGCCCTGCTAAGAACTGCTAGGAATGAAACCCCGTGAAGGACCGAAAGGAACTAAATCTTTTTGCACGCTCTTAATTGGTCTTTAGGAGTGGGATTGGAGAGTGCATCGCTGTGTAATTTTAATTTAAAAAAATACTTAATTACGTATTGAATTTGATAGTTAGTGTACTGGACTATATATATGGCTTATGGTACCTAATCAAAATTTAAAATGACTTACCATCATCTATTGACACACCCGAAGAATCAGCATAATCATCCATTTTTAATTTATACAGCTCAAACTCTTTGTATCTACCACCTTTTATATTTTCCTTAAATAATATACCATTAATTATATACTGGTTTCGGCCAAATATATCGTTGTTTATGGTATAGCTGTTTGCTTTTAGCAGTTGGTTGTCTATGTAATCGGGTTTGTCTTCTTTGTGGTCTTCTTTAGATGTCTGTAATGGCATTACCCTGTAATATAAGGATTAGCAATTACACAAAAAAACCGGCCAAGTGCGAGTCGGGCTCGCGCACGAAGGATTCCGCACAGTTACGCAAAATCACGTTTGTGTTGTATGGGAGCTTTTATTCTGTTTTTAGTATTTGTTGTTATAGCGGCAACAGAAATACATCATCTGAAAATTTCAACGGTTCATGAGACACAGCCTGGTGACAGACGGACAGACAGCGGAGTCTTAGTAATAGGGTCCCGTTATTACCCTTTGGGTACGGCCTAATCAATATTATAAAATTTAACCTCCCAACGTCAAAGAGGCAATCAATATAATGACTGAGGAGTTTTAAAGTTAGAATTGTATTTTGAGTCTTTATTGACCAAATATCAACTCCCACCATGGAGTTAATCTACAGTAGAAGGGGTTGCGGTATGAACATGAATATCAAGTAAACTTAAATTACGTATTAGACAAAATGAGTACACAAATTTCCACTAAGTTCAATAAGGCTTATGATGATTTGACCAAATGAATTAAGGGTCCCCAGCAAGCTAGGTTTTCCATACAAACGTAGTTCCGCTCTCATTTTAAAACGACTAGCTAGATTGCTCTGAAACTTTGTACTTACAATAGGATAAGGTATATCTATGTCTGTAATTAGTTTATGTAGCTTCAGATACCATAGTTACAAAAATACAGTGAATTTAAGTTTTTCATACAAAACTTGTTTTTGCTCTATTTCGTTTCTTTGAACTGGAGCTATATCAACGAATTTCAAACATAGATATACCTCATGTCATTGTATGTGCAAAGTTTCATTACTATCCAATACGTAGTTTTGAAATGAGAGCGGAACTACGTTTGTATGGGAAGGTGCAATTCGGCCGAGCTTGCGGGGGACTCTAAGTTCAGGGAACAAGAAATTCCCCATTTTGGTACTGATTCTGTATGGAACACTAGACAGGGAGCAAGCCCCCCTTATATAATAGGGGCTAGACTACATAAAAAACATGCAGTGCTTGCTAAAAATCCTCATGCTTACTTTTGAAGAGTTATTTTTAATGCTAAATAAGTTTTTGTTATAAATTTAATATTTGGTACAAGCTTTTATCGCTGACTGTACTTTTCTTTCCACAGGCAACTAATACTCATCGAGACAATTCTAATAACAACCCCAGGCACAATTAGGTTGCGTTGTTTTATCACAGAGTTCCTATGGCCACCTGTCCCCATCATCAGATCAGCTCAATGGTACCAAATGCAATGCAAATTTTCAACTTTATCAGAAACCGTGATTTGACTTCACGAGGTAAAGTGGGTCAAATTTAACTTGCAAGATTTGATTACAGATACAATGAGACAGGTGAAACTAAATAAAGATTGGGAAAATAAAATATACTACTGTGAATCATATGGTTGCAGATTTCAGGATATAACATGGTGGGGCTGATGTCACACAACACTAGGAGACTTACACACAGTACACTACACACGGGTCATTTACCTACTGTCTTAATATTTAATCGAATAATTATCACACGACATGCACATATAATCACATTTACACAGGAATAAAACTATGAAAACGGATTATATCGCGTATATTGAATTTATAATACATCCCGACGTTTCGAACCCTTTACCTTTATCTTTACTTGAAAATAATTGTAGTGTATAACTAGCCATATGAACCAATTTTGCATGTACAACCAGCCTTAATGTTTATAGTCTATGATTGTTCATTATTTTAGTATGTGGGTATTTTTGCACTTTGTAATTTTTCCTCAGTCACCCGTTGACCATGAAGGCTGTAAAGGGTTCGAAACGTCGGGATGTATTATAAATTCAATATACGTGATATAATCCGTTTTCATAGTTTTATTTCATGAGTAACTATCGCGGTAACCGAAGACAATATCACATTTACACAGTATATTTCATTCCGCTTACGTAAGTACATCGTATATACATATATTATCTGTTCTGACCTGGGTTCCGGCAGAAAATCAGAGCTTTGCTCCAAAGAGTGAAGCGTATCACTGAGCCGTGACCCTTTTGTCCTGCTGCAGCGCACACTGTTTGTACATAATTTTACACCATTTTTGTCTCATTTTTATTATGGTGTTTTCATTTTAATTTTATTTCTTTGTTAGTGTAAGTAGTAATTATTTTGTTTTTTTTTCTTGATGCGTTTGTAAATTTATATTGTGTGTAATTGCAGCAGCCGAATAAATCATTTATCTATCTATCTATCATATCAGAGAGTATATTTTTGCTCATATCCAGAACCACAGGGGTTATCACTACTAATAGGCTAAGAGGCAGTTTTAGCTAGTTTCAAAATCAAACTAAACTATAAAATAGCGCCATAACATCCAAAAATGTATGTATTGCCACAAAGAAGTTTCATTTAAAGTGAGGCTGAGATTAGCAAGAACTTTCATGTAATTTACGTTACATTGTCGACTGTAAGGTAAAGGAGGTGTGTTAGGTTGACCGCGATGATCGCGCTCAAACAGAGCGCGAAGCCGAGCGAGCGAAGCGAGCGTGCCGCGGCAGCGGCCGGCGAGCGCCAGAACAGACATGTTATTGTACCCCACTAAAAAAAATCTAAGTCTTTTTTTTTGCACCCCCTTTGCTTTAGGCCAACCAAAAGTTTATTTAGAAGAGCTAACAATAATTAGATTATTGGGACAACAATCAAATAGTTAAGATAACCATTAAAGTGGCTGATATTTGCTTAGGTACTAATTATTCCTGGTACTTTCTACAGAAAATTACTTATCATCCAAGACATTTTACAACATGACAGAAAAGCTATTCATCTCATCTTTATTCTTTACTTTACGGTAAAATTAATAGAGTAAACCTTACAATAAACAGAGCTACGTTAAATGCTTAGAAAGTAATTTAAAGTATAATTTGTAAAAATCTTACCATGACAACAACTCAACGACACAACAGAAAAACGGAACAATTTTTATAGGTTACGTTCTTTCTTCTAAACAGGCACAAAGAAATGTCTGTTAAGGTTTGATACTTTGTAGGTAGAACACGAAACATTTCTAGAAATAAACTTTTAAAACTTCATACCCTGCATTTTGTACCTACCTTGACGCCATTTTAAAATAAAAACAACTTTGAACTTGTAACGATAAAGAGCACTTCAAATAATAGATTTGATCACGGATGTTAGTTTTATTATTATCAAACACAGCACAAATGTAAATAAAATCTTTATCTTGTTTGAAAATGACATTCCGTCCACAGATACATACACCACATAAATGCTTACGTATGAGTAATTACTGTTAATTACTCAATGCAACGAGTTTGTTAATTTTATCTACATTAGATAGATAAGTTAATTACCGATTTCCTTCAGGATCTCGACACAAAAAGGCTGGAAGAAAAAACCACGCTATTGATAAAATTGAAAAAACCAGAACATCCAACAGAAATGTTATGTATTCAAGCATTTTACTAACGCCAGTTAATGAATACTGTGTGCGATTATCATTTTAACGACGGAAATGAAATAATTACAGGCACGAGATAAGAATATACGCGTGAGACACCGGCATATCCCCAGCGAGTAGATAATTATTAAATATTAGAACTGTCTGCTCTCACTCTGCTTTGTTTTCAAATGCTAATAGATAAATAGACAATAGAATAGACAAAACTTGGGCAAAAACCAAGTTGGCTTCGACCAAGAAGTTGTGTCGTATGAATATGGACTAAGGTACATAGTGCCATGACAACAAAAGCCTGTTAACCTATATTTTTATGTTGGCAACACGTCTTCGAACAATATAGGGACTTTTTTACCAGTATTATGATAATATCTTTATTAAATCAAAATAGTACAGTGTATATGGCTTGCTTATTAATATTTGTTAATATTAGTTTAATGTACTGCATGGCAAAATTTAATCGGTTGAAAGGTACGGAATGACAGGTGGGAACGGGACGTCGCTCTACACATGCATAGCGCTGTCTCGCTTGCCGTGCGTTTGTGGCCAGCCTTAGGTTTTGATTCGTAAATCTTTTCTTAATTTTTCAAGGGGCCTTATGGATATACGAGTTACAACCACACATTTTGGAACAATCCCCGTTTTTCTATACTGGTAACCTTTACTAATTAATGTCAACGTCAGAAATGTCGAAATGTCGTCATTTATATTTATGTCATAACAAAACTTGTATGAACTTGTAATTTCCAATTTCCAGTATATTTTTTATTATTTTTATTATGTCGTCTATAAGACGTCGTGAAGACTGAACTGGATGCTTTCGTTGCTTTCTCATTTATCAGTATTTCATTACAAGTTCCTGGTAAGTTAGCATTTGTTATAAATCACGTTAAGTCCAATTTCTGTGTATTAAAACCTGCGCGAATCATTTAGTTTAGTGTTTGGGCTCTCAAGAATCTCGAGAGCGCTTGTCTGTTGTTGGTAGTCATAGGTTATCATCTCGTAACAAGGGTCAGCACTGCCACTGCTTTGCCTGACTAATCATGACAAAATACAAGGGTGTTGTTACTTCCTGACTACTACTTTATACTGCCACACCACTCAAGTCTCATAACACCCATAACCGCCATTGAAACCCAGTTTGAATATGTACTTTGCAATGTTACAGCTGTTTCATATGGTGGGGTCCATGTATGGTATAGTTTTTATCAAAAAAACTTCTGAAAACGAAAAAACTTAGAGGTCTAGAATTCTAGAATGCATCACTTGTACTTCTCTTGTCACTGGCCTGGGGACAGTTGTATGAAATTACAAGCTTACATAACAGCATTGTAAAGTGTAAAATATTTTTTTATTAGAAACAAGACCTGTGTTTTACAAATTACAAGCTGTTGTAAAAAAAAAAAGCCTTATTTCAGACATTATTTACAATAGACAGGTTGAAATATCATTATCATTTTTATATATATATTCTAGTAATCGCAAAGGCCTCCTCCAACCTTTTCCATTCTTTTCTATCCAGAGCTACTTCTGTTCCAAGTTGTTCCAGCCACTTGGCGTATATCAACCAGACTGTTGTAAAATAGCAACCAGATATTCTTTGGGGTGATCTTTACTTATTTTGCTAACCATTATTGATCATCAGTCTTCAAGTGCACCCATGATTTGTAAAAAAAAAATGTGGAATATCTGCAGTTATTGTGTCTGAACATTTGCAAACATAGCCTAAGATATTTTACCCTCCTCGCCACACATGATATTATTATTCTTTTAACGAAGTTTCATTGACAACTCCAAATTTCTTTCTTTCAGCCATGGCATGCTGTGCGTTCAACGGGCACGTATCCGAAATACCAAACATATCTGTCGACAACTTCACGAACAAAAATGTGCAAGCTTACTTCCTCAGCCACACCCATACGGACCACACACCGGGCTTGTATGACTCCCGCATCATAGAAACATTGAAGACGAATGGTGCAGTAATGTACATGTCGGAGATGTCGGCTGCTATAGTCAAATATGAAGTTAAATGTAGATTGGGAAGTTATGATACTGATGAGATTGTTAAACGGATAAGGATTGTAGGAATAGGTAAGTGTAAATGATATATGTAGGAAACTTCCTGCCTCGCACAGCTAAACTGTGGAATGAACTGTCCTGTGGTATTTCCGGACCAATACGACCTTCAAACCTTTAAGAAAAGAGCGTACTCCCATCTTAAGGGCCGGCAACGCACTTGCAGCCCCTCTGGTGTTGCGGGTGTCCATGGGAGGCGGTAATCGCTTACCATCCAGTGATCCGTCTGCTCGTTTGCCTCCTATATCATAAAAAAAAACACTTCTTGCCGAATCGTGTGGTAAATGTGTGGAACTCTCTACTTGAAACTATTGTTAGTGCACCGTAACTTTGAAGAGCTGCTGCTGAACTCCAAGAGCTGCTAGTGTATCTAATAAATAATAATAATAATACATTTAGAAATATTACATTATATGTATTTGATATGGTAGAGTCTGCAATCTCGTTACGCTGTGTACTTGATAGGGTAGGTTGGGGAGTAAATAGACCTCCTTTTTAGGGTTCCATACAAAAAGGGTAAAAACGGAACCCTATTACTAAGACTCCGCTGTCTGTCTGTCTTTCCGTCTGTCACAAGGCTGTATCTCATGACCGTGAAATTTTCACAGATGATCTATCTGTTGCCGCCATAACAACAAATACTAACAACAGAAAAAAGTTTTTTAAGTGGGGCTCCCATACAACAAACATGATATTTTTTGCCGTTTTTTGCGTAATGGTACGGAACCCTTCGTGCGCGGGTCCGACTCGCAATTGGGATGTTTTTGTAGTCATACGACTTAGTGCTAGGAAACCAAACTCTCATGTTTTTTTTTTTTAAATTTGCTTTTTTTTACAGAAACAATAGAAATATTGTTAAAAGCGGACCCCAAGCGACGCCAGAGAGAGACCAAGCTCTATGTGACCGCTGTACCCGCAGCACACAGTATTGGCTCCGTCATGTTTCTGTTTAAGACTGACTTCACTACGGTACTATACACAGGTATTTACTTGACAGAAGCAAAGAGAATTAAGTAGACATAGAGTGCTCACTCCATGGGCATGGGCAGATGATATTGAAAAGATATACAACTGGCTTTCGGAGGTACAAGACCGAGAACAGTGGAGGAGGTTGGAGGAGGCCTATGTAAGGTTATAGTTATTTGTTATACAAGGGTGCAAAGTTGTATTTTACCCGCGAGTGTGGAATTGAAACACGAGCAAGTGAAAGGATTCTAGCGAGTGGTTCAAAATAGAATCCTGAGCGTAGCGAGTGTTTCAACACACGAGAAGTAAAATGCATTTGCATCCGTGTGTAACACAAAACTTTTCCCCTCACTATAGCGAGGAAAGTGCAACATCCACAGGCGTTAGATCATCTTCATCACTGGAATCACTAATAATTTTACGATATAATACGATATTATAACAAAAAACTCTGGATGTTATGTATTTTTACTTGTCGGAGTCGGTGAGAAAATTTTTGTTGACAATGTTGACATTTCTGATGATTCGTTTTGAAATTGCATCGACTCAACTTGTGCGTTCAGAATTACATTCAACATAATTTGAAAAAACAAATGTTTCTTATGGAATTTAAGGTTTATGACTTAAAATCATTAAATAAAGCTAAATTTGGTATTTTTAAAAATTCTAAAACCATTTATTTAATGATAATTAATATCGAACGAACCATTGTTATGAGCGTTTTACGTTTTGTTATCTGTCAAAAGCTACTTCAAAAGCTACGTCAAATTACTTTCCCCACTAGTGGATAAAATGCGTTTTTCCCCGCTTGTTTTAAAGGATAAAAGACGGCTTTCCGAGCTAGTGAAGGGAAAAATATTTTTTAGATCGTTTTTAGGAGTTATTTAATCAAAAGGTTTTTTATTTTATACAGTGCTCACTCCATACGTCAGTTTTGTTACTAAAAATACTATTATTTTCGTTGTCGACATCTATCGTCAAGTAGCGGAATTATCAGTACTGCTACTATACCAGCTTTGCTTAGTTTGGGACAAAGATAGATATAACTCCGTAATAGTTGGATACAGTGTAAGGAAAAAACGTGCCTCGAAAATCACGAAAATTTGACTCGATCACATGGCGCCAGTACCCTTGGCCTACTCTCGTATAGAGGGCGTTGACGGTTTCGTTTGTTATTTGTCAATTTTAACGCATATCAGTGAAAGAACATGGGTAAAAATCATAAAAATAATTAATGCAAATAAAAAAAACATCCATATTTAAATACATTTTATCGTATTTTTATAAATCTTCATTTTTAGTTTTAAAGTGTGTTGATAGATGGCAGTGAATTTACTGTGGTTACAAAATTTACTATGACAGTACCACTCTATAATATTATATCCTCTTTGGTTTGGGCAAAGAGGATATAATAGGATAGAGCGGTACTGTCATAGTAAATTTTGTAGCCGCAGTAAATTCACTGCCATCTATCGACACATGATTAAAATTAAAAATAAAAATATCAACAAAAAGTATTTATATATGGATAAATGATTTTTTTATATTTGCATTAAGAGCCCGGTTACGATTTTAGTCGCAAAAATGTAAAGTTGATAGATTTCTTCTGTGAAATTGTACACCTTTTGTTACCTAATTGAAATAACAGGTACTGGTTTCTATTAGCAAGACTTCTTATCTCTAGGTTTATCAGATCATTTTTTTGAAAAAAGGCTTACTAAATTAGTAATGAATTTTTTTCTGATGGACGTTTAGGTAAACGCGTGTAAAGCACTGACTTTGATGCTCTTATTTGTAAATTTCGTAAAGTTTGGACTGCTAAAAATGGTAAATTTGTATTACACATATTCTGTACTCTAGGTTTATCAGATTACATTGTTGTTATATGACTTAAAGTTCGAGGAAATGAAAGTTAAACGAATTCAATTTTCTCCAGAAATGACCTCAAAACAAGTGACAATTTCTCCGAAAATCTACTTATTTTCGACGTAGATTGCATACTCAAATAATCTGCAATGTTTACTTAAACTGTTGCTGTACTTAATTTTATTTCAATTGCAACTTTTATTTTCTGACGATTTTTTAAAAACTTCCCCTTTTACTGCTATAACATCGGTGACACGCGCCCGCGGCCTCAGTCCCGCGCGGGAGCTGGTAGAGGCAGGACGTTTGTTGATCGGCTCCGCACGTTGCATCGACGACGACGAAGTTATTTATCATTGTGTGCGTCGCTCGCCGTGTAAAAAGTTATATTTGTTTGCGTGTTTGGCTGTACTGTGTGCGTGTAAACTGCGACCAGAAACTTTAATCCTTGGGTTGTAAGTACTTGTTTATTAACCGCCTTCAAAAAAAGGAGGTTCTCAGTTTGACCCGTATGTTTGTAGGTATATGTATGTATATGTATGTATGTATGTATGTATGTTTGTTCGCGATTATCTCGCATTTGGCTGAACCGATTTTGATGCGGTTTTTAGAAAAGTGTTTGTTACATTCTGGAGAAGGTTTTAGTATACATAGAGCTCGGCTGATGCTGAACCCTGGCTGTACCTAGTGGAACGCAGGTTTTGTGCAACATAGGCACACGCTGTTTTGGTCTGTCTTGATGAGCAATTAGGAGAGCAGTACCCAAGATGGAGCTGATGCTGAACCCGGGCTGTACCTAGTGGAAATCAGGTTTCGTGCAACATAGGCACACGCTGTTTTGGTCTTCCGACACGTCTTGATGAGCACTTGGGAGAGCAGTACCCAAGATAGAGCTGATGCTGAACCCTGGCTGTACCTAATGGAACGCAGGTTTGGTGCAACATAGGCACACGCTGTTTTGGTCTTCCGACACGTCTTGATGAGCAATTAGGAGAGCAGTACCCAAGATGGAGCTGATGCTGAATCCTGGCTGTACCTAGTGGAAATCAGGTTTCGTGCAACATAGGCACACGCTGTTTTGGTTATTCGGCACGTCTTGATGAGCAATTAGGAGAGCAGTACCCAAGATGGAGCTGATGCTGAACCCTGGCTGTACCTAGTGGAACGCAGGTTTGGTGCAACATAGGCACACGCTGTTTTGGTCTTCCGACACGTCTTGATGAGCAATTAGGAGAGCAGTACCCAAGATGGAGCTGATGCTGAACCCTGGCTGTACCTAGTGGAACGCAGGTTTGGTGCAACATAGGCACACGCTGTTTTGGTCTTCCGACACGTCTTGATGAGCAATTAGGAGAGCAGTACCCAAGATGGAGCTGATGCTGAACCCTGGCTGTACCTAGTGGAACTCAGGTTTCGTGCAACATAGGCACACGCTGTTTTGGTTTTCCGACACGTCTTGATGAGCAATTAGGAGAGCAGTACCCAAGATGGAGCTGATGCTGAACCCTGGCTGTACCTAGTGGAACTCAGGTTTCGTGCAACATAGGCACACGCTGTTTTGGTCCTCCGACACGTCTTGATGAACACTTGGGAGAGCAGTACCCAAGATAGAGCTGATGATGAACCCTGGCTGTACTTAGTGGAACTCAGGTTCATTTATTGTTATCAGAACTTCCACCCCCTTTTAACCCCCAGTACCTACTGCATGTTAAACGTGTGGTAGCTCTGGTCAGGTGCCTGCTTCATCTGGCAGCCCTCCAGGTGTTCCAGGTCTTGAACAACTTAACCTGCCTACAGCATACTCTACCAACTTCAGATTAAAAGAGTTTTACCCCTGATCCGATGCGTCCAGCAGCACTCCAGGTGTTCCAGGTTTTGAGCTGTCTCCGTCATACACTACCCACAACACGTTGAGCGAGTGTTACCCACCCTTTGCCCTTGACCCTTTGCACTCAGCAGCACTCCAGGTGTTTCAGATCTGGAGCTTTCCCCATCATACACTACCAGCGGCACGTTGAGCGAGTGTTACCCGTTACCCCTGACCCTTTGTACCCAGCAGCACTCCAGGTGTTCCAGGTCTGGAGCTTTCCCTATCATACACTACCAGCAGCACGTTGAGCGTGTGTTACCCCTGACTCTTTGCACCCAGAAGCATTCCAGGTGTTCCAGGTCTTGAGCTGTATCCATCGTACACTACACACTACCAGCGGCATGTTGAGCGAGTGTTACCCCTGACCCTTTGCACCCAGCAGCACTTCAGGTGTTCCAGGTCTTGAGTTTTCCCCATCATACTCTACCAGCGGCACGTTGAGCGAGTGTTACCCCTGACCCTTTGCACCCAGAAGCACTCCAGGTGTTCCAGGTCTTGAGCAGTATTCATCGTACAACCAACAACACGTTGAGCGAGTGTTAGAAGAGTGGAGAAGAGAAGAGGATGACTTTGGAAATAAAAATTATTATACACCCTTCCCAACGATTAAGACTATCTCCATAATATCAAATTCCATCCAAATCGGTTTTATTGGATCCCATACAAATTTCCATTACCCCCCCGTTTCTGGGGTAAAACCTATCCTATGTCCTTCCCCAGGACTCAAACTATGTCCATACCTCATTTCATCTTAATCGGTTCAGCGTTTATTGATTCCCCATACAAATTTCCACCCCCTTAAAGGGTGAGTTCTTGAATAAAAAGTATTCTATGTCCTTCCCCGGGATTCAAACTATCTGTATACCAAATTTCAACAAAAGGCTAGTTTCCCCTCTGGGTTGGAACGTTGGAAAGTCAGATGGCAGTCGCTTTCGTAAAAACTAGTGCCTACGCCAATTCTTGGGATTAGTTGCCAAGCGGACCCCAGCAGACTTCTATGAGCCGTGGCAAAAAGGCTGGGATAACGCGAGTAAGATGATTATATATATATATATATATATATATATATATATATATAAGATATTGCCTTAGTGCAAATCATTATCATCATGCTATACCTATATAATTTGTATGTATTATATGAATACATAGGTAAATTGTTAACAGTAATAAACGATTATATCAAATTTACCGAAAGTTTTATTTTAACCTAATTAAAGTTATAAAGTGACGCATAATGTTGCGAAAGTATCAATATTGTTTAGGCGGTCGCGTTATTTCAAGCAGCGGCCGGCGTTCGGTTACTGTGTAAAAGTCGTATCTTCGCGCGTTTTCAAATCGACTACGGGCTCTTAATTATTTTTATATGATTTTGACCCATGTTCTTTCACTGATGTGCGTTAAAATTGTTAAATAACAAAGGAATGAACGAAACCGTCAACGCCATCTATCCGAGAGTAGGCCAAATGTAGTGAGAATTAATTTTTCTTGATTATCGAGGCCCGTTTTTTCCCTTACACTGTATCCATCTATTACGGAGTTATATCTATCTTTGGTGGGGCTAGGTCGATCTGTGTTCCGAAATATTTATTTTATTTATATTTTTTCTTACTTTTTCATTCCAGGTGACTTCAGAATAAGTGTAAATGACGTTCCAAAATTCAACCAACTCCACGACAATGGCGTCCCCATACCCATAGACACGCTCTACGTCGACACAACTTTTTTAGACGACCGTTACACGACGTTCCCGAAGCGAAGCGTCAGTGTGGACGCAGCTTTACGCGAGATAGAACGATGGCTGAAAGAGAAGGGGAGAGTCGCTATTAAGACCTCGGCTAAGTTTGGATATGAGTTTGTTTTTAATGAGGTTTTTAAAAAGTTGGGCGTCAAGGTGTTTGTGGAGGAGGTAAGATGGAAGGAGCTTTATAGGTGAGTGCTATTTACTCAAGGGCCTGACACTCTTTGATAGAGAAAGATAGTCTTATCGCGATTCCTATAAGAGGAAAGAGAAATTAGTGCCATGCTTTGTCCTTATCACCGACCGGGTGGCATCATAGGTAGGAGGCGATGGTGAAATACCGAAATTTATAAGAGTGAAAGAGAAAAAATCCTATGTCAATCCTTCTACCAGCGTCGTATTAGACGTGTTCCCCGACTGGTTTGCCCAAGGCACAATACCGCTGCATTTCGTGGCAGTTTTCGTTATGCTGCCACGAAATGCTGGAAAAACCTTCCACCTCCTATTTGGGAGAGCATGACTGTTAGTAGGTTCAAGTCTAAACTGAAAACACACCTAATAGCTCAACAAGGTATTGCTGCCTAAGGGCATCATTCTACATAGCTCCAGTTCCTAAATATTACTAACCCCCAAGTCTATTTCTAGTTACCGCAATATAATGAATTTATATGTATAATACGTGTACCTTTGCTGTAATATACAAGTATTTATATTTCATATTTACTATTGACAAATGTTTATTTATTTATTATTACCTGACACACAAGTCGCGCAGTATGCCGTTCCGCACACCTCCTCTCCTCCTGGCTCCACAGAAAACCAGCGCCGTTGACAACGCTTAGTCGTGCCAACTGCATTGCTGAGTGGAGACCATTTCAGCCTCACATCCTTATCTGTTAGTTTTGTATTTTTCACCTTTGTTTTTTTTCTTTCTTGTTGTTGTTAATGTATCTTTGTAATGTAATAATGATGTGTTGCCTGAATAAATATTATTATATTCTATTCTATTCTATGCTGCCCAAATTTTGTATGAATATTCTTTCTCTTACCCCCGGTCGCTCGGTGGCGCGTCTATAACTACTTGTATATACTATGTCTATGCTCATGGGCGTAGGCAGGTAGGAGCAGGGGGAGGGGGGGCTGGTTCCCCAAAAGCTCGAATTTTACATACAATGTATGCCCCTCTGCCTGCTTGCTGCATGCTTTTAAAAAATTCTTATCTTCAGTTCGATGAAATTTAAATCATATTCTTTCAATTTCCAACAGAACACAATCAACTCTATTTCCTACGTTAAAGGTTCAAAATTCAGTAGCAAATTTTGTATTTTACATTTGTATGGCTAAAGACATTACCTAACATACCATATAGATGAAAAAAACCGGCCAAGTGCGGGTCGGACTCGCGCACTAAGGGTTCCGTACCATTACGCAAAAAACGGCAAAAAAAAAAACAAGTTTGTTGTATGTGTTGTTATAGCGGCATCAGAAATACATCATCTGTAAAAATTTCAACTGTCTAGCTATCGCGGTTCATGAGATACAGCCTGGTGACAGACAGCGGAGTCTTAGTAATAGGGTCCCATTTTTACCCTTTTACCCGGAACCCTAAAACCAGGTCTAATATTCGCGAGTCACAGTATCTCTTTTTTTATATACCACGTCGGTGGCAATCAAGCATACGGCCCGCCTGATGGTAAGCAGTTACCGTAGCCTATGGACGCCTGCAACACCGGAGATATTACACGCGCGTTGCCGACCCTAACACTCCTCTCCCTCGTTGAGCTCTATCTCGTTCGTTGTTTCACATTTTTTGTTTCATTCATCTGACAACCGGTCTGGCCTAGTGGGTAGTGACCCTGCCTGTGAAGCCGATGGTCCTGGGTTCGAATCCCGGTAAGGGCATTTATTTGTGGGATGAGCACCGATATTTGTTCCTGAGTCATGGGTGTATGTATTTAAGTATTTATATATTATATATATCGTTGTCTGAGTACCCATAACACAAGCCTTCTTAGGTTTACCGTGGGACTTAGTCAATCTGTGTAAAAATGTCCTATAATATTTATTATTAAGGCATTAAATTTAAGTTTTATTTTATATTTCAGCCACCTCCACCACTTAGTCCCCGGGGTAACTAACGATCAATCACCTATCCACCTTTGCTGGCCGAAGAACAGAAAAGACCACACAAATTGCACCCCGGACCCCACCAACCACAAATATCTGAACATTCACCTTTCTGCCCAAAAGTGGGCCCACTATGACACAGATGATGACCCCATAAGTAAAGTATCAGAAAACGAAATTGATGTGTGCTTTAGTACGCATTGCAGTAAGTCGGAGTTGATGTATTTTGTTCATTATTTTAAGCCGAAGAAAGTTGTGGGGTTTCCTAATGAGTTTGGGAGTCCGGTTAAGGATGTGGTTTTGCCGAAGAAAGCTAAGTTTGAGGATGGGAAGTTGGATAAAAAAGTTTTGAGAGAGATTTTTGACATTTGAACATAGCATTAAAAGAAAAATGTGTTATTAGGGTACCCAAAGGGTAAAAACGGGAACCCATTACTAAGACTCCGCTGTCTGTCCGTCTGTCAGCAGGCTGTATCTCATCAACCTTGACAGCAAGACAGTTGAAATTTTCACAGTCCTCGGCTCGCACTTGGCCGGTTTTTACGGTTCCGTACCCAAAGGGTAAAAACGGGACCCTATTACTAAGACTCCGCTGTCCGTCTGTCTGTCACCAGGCTGTATCTCATAAACCGTGATAGCTAGACAGTTGAAATCTTCACTTCTTCTTTTGGTGCCATGCCCATCTAATGGGCGTCGGCGGTCAGCATGGCATTCAGCTTCCTGGTCTTTGCTAATCTCTTGAGAGTGGCTGCGTCTGAAATTTTCACAGATGATGTATTTCTGTTGCCGCTATAACAACAAATACTAAAAAGTACGGAACCTTCGGTGGGCGAGTGCGACTCGCACTTGTCCGGTTTTTTTATTGTCCTATGTGGGAATTGTCAAAAACGTGTTTATATGTATTGTATTATGTAATGTAATGTATTGAAATTTAATTTGAATTATTGTGTAATTGCATATTGAAATCTAAATTGACTTTATTGTGTATTGTATAAGGGATTGTATTATAAGTGTGTACTAATATTTTTTTCACCTCAGCAGCTCGAACAAAAGCCTACTTTCCTCACTCCAGGGAGTGAAACATAGTAGCTTTTTAATTTAGTGAAGGCCATGAACTGCCACTTCATACTCTTATAACGTTTTTTTTTGTATTATTCTGTGTAATTCGAAATACATTTTAACCTTTAATATGTTCTCACTACTGAGGTGAAAAGTTATGTGTGCAACACGAGAGCAAAGTTATTTTACATCTCGTGTTTTTGAGTCCCTCGCTACGCTCAAGATTCTGACTTAGGATCACTCACTTCGCTCGTGATTCTATTATAGAATCTTTCGCTTTCTCGGGACTCAATATAAACACTCGCAAGAAAAACCAACTTTCCTCTCTTGTTGCACAAATAACTATTGTTCGACTTTGAACATTATTTTATTTGTTTAGTGCATTTTTGTTTACTTGTTTTTTTTTTCTCATAACAATTGTGGTATGAAGACTGTTATATATTTTTACTGACATTAGAATTGTTTAATTGTGTTATGGTGAAAGTATGAATAAAATAAATGACATATTTTACTACCCAACTGTTTAATTCATCTCAAATTTATTTCTATTTATTATAAACTAGCTTTTTTTTGCCCGTGACTTCGTCTGCGTAGAGTTAGTGATTTGGGTAGCTTATTTTTTATCCAATCTGCTTTTTATCGGTTTCCCATACAAACTTAATGTTAATGCAATTAACAATTAACCAGTACAAATTGAACCGTAAACTGTAACCGTCCGTTACGGTTTACAGTTCAATATGTACTGGTTAATGGTTAATTACGTTCGGCCAACACTGCTTCCACCCCCCCCCCCCCTTTTCACCCCCTTAAAGAATGATTTCTGGCATAAAAACTACCCCGTCTTTCCCCGGGACTCAAACTATCTCTACACGAAATTTCTACTAAATCGGTTCAGCGGTTGAAGAGGTAACCGACAGACAGACACACACACTTTCGCATTTATAATATTAGTATGGATTAATGCAAATGAAAATGAGTCTAATAATTAGAAATATAAGCCTATTTTTTTTCTTAACGCATCAGTATCTATCTACTGGAGTCATGGGTAATTTAAATTAGCAAAATCCTAAACGTTTGGCTTAGTTACGTTATTGTAGAATTAGAACAAGTTTTGAGGAACACCTATTATAATATTTAGCCATAACTAATTATATACAGGTAGAGCAAGAGAAAGGGCTCATTTTGGGAAATTGAAAACTAAAAGTATCAGGGGGCCTAGTCAAGGTGGCAATCGGTGACAGAAAACGCTATTCGAAACTTAAATAATGTACGGAAATAGTCACGTGACTTTTCGTAGCATCTGTCAACCGATACATTTTTAGGGTTCCGTATCCAAATGGTAAAAACAGGACCCTATTACTAAGACTCTACTGTCCGTCTGTCACCAGGCTGTATCTCATGAACCGTGATAGCTAGACAGTTGATATTTTCACAGATGATGTATTTCTGTTGCCGCCGCTATAAGAACAAATACTAAAAAGTACGGAACCCTCGGTGAGTTAATCCGACTCACACTTGTCCGATTTTTCTTTAAGTTTGTCGATGTACTATTGTCATTTTTCTAAGGATGTTCATCAACGCTTATTTTACGAGATAATACCCGCGTCCCATGATTATGAATTTGATAGTTAAACTGCCCGTGGCTACAGTATAACACTAGACCCTACTAATAGTGTTGTGTTCCTGCCGGTGAGTAAGGTTGCCAGAGCTCGAGGGAGAGGAGTGTTAGGGTCGGCAACGCGCATGTAACTCCTCTGGAGTTGCAGGCTGTTCAGCGTTGGAGGTAATGGCGACCAAATGAAAGCAGAGAATCTGATATCTTAATTTAATGTTTTACAGAAGGCTGGTTAGAAAAAGAGCGCTTATCTACATACATGTAGAAGCTTATATAGTAAAGTACAGCGCCACACTATGACACTACGGATTGGTTAGGAACTATTACATACATTGACATAGCTAACAGCTTATTGAGCACTTAAACTAGTACACAATAGTTTCGGTAGATGTCACCTTTACATATCATAGGACGATTGAGAGACTTAATCTGTCTAGATTAGGTAAGTAGGTACTTAGGTATGCTAATACCTACTTATCTGCTACTTGTTAAGATAGGTCTTAACATTTTGCCACCCCTTGAAATAGTTAATGTTTTATGAGTAACATTAGGTATTTCAAAGAATAGGCTTTATACATTTTACCTATCAGTAAGGATGGGCAGAGTTCTTTGTTACGAGTTATAGTTAGGTAATTACTTAAATTTTAATTAGATCTGTGCCCATTCTTATAAATGAAACAACAATAGGAAATGATTTTTATTTTAAATAGGGAGTAGGTATTCTAATTATGTACATAGGTACTAGGTAAGTAAGGTAATTTAGGTACTTAATTATACTTATTTGACACTTAGTTATAATTATTTGAACTTTACATTAGGTTGGTACTGTTGGTAGGTATTTACTACTTATATGACTTCACCCGAAGTAGGTAATGGACAAATGTTATTGAACGCGCGTTGGATGTCCCCTCTGGCGGTTCGGATGACGGCCACCCTGGTGACGCCATCCCGGCCCGGCTGCGTCGCGACGATCTTGCCCAGCCTCCACCGGCAGGGCGGCAGACGCTCGTCTCGTACCAGGACGACGGTGTCGACTGCGAGGCTTGGGCCGCGCGCGCTCCTCCACTTCGTGCGTTCCTGCAGCGTTCCGATGTAGTCACGTGACCAGCGCCGCCAGAAGTCCTGCGTGATTTGTTGCAAAAGTTGATAGTGAGTTAATCGGTTCTTTGGTACATGGTTATAATCTTCGTCCGGAAGTGAATTTGGTGCTTTTCCAATTAAAAAGTGAGCTGGCGTAAGGACAGGATAGTCAGGATTTGAACTAGGTAAGGGACATAGTGGCCTAGAATTTACCATAGATTCTACCTGATATAGGATTGATACAAATTGTTCGTAAGTTAACAAAGATAACCCTAACACTCTTTTTAAATGATATTTGGTAAGTTTTATACTAGATTCCCATAGGGACCCCATATGAGGTGTATAGACAGGAATAAAACTCCATTTTATGCCCTCGTCTGCGCAATGAGATACTAGCTCGCTCGAGCTGTCCTGTAGGTATTTTTGTAAATCTTTTAGCTCGTTACTAGCCCCATGAAAGGTTGTTGAATTGTCACTCACCAACTCCTTCGGTTTACCTCTCCTGGCGATGAATCGTCGCAGCGCCGCCAGGAAATTGGCTGACTCGAGCCCTGTAATTAATTCGAGATGAATTGCCTTTGTTGCAAAACAAATAAACACTGCTATATAGCACTTAGAGACCTTGTAACCACGCCCTGTCCTATCTCTAATGTTATAAGGTCCTCCATAATCGATACCCGTGATAGCAAAGGGGGGGGAAGGATTTACCCTTGAGGGGGGTAAGTTTCCCATTATAGGGTTAGTAGTCTTTGGATTTGCTCTAAAACACGGAACGCATTTATTTACAATTTTCGAGGCTAACATCCTACCTTTTGTTGGCCAGATGCGCTCGCGAATAGTTGAAAGTAATAACTGAGGGCCAGCGTGCAGAGTACGTATATGTGCGTTTGCCATCAGTAGTTTGGTAAGCGCGTGCTCGTGACTTAATATTAAAGGATGTTTTTTTTCATATGCATAATGCGAAAGACCGATTCGTCCGCCTACGCGAACGAGTCCGTCCTTCATGAATGGGTGTAAAGATAATATTTTTGATTTGTTAAGAACCGGTTTATTGTTTTGCAATAATTTATATTCGTGTGGGAATGATTCCATTTGTGCATGTCTAATTAATGCGTGATCCGATTTTTTTAATTCTTCTACGGACAATGGTCCTGATAATTTATTATTTGGATTAATTGTTCGAGTTTTATTTTTTGTATTATATATAAATCGAAGTATGTATGCTAATACATGAATAAGTGTTTTATCGCTTGACCACCTGTGGAAAAGATATTGTATCGTGTCGTTAGATTCTGTGCTAATAGCCAAGGTGAGAGTTATGTTTACGTCGCTCTCGGCCTCGGGTGCATGATTTAGTGACTCAGAATCGTGGGTCGGCCATGTGTCCGGACTTTGGGTCAACCACGCCGGCCCAGACCACCATAACTGGTTGGTTTCCAGCTTGCCTGGTGCTACCCCTCGGGACAAAAGGTCGGCGGGGTTATCCTCCGAGCGGACCCATGACCACTCGTGCTTGTTTGTAAGTGATAATACTTTTGTGACTCTGTTACTAACAAAACAAGTTAATTTAGGGTTACTATTTTTTATCCAACATAATGTTATTTTTGAATCTGACCACAGGTTGATTCCGGAAACGTCACATTTTAATGCTCGTTTTATTTTGTCGACATGTGTCGCGAGCAGTAAACTGGAACAAAGTTCCAAATTTGGAATAGTTTGGGGTTGTATTGGACTTATTTTTGATTTTGAGTAAAGTAGGTGAACTTGTACGTTTCCTACTCTATCGCTTGATCGTATATAGATGGCAGCGCCATAGGCTTTAATACTACTGTCACAGAACCCATGAATTTGTATCGTTACATAATTGGGTATGACTGTACATCTCGAAATTTTCAATTGGTTTAATAAAAACAAGTCTCGATAGAATGTGTTCCATTCTTGGATCAAGTCTTGTGTTAATTCGGTATCCCAATCTAATTGAGCCTTAAATAATTTTTGAATAAATATTTTGGCTACTACAATTACTGGTCCCGTCAAGCCTAGGGGGTCGAAAATGGACGAAATTACCCCTAGTACCTTTCTTTTGGTGATTGGGTGTGAAATTTGGTTTTCTTTAATGGTATACATAAGCTCATCTGAGTCACTAGACCACGCTAAACCCAGGACCTTATGTGTTTTATCTCCAAATTCGGTTGTGTGTGTGTTTTGGTGTGTGTGTGTTTCGCTCACCCGTTTTATGATGACTTCGGAATTGGACTTCCATTTCCGCAGCGTGAAGTTGGCTCCCCGCAGGATCTCGTTCACCTGTGATGCAGTTTCAGCTACCTGATTCTCGTCGTCGCCGCCGGCGATAAAATCGTCCATGTAGAACTGGTTCGCTATGGCCTCTGCAGCTGCTGGAAATGTGTGTTGGTTTTCGTTTGACAATTGTAACAAACATCTGGTTGCAATATGTGGTGCTGACTTTAAGCCGAAACTTAATGTGGTCAGCATATAAATTTGGAGTCGTTGGTGAGTATTTTCCCGCCAAAATATGCATTGTAGGTATTGTTGATTTGGTTTAACATAAATACATCTGTACATTTTTTGTATGTCAGCGTTAATAACATATTGGTATTTTCGGAATCGTAGAAGTATATTTATGAGTTCGTCCTGTATTATTGAGCCTTTGTATTGGATATCATTCAAAGAAATGCCGTTATCAGTTCTGCATGAGCAGTCGAAAACAATTCGAATAGGGGTTGAGGGGGAGTCGCGAAAAACAGCTTGGTGGGGTAGAAAATTACATGGGCCATCATAATTATCTTGTAATTGAATCATATGGCCAGCTTGTTCGAACTCGCGCATGAAATTCACATATTTATCTTTAAATTCGGGGTTCCGCTCGAACTTGGATTCTAATGTTTTGAACCTCCGATATGCTATGTGCCTAGATTGACCTAACTTGGTAGGTGGCTGCTTTAATGGAAGTTCTATTTCGAAATTACCCTCAGAGTTGTGAGTGTGAGTTTTCAGAAATATATCCTCACATTGTTTTTCATCATAGGGTAAATTTGGTGCGGAACCCTCCTCTATTTCCCAAAACTTTTTTAATTGAGTTTCTACTGTAACTTTACATTGAATGGCAGACTCGGTTTTTTTTTGTACGGAACCCGTGACTATCCATCCTAATCGCGAGCGTCTCAGAACCGGTAATCCGGGCCCGAGCTTGTATTTACCGGTAAGAAGTAAATCAAAGAATATCTCCCCACCGATAAGCAAATCTACATCTTGAGCTAAGTTAAACTCGTCATCAGCTAATTTATAACGCGACGGAATGTGCCAACGTTGCACGTTTGGTATTAAAATGTTGGTAGTACAAATTATAGGCGTAATAAAACAGGACAAATTCGTTGTAAAGGTTCCGTCTAAGGAATGCAATGTTACGTCACACGATTCTAAAAGGCTAGACACTTTTTCATTGAAACCTATGACATTTAAGGCAAGTTGTTCCTTGTTTAATTGTAACTTTTTGGCCGCGTTTTCGGTAATGAAATTTTCTTGCGAGCCATTGTCTAAAAATGCCTTCATTTTATGCACATTGTTATGCTTATCCCTAACGAGCACTTGGGCTGTTGTAAGGAAAACTGACCTATTTCGCGCATTGTTTATTTGTTTTTCGATTAAAGTGTTATTCGACAAGGTAGTCTCGATTTGACTAGAACTCGGTTGTTCGTCGATTAACGTTGATATTGGTAATCGCGTTGGTACGGGGTTACTACCTACATGAGTGTTGGTATTTGGTTTGTGTAGTAACGTATGATGCTTGCCCTTACATACTCGACATGTACTGGCCCTGCAGTTTGTTAAGACATGCGTTCCGGACAAACAATTAAAGCATAATCGTAATTTATTCACGGCTCGGATGCGCGCGATAACGTTTAATGCACTAAACTTTGGACACTGATTAATATAATGCGTACTCGAACAATACGGACACTGGTTACATTTAAACTGTTTGGAGGTTACCTTGATAGGTTCGGACGTGGTTACCATGGCCTTCTTGGAAGTGCTGGGTGCGTCCGATGGTACTGCTGGGCTGGTCGCTTCCAGCCGGTCAGCTCGGTTCTTTAGGAAGGTTTTGAAATCCTGCAACGAAGGCAATTTTCTCAAATCAACACTGTTTTCCCACTTTGATTGCAATCGACTGTCTAACTTTTTAACTAACATGTGAATAATTGCGAGATCCCAATTTTCGGTAGGTACATTTAATGAGCGCAAAGATCTCAAATGTTTGGAAATATTATCGCACAGACCTCTTAGACCCGAAGGAGTTGACGGTACCGGTTCCACGTCGAACAAGGCTCGCATGTGGTTGGTGACTAAACGTTTAGGATTATTATAACGTTCACAAAGCATCTGCCACGCGAGCATGTACGCGTCCTCGGAGAAATCGAGCGAACTAATTACCTCAAGTGCGCCGTCTTGTAAACAACTGCGTAGGTACTTATATTTTACGATCGGTGCTAAGCTAGCTTGGTTGACTAGGGCATCAAATGTGTCTCGAAATTGCAGCCACTGTGTTAGGTCTCCGTCGAAGCTAGGGAGGCTAATTTCGGGATATTTTATCGACTCACCGAGGGGTTGCTGCGGCGGGGCTTGCGGACTATGGTCATTTGGTGTTGAATCGGTATCTACCTTCGCCAGCAGCTTGCCCTTAGCGCTAAGTCGGTAAAATGTGTCCTCAAATGACATACGCTCGGCCTCGTGGGCTTCGATGTCCCCTTCGTCGCTGCACAGTGTCTCGATCCGGTCCTGTATCTCAGAGAAATCATTGTATAACTTTGGTAATTGTTCTAGTCTTAAGCTTATGTCTACAATTATTTCGGCCGTCAATGCACTTGAGTCGATTCTTTCTATAAATTTATTAAATACAGTTAATTTTCGCTTACAGACACCTCGTCTATTTTTTAACTGCCTAATTTCTAACTCTTCTAGAGTGTTTTTGGAAGTTTCTAACATGATTAAGAACGATTACAATTTACAATTTGTAGGAAATAAATCGATTACAATTAAATTTGGTAGGGAGATTTGGTAGATAGGTTAGGGAATGCCAGCTCACTTGCCTTCTCGATTGATGCTCGTGCGCGTGGCGTAGCTTGGTGATTGCCCTCGCTTGGGCGCTCCTTCTGCCTCTGGTGTGGTACCACCCACGTGGTCCCTTTGGTACTTGCGGTAGCCGTTCCCTGCTGCGGCTGCGGTGCCACGCACGTGGTCCCGCTTTGGTGGCTCGGTCGGCGCCTGTCGCGTTGGCTCAGGCCGCTCGATCGAGTGGTGTGGTCGCCTCCTAGTCACCTCTTCAGCTTCTTCAGGTCGGCGGAGCCCCACGCGGTTGCTGCCTACGTGGTAACGTTGCTCTCCCGGCCTAAATCAGGATACGCGGCGATTCCTCGACGTACCGGCTCGCAAATTTTACTAAATTTACTAGCGATTCGCTTTAAAGTACTGAGATTAACCGCGATTTAAACTAGGGGTCACCATTATGTTCAGCGTTGGAGGTAATGGCGACCAAATGAAAGCAGAGAATCTGATATCTTAATTTAATGTTTTACAGAAGGCTGGTTAGAAAAAGTGCGCTTATCTACATACATGTAGAAGCTTATATAGTAAAGTACAGCGCCACACTATGACACTACGGATTGGTTAGGAACTATTACATACATTGACATAGCTAACAGCTTATTGAGCACTTAAACTAGTACACAATAGTTTCGGTAGATGTCACCTTTACATATCATAGGACGATTGAGAGACTTAATCTGTCTAGATTAGGTAAGTAGGTACTTAGGTATGCTAATACCTACTTATCTGCTACTTGTTAAGATAGGTCTTAACACAGGCGTACATAGTCTACGGAAACTGCTTAACATCAGGCGGGCCGTATGCTTGTTTGCCATCGACGTAGTATAAAAAAAAAAGTATCCGCTTTTTCGCAGGAATAAAAAAAATTACCATTATTGGAAAAGCCTTTATGCATTTAATGTGATCGTAAAAAGCCAATCAGTGTTAATTAAATCTAGATTGACTGGAAATCCAGGTCGTTCTCAATTAATAGTCAAAATGAAGGCGTTTACACTAGTGTTGGTTACACATATCTTTTTTAATCGTGAGTAAATTGATGTTCACAACTATGTGCAAGATCTATGTCACAACTATGTGCAAGCATTAAATGTCTCTATAGTTTAAACTGTGTCACTAGTTATTTATTAATAATTAATTAGGTAAGTACTAACTTTCGACTATTTCATTATTTTCCACTGTTTTTTGTTGACGTGATCAGGTCCTGGCAGAAAATCAGTGCTTTTCCTAATGGGTGAAGCGTAATGCTGAGCCAGAACCTTTTTGTTTTGCTGCGACGCACACAGGATTTTTATTTGTATAAAACAGTATTTTTATGTATTTTTTCCTTTTCCTCTACATATTATGTAAAAATCGGTGTGACTTATTTGTTGTTGTAATTTTTATTTATTTTCTGGATTGTTCTGTGTACCTATGTCATTTCTGTATTTGAATATTTTGTGTGTATTGTGGCAAACAAATAAACAGTTTATCTATCTATTAAGGTTCTTATGATATTTTCCTAGTATAGCGACTGGTAACCTAAATAACAAATTATATTTCATACCCTAACTCTGAAAAGCTCCGCCGGGTACAGATAGGAATAGGCGCTTCATATAAATCATTCCCATTTCGGCGGTCACGTGGGGCGGGGACAAATGGGAATAAACCGTTGCACGCCCTTACCGTTAGGGGAGAACGGGGACAAACGCAACACTTTGTACTTTGACCTTAGTTTCTGCTTAACCGTTATTATTTTCATGCAATTAATGTATTCATATATAATTTCAATTCATGTTCTGTACATTTACATCTTGATTAACCTTATGATTGTGTATTTTGTATGTATTAGAGTGACTTTAAAAAAAATCTTTGTTACTTATGACCCCGTTGGCGGGCCGAAAGTAACACTATGTGGGTCAAAAGTAACAAGACACAGGTTTGCAATGAATATAATATGACATATGAAGGGTACACGGAAAGAACATGTCTAGTCACTTTAGTAACATTTTGAGTAATCGCGGTTTTAAAATTTGGAACCATGTCAAAATGTATGGTAATTCCGTGACCAGGTCATTTTTAACAAAAACAAAGTTGTGTTACATATATTATACAGTGGTAGCAAAAGATGTAACTAATAGTTCATTAAGAGCTCTAGATTTTGAAATGAAAAATCTCATTTTCCGAAAAAAGTGACTAGACATGTTGTTTCCGTGTACCCTTCATATGTAAACCGTAAAAGACGGATACAGTTTACGTTTCAATTTGTGTTGGTTAATGGTTAATTGCATTAACTTTTCGGCCAACACTGGCCACCGGCTATCACCTTATAGCAACGGAGTGGTGTTTTGACTATTAGATAAACCTTGTTACTTTCCACCCGCTGTTACGTTTGTCCCCGCTCTCTCCTACCCTTGATACCCAATGATGATAGCAGCAAAAATGGGGCATTTTCTATAAAAAGGGACCTTATTGTCGATGGCGCTTACGCCGCACAGCGCCGCGCGGCATTGTATTTATATCGGAGCATAGTTTATAATGGCGAAAGCGCCATCGACAATAAGGTCCCTTTTTATAGGAAATACCACAAATAATTGTTGCCAAATGTACTTACTAAAATGTTTTACTTTATCAGATGTGTTTGCATGGAAAAAGCCGAAGCCATTTAACTACACGAAGTAAGTAAAAACCGGCCAAGTGCGAGTCGGACTCGCGCACGAAGGGTTCCTTACCATTACGCAAAGAACGGCAAAAAAATCACGTTTGTTGTATGGGAGCCCCACTTAAATATTTATTTTATTCTGTTTTTAGTATTTATTGTTATAGCGGCAACAGAAATACATTATCTGTAAAAATCTCAACACACTGGTGACAGACGGACGGACAGCGGAGTCTTAGTAATAGGGCCCGTTTTTACCCTTTGGGTACGGAACCCTAAAAACTACTTATTATATACATATACAGGGTGATATTGTTGTTTGACCTTACGCTGAGGGGTGGATATGTAGCCAACTTTTACTTGGTAAGTAGTAATCTAGAAAACGCGAAAAAACATTTGCCGTCTCATACATTTTTATGATTCACATGTCGATGTTTTCTGTGGATCAGCAGATTTTTTTTTTAAATCCAGTTGTGGTCGCTTTGTTACACAAGTTTTTGTTTTTCAGAATGTCGGCGAACTTGGACAACCCAAACTTCATAAGGGATCGGTTTAAAAGTAATTAAATATTAAGTGTACATACCTTTTATTTACAGGTTTTCTACTGCCAGCGTAGCTGACGACACTGTTTTTCCAGTATGTTGCTAGAACTCCCAAGTGATGGTCTACTTTAAATCGGCAAATATATCGTTAGGTGACAACCGTGTTTCGAAACAATATTTTAAATTTAATCGAGCAAAATTCTCATTACTCTCAAAGTTCTCAGCAAAATTATGTGCTACTCCACACCTCTGAAGCCGTAACACACCATCGCACCGCACCGCGACCTTGGAGCAGTTCTAGGAATATGTACTGGCGTGGGCTTCCACACTATCGCACCGAACCGTCAAAACGGTGCGACCTTACAGACTGCCGCACACGTGCGCCAGTGCTGCCAAGTGTCCCATATTTCCATGAAAAAAAATGAAAAACATGGAAATATGGGACACTCGGCAACACTTGCGCACGTGTGCGGCAGTCTGTAAGGTAGGATCGCACCGTTTTGACGGTTCGGTGCGATAGTGTGGAAGCCCACGCCAGTACTACCTATTCTTAGAACTGCTCCAAGGCCGCGGTGCGGTGCGATGGTGTGTTACGGCCTTAAATCCGGCCCTGGGTGGGAATTAGGACTGGTTTATGTTAATGTGTGCAGACGAGGCCTACAAGCCAATGATGCCGACGAATTTTCGGGAGCGCTTCAACCGGCCCTTCGCGCCTGCCTGGATGGACTTCTGCGACCCCTATCATTGCAATGACTACCACAAGGTACCTTAATAACGCTTTTTCTGCCCTCCGGCCAGAAAGAGTTCATTTTCAGCCCGCGGCGCTAAACGAAGTTGCCGCTTTCCGGTTTCTTCGAACAGAATAGTAGTAAAACCAGTCCAGACAGGGCAATTGTTCGCTCAATCTAATGAGGGCTATCGCGTTTATTTTCACCGCTAGGGGCGCTAGTGTAGATGGAGGTCTTTCAAAATGTCAAATGCATAGAAGTTTTGGGGGTTTCAAGCTTTTTTATCGGGAATTTTCACTCCTTATTCATAATTATGGTAACTCTTTAAAAGTATGCGTATATACCGGTAGTTTGGTATACGAAGTCTTCAGTCGACGAGTAGAAAAATAAAATAAGTTATTGTTAAGTATAATACAACTCGATGGTCATATATTTAATTATTATATTTAATTAGTGTTAGATTAGGTAATAATTAGTTTAGTTTAGTTTAGAATAGTAAAATTTAATATAGATTAGAATGTATAAATTAGATTAATATAATAATTATTCTGAATGTAATGGGTTGATACCTAAATAAATAACATTTTTATTTATTTATTTATTTATATAATACTCTTGCAGGTGGCCTGCGGAATAAACCGGAGAGAGCGCGTATTCAAATGGTTCCAGAGCGGCTGCCATATCATCCTCAACAACGAGTGCGCTGACTTTAGAGGCAACCTGAGTAAGAATTGCACGCTCCAGTGTCGGCCGCATTCGGCGCCCTCATAGCTACAAAGGCCGGCGTGCCTAAGTAGGGAACTGTGCGCGCTCCAATGCCGGGCGTATTCCGCGCCCAACCTATTAAAAGAGTGGGGCTAAGCCCGACGTACCTAAGTAGCGCGCTGCGCGCGCTCTAATGCGGGGCGCAGAGCCGTCCTCATACCATCTCATACTAAAAACCCGACGTACGGCGCCTCACACAAAATAGGGCAAACCTTGGCTTATCGGTGATACTTGGTAATTCGGTGATACTGCGTTATTATCTTACGCTAAGCTCACACTGGTGAAATATAAGCAATTAAACCGCTGCCAACCCGATTGCAAGCATCAAAACTGATATGCCATCGATTGTATAGCTTGCATTTCCTCATTGTAAGATAATAATGTGTAAGATGATGATGATGTAGCTGTGTAAGATAATAATGCAGTATCACCGAATTACCAAGTATCACCGAAAAGCCAAGGTTTGCCCTACATCACATCTCCTAATACTAGAAGAGTCAGGCGAAGCGCTGCGTTCCGTGTTCTTTATATTAGGTAGTTGGTATATAATAAAGATTTTATCTAAAATGTTTTTCATCCGATTTTCAGAATACGACCAAACCGACACGAAGTTCTGCAATGCCTTCATACTGCACGTCCGGCAAGGGTGCCGCGACTGCGAACCCGACGGGAAGTTGGTCTGCGCCGTCAGTTTGATGGACAACCATGTTACACTGTTCAGGTTCAATTCATTATAGATGTAATGAACGTGTTATGCTATTTAAACAGTAGTGGATTTGCAGTCTTGGCCGCTCTAGTCCGCAGGCCCTGTAGTAACTACTGGCCGCCCCTTTCTCAGCACTTGTCATATAGACTGCCGCCTTGCTGCCGCCCCTAATATCTTGCCGCCCTAGGTCCGGGCCTACTGGGCCTTTGGGCAAATCCGCCACTGTATTTAAATCAGTCTCCTCGGTACAAAAAGTACCTACTGAGGTTGACTGAAGTGGGATGACAAATATGAAAGTTTCCGAGAAAATACGATGGCGAAGATTATTGTTCACTACTTATTATAATGTACCCAGGTATTGGTTGTTGTATTGACTTAAGAGTTTTGAATGATTCACGGTTAGTTTCACTACTTATATTGACCGGGATATATCGGGAAATATCGGGAACTTATAAACAATTCAAAAGGTAATCACGGTCTATATCCCGGTCAATATAAGTCTTGTTGTATTGACTTGTGAAAGACTTCCATTGAGGCCTACTTACAGAATACATTTTAGAATTTTTGAATTTCAGAGACCGATGCGCGTTACAGTCTACCAACTGCGAATCTAACACATTCGACGGTACGTTTTTTTTAATATTCAACAAACGAGTAGACGAACTGCCTGATGGGAAGCGGTCACCTTCGCCTATGGACGTTAGCAACAGCTTTTTAAACACGCTTGTTCCCGTTACTTATGTACCACTGTATAAACCCCGAAAAAATCACCTGAGATAATTCGTACTATATACTACTATTTTCTGTTCTTCTTTTCAGAATATGAAGAAGTGGACATGGGACTCTGCGTGTTCTATCTCAAGGAAAGGGCGTTGAAAATAAACATGGGTACATACTAAGGAATCTTTTATTTGCGTAAAACAATAAAATCACAATATTACATATTAAACATATTAATAACGGGTCACTCACGTATTTTAAGTCGAAAACGCTCGACATGTTTCACTCCGTACCGAGGAGCGACATCAGGAGCTTGCGTCGACGGTGAGTCTGCGACGCAAGCTCCTGATGACGCTCCTCGGTACGGAGTGAAACATGTCGAGCGTTTTCGACTTAAAATACGTGAGTGACCCGTAATTATTATGTTTAATATGTCTGTGTCTCACGGAAGTTTTGTTATTAAAATTTCACAATATTACAATCAATTGCAGGTAAAGCAGAGACGCTTTCCGGATAGATTTAGGTACATTGAGCCGCCTGTTGCTAGCTCTATTGCACGCGCATAATTATATTGAAGTCCCGCCCATGATTTAAACGTCAAGTACTTTTGGTTTTAAATAAACAAACGAATTAAATACACTGTAACTTTACACTTAATTGCAAATTTAATGTATAAACATAGTTTTATCTTCATTAATTAAGCCCCTGTCCTAATTCGACCCTCGTTGTTAATCTTTAAGTTTAGTTATCCCCTATTTTGTTTTTCTTTAATGAGCTATTAAGTGGTGGCAACTGTCCTGGTTTATGAATTATGTATAAGACACTAGTTATAAGAAACATGTACCGTTTGTGCCCAAATAAACATTAAAACATGATGCCGGTTGTCAATGTCATGGTGGCCATACACCATCCTTCCTATCGTCCAATCGGCATGACGGGCACAGGCCGCCTCTCATGCGCGAGAGGGCTTGGGCTGTCCCAGGTAGCATTTATACGTCATTATGACGTCCGTTGCGTCATTTTAACGTATAAATGACGTCATTATGACGTCGCTGATGTCACTTTGCTACCTGGGGTAGTCCCCATGCTGGCCCAATGCGAGTTGGAGACTTCACATCACCTTCACATACACCATTGAATTTCTTCGCAGATGTATGCAATGCAGGTTTCCTCACGATGTTTTCCTTCAAAAAGCTAGTGGTGAATATTAAAAGATATTCCGTACATAAAGTTCCGAAAACTAAATTCTGTGAAATAAATACCTTTAGTGAAAGGTGTTCGCACTTAGCCTTTTTTTAGGGTTCCGTACCTCAAAAGGTAAAAACGGAACCCTTATCTTATAGGATCACTCGTGCGTCTGTCTGTCACAGCCTATTTTCTCCGAAACTACTGGACCAATTAACAACAACTGAATTTTAAACATGGGGGCCACTTTTGGGGTATATGAGAAACTTAAAAAAATAAAGTTTTTCAAACTATATTGTGTTACAGTATATAAAATGAAAGAGCTCATTGTGACACTCTCAAATACATTTTTTTTTATAATTTTAGGACTAACAGTTTAAAAGTTATTCAAGAAAACGGGAAAAAAATGATTCCCCCCTTTATTTCCGAAACTACTGGGTCTAAAATTTTTGAAAAAAATACACAAAAAATAGCTCTTTCCCTATAGATGACAGGAAAACCTGTTAGAATGTGCAGTCAGGCGTGAGTCGGATTTAATTACTTAGTTTTTTTTAATACGACCCCCTATGGGTTTTTAGACATTTCACTCACGTTTCACATAAAAAAATACATTGTTTAAATTGTGTAATGTACGGAACCCTTGGAACGCGAGTCCGGCTCGCACATGGCCTGTTTTTAAGTTTGTTGAATATCGCTTCGGTGAGTTTAATTATATTTTGTTTATATTAAAAGTTTTGGAATTTCCATCGCAGAGCAGGCAAGCGGTAAATTTTGGTCTCTAGCTGTTTATTTAAAAAAAATATGAAGAAGAATATTGTTTTCATATTGTTAGGTGAGTACCTATTTACTATATCTTGCAATTTACTTGTATCTGTCAAAGCGTCCTAATCCTAATGGCAAGCGACAAAGTGGGACTTTTTGCTTGGAAACACAATAGCATTTTAATCATAAGTAATATAGTCGATCAAAACAATTTGTCAGTAAAGTAGAACAAAAAAAACTACACTCATCCTTTTCTTTTGGGTGCTTGTACTAGTGTAAGAAGTATTTACTATATTGAAAAAATTTATTAACCAAAAAAAAAATATTACTTGTGTATCTTTGTATTATATGTGTATGGAAGTAGCAGCTTGTATGTGTAATTAAGTATGGCAAAAACTTTTAAATTGATTGTATTTCTATATAAGTGAGAACCTATAATTGGCTTTGTGATTATATATTGTACTTTCTGGATATATACACGGTGCGTGGCTAAAAAATAAGTGCATTGCCCGTTGCCAGGGAGGTTTTGGGATTATACTGAGCAACTTTTACTATGGGAACAACCCCTAAATCGCGAAAAACATTTGGCTGTTTCATACATTTTGGCTGGTCCATTTTCTATGGGAGAATATAAAAAAAATTCGCGATTTCGTGGTTGGTCCCATAGTAAAGTTGCTCAGTATAATCCCAAAAGCTCCCTGGCAACGGGAATGCACTTATTTTTAGCCACCCTATATGAAAACGGCTGGAGCTTAATTACCCAGTGGGGACCAAACTGGCTCAACAATTAAATAACTACCGTGACACCACTTTTGTTTTCAGCTGTAATGCAATTCCATCAAAACTCAGCAAGACAAAGTACCACTATGAAAATTAGAGATAGAATATTTCTATTAAAAAAACAAATTCGAAACAGCCTCCGAAACCCCTCACCGCACGACCCAATCCCATTATACTACGAATCCGACGAAAACGCGCCTATAAAGCCTATTTTAGATGACGATGAACTAAAGAAAGACGATAGATTTAAATTACCCAAAATCAAAAGTATCCCTACTACTACTCTTACTACCAAGCTTGAACTCAGAACAAGAACGCCTAGTAAAAACGTTGAAAAGCAAAAATTGTTTAATATACTGCGACAATACAGCATTATTCCAAATATTACTTCTCCCACAAACGTTTCAAATGATGGCCATTTTATCCCAGTAACCCGAAATACATTGACTACTAAATTAGGCTTCAACATTTTTTATAGAAGATATGATAATTATATTTTGGGGAATACGCAAGAATGGACGCACTGTGTTGAGCATATTACACCATATTTAAAAGGGGTTAAGAAGGAACTGGGTAGACCTCACAAGATTATGGGAAAAGACCATATTGTACATCGGTAAGTCCAGAGAATCGCTCCTGCGCTGCAGATACATCGGAAATCACTACACTTTCACATTCCATCAGGTTTGACTGGTTTGACTAGGGCCAAAGGGTAGATATTAAATAAATAGGAACTAAAATACAAGACATTTTTGACCAACACTAAGTTCGAGCAGTAAATACGTGCTTGCACCTCGTATACGACTCCCTTATGTCCGGTTTACACTTGTATTGTATTGTAGTTCGGGCGATTTTCCGCATACAACTCGACGACTGGCGCCTATTTTGCGTGACATGGGGGTGGGCTAGTCCTGCCAGCCCAGCTCCTCGAGGAAACCTATCAAACCTTTGATGTTGAGTAGGCACTTTACGTTTACGCGCCACGAGACGCGAGTGTCACTCTACCCCTAGAGCCACGAGCCCACCGTTTACACTCGCGTCTCTAGGCTCGCACGCGAATGTAAAGCGTACTTTACGGGATTACCGAGAGAGGTGGTGTTGCCATCTACATTTGGGCACAAATCGAATTATTTAATAAGATAAAGGTAGTTATTATGCTTACGCTCAGTACGCTCATCAAGAAATTCCATCTCTTTCTTGTCGGACTTTAATTTTGGATCGTAATATGTTCATTCCTTAAATTAAGAATCAATTCTTTGCTTCAAATTTTATATTAAAGGAAAAAATGGAAAAGTTACACTTCCGGCAGGATTTGAACCCGCAACCTCCGCAATCCGTGCGTTGCTCTTAACCAATTGAGCTACGAAAGCCTACCAGAACCTTGCAAATCTAACTAACTAACTAACTTTTTAACTTTTTCCATTTTTTCCTTTAATATAAAATTTGGAGTATCGCTCGCAGACGTATCTGCATGTTAAAAAATTGAATTCTTTGCTTGACAAACTATAGATGTCGAGATCAAATTCTGGGGTCAGGCTTAGGCCAAATTACCAAAAAAATCATAACCACATTCTTCTCACAGACTGCTAAACCTCATTCGAGCGAACACCACGAAAATGACACGCGCCGAAAAGAAGACCACCATGTACCAGATCAGCAAGCTACGGATCCGACTGTACTCCTGGCATCTCAACGCGATAATGGAGCTGACTACTCTTATTGCCAGGTTGCACGGACGGAGTGAGTATTTTTAGGGTTCCATAATCATAATATATTTATTGTGACTATAGGTAAAAAAAAAGGTGTTACATTTTATGGGTACTAAAACCATAGCCTACCATCTTAATGGCGTACAATATTTCTTACTTAAAGCTAACAATAATATTTAATGTCAAAATGTAATGTTCCGTACCCAAAGGGTAAAAACGGGACCCTTTTACTAAGACTCCGCTGTCCGTCTGTCCGTCCTTCTGTCTGTCTGTCACCGGCTGTATCTCATGAACCGTGATAGCTAGACAGTTGAAATTTTCACAGATGATTTATTTCTGTTGCCGCTATAACAACAAATACTAAAAACAGAATAATATAAATATTTAAATGGGGCTCTCATACAACAAACGTGATTTTTTTGCTGTTTTTTTCCGTAATGCTGGTACGGAACCCTTCGTGCGCGAGTTTGACTCGCACTTGGCCGGTTTTATTTCACCACACCGGTCGTGTTGCATAATAAACTACACTACCGCTCAAAAGTATTTAGGCACCCGCAATTTTCACCTTACAATTGTATACAAAAATTATTTTCAAAATCATACTGTTCGATCACATTCAAATGACTCTCTTACATGTTGGACTGAATTTTTATTTAGGTAAATATACATCCTTTAAAATTTGAAACCCTCGCAACGGTCAATATTCCACTTTTAGAATCACTCGCTATCCTCGTGGTTCAATTTTGGAATCTTTCGCTTGCTGGGGTACCAAAACAACAACTTTGCCCCCTTGTAAAACGAATAACAATTTTTTAAATGTTAATATATTTTTCCTTTTTTATTGTGGGACGTACCACATTCCAAGCAATCCAAGGATGTGGGTTCGTGTCCCACGTTGACCAGAGTTTGATCATCGTTGATTTTTTCATTGTGATTGACATCTGTATATACAATGCCTTTTGCCCTTTGTCTCGTCTTGGCGGGGGCACGGCCGTGCCCCCAGATTTATAAACTATTTTTTATATATACGTCAGTTTTGATTTGACTGCTAATGAGTGTAGGTTGTCATAAGAAACATTTTCATATAAATTGGACATTTACAATGTCATTCCCACAATTTGTTATTGCAAATGTAATGTAGAGTTAAAGCCTGACCAGTAAATATATGATCGCACTTAAACTATCGTGAGACATATTTCAAAATATTTATCAGTACGTCGCGGGCAGTGCACGACGTACAACCGCCGCGGACACTCGTGCCTGAGGATGGATTCCCAAAGAATCCTAAACATGTCGCCAAAAGCGACTAAAAATAATAGTGAGTAAAAACCGTACTGATAAATATTTTGAAATATATGATCATTGTCAAGAGGGCGCTGTTATTCCCATGTGACAGTTCAGTATAGTATGAAAAAATTAGTTCCAGTGAAATTCCGCAACATGGCGCGTGATCATATTATATTCAGGCTTTAGCCACCTTTAGCTTGGTTCAACTAGAGCATTTTATCCTCTTTTTCAGGTATTAGAGTAGACTTTTTAGCCATAAAACGAGGGTTGCAGAACATGCTGTCGGGGTGGCAGGCGGACCTTTCTAACTCGACCACACTGCTGCGGCAGGCGAAGGTGTACCGACCACCCTGTATACCACGGGGAGAGCAAGGTATGTACAAACTACCCTTCATGACCTAGTACTCTCTCCAGGCGGGTGTTGTGCCTGTTGTTCTCCGCCATATTGCCCGTCGTGCACATAGGCGCGCACTTGTCTTCCTTTTATTTTCGTTGGCACGACTTCGTCTGTCTGTCTGTCACCAGACCGTATCTCATGAACCGTCCGTGATAGATAGATAGTTGAAATTTTCACAGATGTTGTATTTCTGTTGCCGCTATAACAAAAATACTAAAAACAGAATAAAATAAATATTTAAGTGAGGCTCCAATACAAAATACAACAAACGTGATATTTTTGCTGTTTTTTGCGTAATGGTACGGAACCCTTCGTGCGCGAGTCCCACCGAGTCCAACTCGCACTTGGCCGGTTTTTTACTTCATATACTTACAACCCCTCTGGTGTTGCGGGTGTCCATGGGCGGCGGTAATCGCTTACCATCAGGTAATCCGTCTGCTCGTTTTCCTCCTATTTTTGTATTTCATAAAAAAAAAATTGTAGCCAAAGGTTCGATTATCATTTTTTTAATTGTGGGGTTACTTCCCGTTTTTACGTCAAATTGTCCCGATAATTTAAGTTCAATAGTCGTTGTTATTCACAGGGTCCTCCAAGTTCGTCCGCGGCAGCACGCTCAGCTCTGCGACCAGCCCGGCAGTGGGCTTCGCCGACGACATCAACTGCCGGCGCCGAAATGCCGACGACATTTGTGTATAATTACGTTATTTTATTTCTTTTCTTTTCTTTATTAGAGAAACAACAGAATTAGGCTCTTTCTAGCTCCATAACCCCTTGATCGAGGCTGCTCATCATTTGTGGTATTTTCTATAAAAAGGGACCTTATTGTCGATGACGCTTACGCCATTATTAACGATGCTCCGATATAAATACAATGCCGCGCGAAGCGCCATCGACAATAAGGTCCCTTTTCGTAGAAAATGACCCATTTAATGAATAAAATATAATGCCCCCAAGTACCTACACGTTTACCTAATTTCATTTCAATTAGAACAAAATTTACTTCGGTTATTGCGTTTGCGTGACAAACTTTCCTCGTAGTTCAGAGGCCGGTGTCGATTTTAGTCGCAAAAATGTAAAATTGATAGATTTCGTCGATGAAATTGTACACCTTTTGTTACCAAATTGAAATAACAAGTACTGCTTTCTATTAGCACGTCTTCTTATCTTGCCTTTTATCAGATCAATTTTTTGAAAACAGACTCACTAAATTAGTAATGTTTTTTTTTCTGAAGGACGTTTAGGTAAACGCGCGTAAAGCACTGATTTTGTCGCTCTTATTTGTAAATTTCGTAAAGTTTGGACTGCTAAAAATGGTAAATTTGTATTACACATATTCTGTACTTGACCTTTATCAGATTACATTTTTGTTATATGACTTAGAGTTCGAGAAAATGAAAGTTAAACGAATTCAATTTTCTCCAGAAATTACTTCAAAACAAGTTACAATTTCTCTGAAAATCGACTTAATTTCAACGTAATTTGGATACTTGAACAATCTACAACATTTGCTGAAACTATTCTTATACATCAATTTGTATAATTTACCACCATAATTTTTTGATGAATTTTTAAAAACTTCTCTTCATATATTACCGGTGACGCACGCTCGCGACCTCATTATTAAAAGGCAAGATGAGAAAACGTGCTAATAAAAACCAATACTTGTTATTTAGATATTACGTAACAAAACGTGTATAATTTCAACGACTAAATCTATCAATTTAAAATTTTTGCTCCAAAATCGACTACGGCCTCTTCAGTTTATAAATATCGACATGCCAGGACGTGCCCCTAGCCAGCCGTGTTCCAAGTTGAATGTAAGAACTTCGCATCGCTCACTCGTTCGATAGTAAAAAAAGTTTAGTCGGTATCAAAAAAAATTTTTTTTTTGTAGTGAAAACATTTTTAGGCGCGTTGGGCACTTTTTGATATAGGAAATATCTGTAGCGGTAACCGACACAGAATTCACGAAGGCTGATATTTGCTTGTAATTTCATACAAAATTTTAAGGACAGTAGACCTTATTAACTTTAAATACGGGAAGGCTGCTGTCAATTTCAAATTTATTCTGTCAAAATACATAAAGAAAGAATAGGAAGTTTACAGTACCCCAAAAACGATGGATGGATTGTGTGAAAGAGAATATGAGAAAGAAAGGAATGTGCTGAGGTGACGAAAGATCACAAGCATACATTTTAGGTCTGTCCGAAAGATAGAGGAGAATGGAAGAGAAAAACATGTTGTGCCGACCCCACATAACGTGGGATAAGATAAAGGCAGGAAGAAGAAGACAGTCACATACGACTTTTGGAAGAAGTTCCTTTATGGTTTGCGGATGGGGGCTAGGCGAAAAATAGTGTAAGATTTTGCCATCACAGTCCATAACACCTGCGCTAGATGCAAATGTTTGATATTGGCGTCACAGACCATACACCTGCGCTGGATGCAAATGTTTGATATTGGCGTCACAGACCATACACCTGCGATAGATGCAAATATTTGATATTGGCGTCACAGACCATACACCTGCGATAGATGCAAATGTTTAATATTGGCGTCACAGACCATACACCTGCGATAGATGCAAATGTTTAATATTGGCGTCACAGACCATACACCTGCGAAAGATGCAAATGTTTGATATTGTCGTCACATAAGTACTATACTAGTGCGATAGATGCAAATGTTAAATATTGGCGTCACAAAGAGAACAAAACAAAACAAGCCAAGACAAAACAAAGTCAATCAAATCTAAAAACTTGTAAGTACAAAGTTTCAGAGCAATAAATGAGAGCGTAACTACGTTTGTATGGAGAACCGAGCTTGCTGCGGACTTAAATGCGAGTTATTATTACCCTCACCATGAGTTTGACGCGTCCTTAAACGGTAGAAACTGCGTCAACTCAAACGCTCATCTCGCTTCCACCAATATCAGTACGAGGGAGATGCATTCTTAATTAGTTACGCATTAGCGAATCTGTCAGTGTCAAACTCGTGGTAAAGGGTACTTAAAATGCGTATAGGTCCTCCCAGACTACCGAACATTCTCCTCACATGTGAATGTCAAAAACCGACATTGGCAAATTCACCCCGTGCAAAATTGCAGGGAGTAAAAGCCAGATAGGATTAAAAAAAAAATGCTTATAGTTTTAAGAATGAAGATTAAAAAAGTAGTATTTAATCATTCCTTTATTTAATGACTGGCATCCTTACAATAAGTACATGTTACATTAAGTACTTCGTCCAAAACACTATATTACAATACAACGCTAACGGTATGGAAGTATTCACAATATTATTTAGTAATAGGTATTCATTCGCTCAGTGTGTCTATGATTTTGTCCCATTGATGCTTCTGGCTATACGGACCTTGCTGGGGTATAATTCTGGAAAAAAATATACAAATTAAGCACAAATAAAGGATGACTCGCTCTAGACGGGGCCGTGCCCGGGCCGGGGCGTCCGACGTGTCATTTTCTAACAGCTGATCGCTGATCACGTGGTGCTTTCCATAGTGCGAAGGGGTGACAGAATACCGGGCACAATACCTCGGTTCGCCGGGGTCTCTCCCAGAAGTCGTCGGCAACATCAAGGGTCTGCTAGGCTTCCTGGAAGAGTTGGGTTGGCAAGAGTAGTGCCGTCAACCCATCACGCAAAATAGGCGCATTATATGACGTCGAGTTGCGGAAACCAAGCCCGCGAAAACCTATAACCTATAAAGATGCGACCACACAGGTGCAGGGGCTGAAAGTGCTGCTAGGTTCAATCACAGCAAGTACGCGAACCTTGAACAGGTGTATGATTTTGTCCCGGTTGCCGTCGAGACGGCGGGGCCTTGGTGTGCCGAGGACAAAGCCTTTATATAGGGCGACGCTTAAGGAAAAGGGGCGACGACCCTCGCTCTGGTTTTTTCCTTGTCCAAAAGATATCCCTGGCGATTCAGCGAAGTAATGCCGCCAGTATTTTTGGCACATTTGGTCCGGGGGATAGTCAGAGTGGGGGTTATTGTATTTGTTAAGTTATTTTTCCCCTCACTAGCTCAGAAAGCCGTCTTTTATCCTTTAAAACAAGCGGGGAAAAGCGCATTTTATCCACTAGTGGGGAAAGTAATTCGACCTTGGATGGAGCGTGTTTAAGTAGCTTTTGACAGATAACAAAACGTAAAACGCTCATAATAATGGTTCGTTCGATATTAATTATCATTAAATAAATGGTTTGAGAATTTAATAAAAATACCAAATTTAGCTTTATTTAATAATTTTAAGTTATTACCTTACCTTAAATTCCATAAGAAATATTTGTTTTTTTAAATGATGTTGAATATAATTCTGAACGCACAAGTTGAGTCGATGCAATTTCAAAACGCATCGTCAGAAATGTCAACATTGTTAATAAAAAAAATCTCACCGACTCCGACACGTAAAAATACACAACTTCCAGAGTTTTCTGTTATAATATCGTATTATCGTAAAAAAATGAGTGATTCCAGTGATGAAGATGATCTAACGCCTGTGGATGTTGCACTTTCCTCGCTATAGTGAGGGGAAAAGTTTTGTGTTACACACGGGTGCAAATGTATTTTACTTCTCGTGTGTTAAAACACTCGCGGGTAAAATACAATTTTGCACCCTTGTATAACAAATAACTATAGTTTTACTTTTTCTCCGGGCTTTTATAGGTATACGTATGAATATAAACTCGAATAAATCTTATATTTACCGTAGTTGTACGATCTGCCGAGTCGTGGCGTCAGCTCCACAGTGCGGCCCAGGCGTGGGGAGAAATACTTGGACCTGCCGTCTATCGATGCGTCTTGTCTGTAACTGAACAATATTCTACTCGAACAAGTATTTAGGAGAATATATAGGTAAGTACCTAAAGGGTCCTTCCACACTCATGCGCGAATCATGGCGTGAAGCCGCGAACGCGAAGTGTGGAGTCTAGTTCGCTAATCAGCGAAATCGACTCCACACTCGCGTTCGCGGCTTCGCGCCGCGTAGTCTGGAGCGGGCTTAAGGTACCTATTATTAGTTGTACCTAAATTATCAAATCTAATCTACCATGGGGACTTGGTCACATGAGTTCTTCAGGAACTCATTTACCGAGTAATAGGCCATGTTAGTGCAATAAATTTTGAGCTCACGAACAACTGTTTTGATTGGCTCAGGTATTTTATTATATATTATAGCACCCATTACACCAAGAGACCAGTTTTCTGAAGCCAATGCTTGCGCGGGGACAGCCGGCCCTACTAGCCCTGGTTTCAAAAGGTTAGGTACTAAAACGCAGCAAGAACACAGCAGTATAGCTCTGCCGTCTGTCTGTACCGGGGCTAATTCTTACCTCCTCATTCTCGTAGCCTCGCTTCTCCCCTAACAGCATTTATACGTCATTATAACGTCAGCGACGTCATTATGACGTCACTGCTGCCTGGGTCGAACGCGTCGTCAGAACCATGCTATCCTTAATACTGGATTCAGGCGTAGGTACGTATGTCTGTGTTCATAGTATACCTCCCTTATACGTGCCATAAGATACTCACACTTCGACGGAAGCGGTGACGGCGTCAGCCTGCCGGCCGAGCCGCGGCGTGAACTCGTTCTCGTAGCCTCGCTTCTCGAACGCGTCGTCAGAACCATGCTATCCTTATTACTGGATTCAGGCGTAGGTATGTCTGTGTTCTTAGTCTACCCTTATACGTGCCATAAAATACTCACTCTTCGTCGGAAGCGGTGACGGCGTCAGCCTGCCGGCCGAGCCGCGGAGTGAACTCGTTCTCGTAGCCTCGCTTCTCAAACGCGTCGTCAGAACTCCGTCCGAGCTTGGGCGTGAATATTACTTTCTTGGTCACTGTATGACAAATAAAATGTTTGTTTATTCCTTAGAAATTTGAATAATTACATAAACTTGCATATAGCCAGCCGTCATAAGGTACCTTTTGCCGTGGAACGTCACATATCTTCACTATTTCATATCTAGTGAATCTCTAATTCATTTCCCGAATGCGCTGTAATAAGCTCGTACAAGCTCGTGTCGTGCGAGCTGACACACACTGCCACGCACCGGTTCGAGCGCACACGCCGGTGTAAGCTCGTATACGAGTAGGGTTTTGCCATACGTCCGGATTGCGGCCGGGCTTGGCAAGTGTCAGGATTTTTAGGAATAACCTCATAAAAAGAGCGCAGCGCGCCGCCGGGGCGTCGTTCTAGCTACGCCAAATCCCTGTTACAAGAAATGTCAGGATTTCTAGGGTGATGTCAGGATTTTTATCAGGACATTGAATTCTTCCATATGGCAACCCTATATACGAGCGTCCGGATTTTTTAAGCGCGAAATGTAGCGCGCGTATACGATCGTTTGCCGAAACGACCGTATACGCGTTACGCGCGTAAAAATACGCTAAATAGTCTCAAACAGCGCTAAGCTAAATAATAACGTGATTGTAGTCAATTAGTGCCTTATTTTACCCGAAATTAAGAATTATAAGCACTCAGAATATAATTTTTAAGAACACACTGTTATCTCCACGGATAAAGCAGTTAGACTGCCCAAATAATAACGCATAGTATATTATACCCAACATTATTGGAGAGACCAAAGCGGCTTGGCTTCAGTGGCTCGGACACTTAGAGAGAATGGGAGAGGATCGTGCCGTGAAGAAAGCGTACTTGGGACAACCAAATGGGAGACGCCCGGTTGGACGCCCTATAGGTACCGTTGGAACGACTGAGTTGCTCAAGACCTGCTCAACCTCGGCCATGGCGAGTGGCGAGAGCTATCGCAAGACCGAGAGGCATGGCGTGATCTGGTGTCGGAGGCGGGCTCACTTTGGGTCGTTGCGTCACCGTAGTAAGTAAGTATAGTACACCCTAGCCCGCCAGATGAAACATGGTGCCGGTAAATACTCATACTCATACTCATATTATTTATTATATTTCTAATATAACCGGTCAAATACGGATACAATTTATTTATTAACTGTAAATGGGTTAATAAAATAAAATAATTAACTAAACATTTAAAAATTCGTCATAATTATAGAACGTGTGCTCGAGAAGCCAACTTTTTAGTTTCGACTTAAAACTAATCAATGAAGGAGCTGAAGTGACTGTCTCAGGTAGCCTATTGTAAATAGTAGGGCCCATTACGTGTGTTACCTTGTTCGACCGTGCGAGTCGTCTTTGTACCGGAAGCAGTCTGCTTGGGTGGGTAAAGTTAGAATACCTAATTCTTTAAAGCAAGGCCTCGCCGAGGTATCTTGGGCCACCTGCGCTACTGAACGCACGGCTCTTTTTTGAAGTCTGAATGCGCGCTGCCAGTCCGCCGCGCGCCCCCATAATTCCACACCGTACTGCAGCAGCGAATGAACCGTCGCGTAGTAGCTGGCTTTCACGACATGCCGCGGTACGACACGGCCGAGTGCGAAGCATGATGTACCTTTAGCTTCCTGGTCGTCGGCTTGCGGATCGTAGTAGGGCAGCTGGTCGTAATAGTATTTAAGCGCGTCGGCCGCCTCCAGCATCCTCAGCAATGTGTCTCTGGAAATTATTACTTTTTTCAATTTTACTAGAGATGGCATCGAAGATTTTGACGGGGCTAAAATTATTTTTAGATAGAGTTAACCCAAGATAACTATGCAACGATTTTGATACCATAAACTATGCAAGTGTTATTTTAAATGTCAAACTTCTACGAACTTATGACGTAGACTGATTATGACTTGCAAAATCCATGCTATCAAAATCGCTGCAGAGTTATCTTGGTCTAACTCTGTAAGGTATGTTTGGATTGTCTTTGACTGTTATGTTTTCGTGTCTATGGTTGTTTATAAATCAATCTTAGACCAAACTAGACAGTGGTTGTTCAATCTAACTGGCGCAGTCGGTAGGATACTGATATTGAGTTGTTCCTATTAGAATATAGAAATGCCCCAATTATCAGTCGTAACAGTTCCGAACTGAACGGTGGTTCAATAGGGGATATTACTACAATGTTCTGCCACCAGAGTGCAGCACTAGACTTTTTAGTAAAAAAGTACTTAGTAGTTTTTGACAAGTTTTCAGAGATAATAAAATATGACATTGATAATCAAGGCGCTTTGTTTACAGAGGACCTACCGGGAAACGCGAATCCGAAATTTCACTAACTGCCTCTTTATCGCTCGAATATGGAAGAGTGACAGATGTTAGATAACGAAATTTCGATTTTCTTGTTTCACGATAGACCCTCAGATTGTGGTAGTGGTGCCACCTACGCAGAGTTTCGCGTAAATTCTCTAGAGAGTTATAGACTCTGTAGAAATAAACTTCCAATAAATAAAGCTTTACTAAAACCAAAACTACATAAAGATATACAACATAAATTACTGAATATATAATTGTAATAAAAATAAATCATACTATGATCGACACACAAAACCTAGAAATGACATTTTTAAAGAAGGGCAAAAGAGTTTATAAAGAAAATGAAAATAGTATTATTTGGAAACCGTATACAAAATCAACAACAACCCGCGATCTGTAACAAAACCGGCCAAGTGCGAGTCGGACTCGCGCAAGAAGAGTTCCGTACCATTACGCAACAAACGGCAAAAAAATCACGTTCGTTGTATGGCAGCCCCACTTAAATATTAATTTTATTCTGTTTTTAGTATTTGTTGTTATAGCGGCAACAGAAATACATCATCTGTGAAAATTTCAACTGCTACCACGGTTCATAAGACACAGCCTGGAGGGATTAATCAAATTTATAATTTACCTGTTATCGGGAAACATCCGTTTGCCCCGTATGGGAGTGAATACAACTCTTGCTCTTCCGTTTTTTGCAGTCCGATCCATAGTTTCATCCTGTAACAAGTATGCCGGTCAGCCGTGGGACACCATAATGGCTTCTCTACACAATGGCCCAGCGCTGGACCAGCGATATGGCCATGCGATGGTTAAGAACACGCTCTATGGAATGGGCCACGTGTAGACTGTAGATGCGTACCATCGTCGGCCCACTATCTTTGACGTGCGGACGAAAAACGGACACCGTGGCCAATGGCCATCCTATCGCTATCCCGCCGCGCCATAAAGAGGCCCATTGACTAACAGTCCGCCGGACGATATCGGCCTGTCAGTTAGAACAAAAATTTGACGGTTCCGAACAACTGACAGGCCGATATCGTCCGGCGTACTGATAGTCAGTGGGGCCCTTTAGCCATCCGACACCACTATGCTCTCTACACGCTGGCCCATCTTAGTGGGCCAGTATGATAGCCCATCGTGTGGAGGAGCCATAACAGGCTAAGAGAAAGAAGTATTTATAGTACCTACATCTGGTAGTGGTGGTGGTTGTTACGACACCAGGTGCTATAATAAGCAGCCGTTCAAATATTGTGTTTTTTTTTTGTTAGACGTTACTGAAACACGACTTAAGTCGCGCTTTAAAGTACAAGTTAAAATAAAAACCGGCCAAGTGCGAGTTGGACACGTGCACGAAGTGTTCCGTACCATTACGCAAAAAAGGCAAAAAAATCACGTTTGTTGTATGGGAGCCCCACTTAAATATTTATTTTATTCTGTTTTTAGGATTTGTTGTTATAGCGGCAACAGAAATACATCATCTGTGAAAATTTAAACTGTCTAGCTATCACGGTTCATGAGATACAGCCTGGTGACAGACGGGCAGGCGGACAGACAGACAGACAGCGGAGTCTTAGTAATAGGGTCCCGGTATTACCCATTGGGTACGGAACCCTAAAATGCCCAAATTATTAATTAAAATTACATCAATTTTTAGGCGATCCATTAATTATCTCACTTTCGGGGTGAAAGTGAGATAATTTTCACCCTCTTAAGGGATGATTTCCGGGATTTAAACATTCCCATGTCCATCCCAAGGAAATAACCTCAACTATATCGATTCAGCGATTTAAGCGTGAAGAGGTAACAGATAGACAGACGCACTTTCGCATTTAGTTGTTGCATACCTATATTATGGATTTATAGTTACTTACCCTATAGTTATCTCCGGTGACCATTAGGAATATATTGAATACTATTAGGAGCACAAACTTATTGATTTGAAAAAACATTTTGCCCAACAGCCAACTTGCTTCTGTCCGAGATACCATTTGGACCCTTTTTATATACAAATCGGGGTAGACTGTATTATAATGAATAGGGGAGACGGGGGCAAAGCGGGCAAGGTTTTTATTTGTGGGTGAAATGTGCTATTTTCTATAAAAAGGGACCTTATTATCGATGGCGCTTACGCCATTATAAACGATGCTCCGATATAAATACAATGCCGCGCGACGCTGTGCGGCGTAAGCGCCATCGACAATAAGGTCCCTTTCAATAGAAAATGCCCCATATATCTTCATGAATAAGTCAGTAGTTTTATAATAAAAGGTGTTATTGAGGCTTCATTAATAATACTACTTAGGATATTAAATAATATCGTGGTTCTTAAAGATATGGGATGCTAGAGGTTTCTACATTAAAGGAAATAAGTTTTTTGTCAAAAATTTATTATCGCTGACTGTACTTTTCTTTCAACAGGCAACTAATACTCATCGAGACATTCTAAAAAACCAAAACACAATTGGTTGCGTTAGTTTATCACAGAGTTCCTATGGCCACCTCCTGTCTCCATCATCAGATCAGTCTGAAATTTTGTACTTACAATAGGATAAGGTATATCCTTGTCTGTAATTAATTTATGTAGCTTCAGATACCATAGTAAAAAAAATACAGCGAATTTATGTTTTTCATACAAAACTTGTTTTTGCTCTATTTCGTTTGTTTTATAAACTGGAGCTATATAAACTAATTACAGACCTAGATATACCTCATGTCATTGTATGGGCAAAGTTTCATTACAATCCAACACGTAGTTTTAAAATGAGAGCGGAACTACGTTTGTATGGGAAGGTGCAATTCGGCCGAGCTTGCCGGGGACTCTTAATATTTATTATTATTTATTTTTATTTTATTTAATTAGAACATACACATTTCAAAAGTACAAAAAAAAACTAAAACATATTTGTTCTAAATACAGGGGCTTATATCTTTTTGTTAACGCGTTTAGCGGCGGTAACGTTTGAGTTTAAGCTTTAAGATCAAACCCTAACCCTAAACGGTTACAGTTTACGGTTCAATTTTTACTGGTTAACGGTTAATTGCAATTAACGTTTCGGCCAACACTGGTAGATTCTTACGACGTGTAGCCTGGACCCGTAGACAACATGCCAATCGCTAGTAGCGAACGAAACGCAACTGTCACTGTCACACTAATATGGAAGAGTAATAGAGAGACACAAAGCGATTCGATAGCGAAGCGATAGCGAAGCGATATTGATCGTCACCTTGGCTAGGCCGCCTGATCCGTTACTTTTTACTGTACATCTTAAAATATATTTTTTAGGAAATTAAAAACCAGTCCCCCGTGTCCCCAGGTTCCCCTAAGTCAGCTGTCACCTGCAAATCGAGACAAATCGTCTCCCTGTAAACAATTAGTGCGTGCCTTGTCAATAGTTTATGTATAGACTAACTGTCTCCAAACTAAAAGGTATTAAGTCACTTAGAATTGAGAAAAGGGAGTTTTTTGAGACATATCTCTTTTTGTAGTTCCTGGGATTAGTTGCCAAGCGGACCCCAGGCCCGTGGCAAAATGCCGGGACAACGCGAGGAAGATTATCTTTTTTGTAGTGCTGTTAGTAAATCAAACTGTCAAACTGAAAGTCTGCTTTTTATTCCGTAGACTAAAATGACGTTTCATGTGTAAGACATGACATTTCTTAGTACCACATGAAATGTCATTTTAGTCTACGGAATAAAAAAACAGAATTATAGGTGGTGGTGGTAGTATGGATGGTATAGAAAGGATGCCAATCTCTTATGGCAGAATTGTTGCAAAAGTGACCGCTTTCAGCTTTAAATAATAGTTCCTAATCTCTCCGGTGGCGCTAGTTAGGCTCTGGGACATGAGTATAACATGAACCATATAAGGCAACAAATAACCGCCGTGGCGCCGCCTAATTACTGTTTTTGATGGACACTTTTCATACATAGAGATTTGGCTCCTTTATATAGTCTCCATGGGTGGTAGGATACTTTTCATACACTGTACGTTGAACACAGTTAGAGTGAGACCAAGATAAGTCTGCAACGATTTTGACAGCACACGCAGTGCAAGTGTTATTTATACGTCATAATTTCATAAAAGTTTGACGTTTAAAATAACACTTGCACTTGCACTGCGTGTGCTATCAAAATCGTTGCAGACTTATCTTGGTCTGACTCTATTAAGATACCTACTTTAGTTTTAAGTTAAGTAGAGTTGAGATAGCTTTGAAAAATAAAATAAAATAAAAAGAACAAGTAAAAGAAAGAATGACCGGCGGTAAGAGAAAGAATGTTCATATAAAATGCGCAATTTATCCGGTTTGCATGTCCAATGTCTTTTCTCTTTCACTCTTATAAATTTCGGTATTTCGCCATAGCCTTCTTGCTATGATGCCAAAATTTAACCCGACCATGAAAAAATGCCTAGTCGGTGACAAAGACAAAGCTTGGCACTATTATCTCTTTCCTCTTATAGGAAATCGCAATAAAACTATCTTTCTTTGTCAAAGAGTGTCAGGCCCTTGTACAGCGCCATATCTATCGTGTGTCAAACTAGGTGGCACGTCTTTTTCTTAGGCGGTCTCTATTACAACCAATAACTCTTTGTAAACCCCTGTGGTGCGGGAAGTTGAGAAACAATTAAACAAGTGAATGCTGATTAAAGACTAAAGTTTTATTCAATAAACACGTAATGAGGGCTAGCGTTTTTGTGCTCACCAGTTGGCGCCACTGTAGATGTAGGTCTCAAAATTCTTTTATGCTTATTTTTATAAAATCAATACGTTCTAATATACACAAAGGTATTATACATGGAGACTATATAAAGGAGCCAAATCTCTATGTATGAAAAGTGCCCATCAAAAAACAGTAATTAGGCGGCGCCACCATACACCGAAATACTACCAAAAACAACCTACGTAATTTGGTCGGGTTATTTGTTGCCTTATATGGTTCATGTTATACTCATGTCCCAGAGCCTAACTAGTGCCACCGGAGAGATTAGGAACTATTATTTAAAGCTGAAAGAGGTCACTTTTGCAACAATTCTGTCATCCTTTCTATACCATCCATAGTATTATAACGTCTAAATGTGCCATTTTTTCAGCCTGTTTAATTTTGCATATATTTTGGTTGGCACTTTTTTTTTAAACCACTAATATTTATTGAGCTATATCTATTTACCATGATTAATCAAAGATGAACAAAGATTTACCACAATTATGAATAAGGAGTGAAAATTCCCTATAAAAAAGCTTGAAACCCCCCAAACTTCTATGCATTTGACATTTTGAAAGACCTCCATCTACACTAGCGCCCCTAGCGGTGAGATTAAACGCGGTAGCCCTCATTTATAGCTACACAAACAGCAAGGTAGCATTATTACTTACTTATGAACTAACTCCTTTTTTTATGATATAGTAGGCAAACGAGCAGACGGATCACCTGATGGTAAGCGATTACCGCCGCCCATGGACACCCGTAACACCAGATGGGTTGTAAGATGGGAGTACGCTCTTTTCTTGAAGGTTTGAAGGTCGTATCGGTCCGGAAATACCGCAAGCGACAGTTCATTCCACAGTTTAGCTGTGCGAGGCAGGAAGTTTCTGGAGAAACGCAAAGTTGAGGACTGCCAACCATCTAAGTGGTGAGGATGGTAATGTTGTCGCGTAGGACAATGGCGAAAAGAATATCCTTACACGATAATAGCACTAGGTCCTTTTGTGCATAACGACACAAATATACTTACGACGTTTTTAAGCCCCAGTGCGTAGGCAGCCTGTTTACTCAATAGACGGATTGAGTTCTTTATAGACGAAGAAATTGTTTTAACTTCTTTTTAATCGAACTGTTAAGGGGAGAAGTTGTGGGCGTATTTTGGTGTGATTTTTGTTTGGTTGGCTTGTAGTTATTTGGGCTAATTTTGTTTTGTTGTCGTTTTCTTCATTGTTCTCAGATTTTGATAAAATTTGGTGCATGGATATACAGGCTGGCTAAAAAATAAGTACATTACCGTTGCCAGGGAGGTTTTGTGATTAGGTATATATACAGAGCAACTGTTACTATGGGACCAACCACGAAATCGCGAAAAATTTTATTACCCTCCAATAGAAAATGGACCACTAGCCTAAATGTATGAAACAGCCAATTTTTTTTTCGCGATTTCGGGGTTGGTCCCATACTAAAAGTTGCTCTGTATATATACCTAATCCCAAAACCTCCCTGGCAACGGGAATGCACTTATTTTTTAGCCACCGTGTATAGAGTTCCCTATTCTGTATAACATAAGAGTAATTTCACCGTAGATATATCGTACAAAATCTTCCACTGTTATGAAAACTTACCTATGGAATTTTCCTAACTCAAATGTGGTATTTTTTATAAAAAGGGACCTTATTGTCGATGGCGCTTACGCCATTATAAACGATGCTCCGATATAAATACAATGCCGCGCGACGCTGTGCGGCGTAAGCGCCATCGACAATAAGGTCCCTTTCAATAGAAAATGCCCCAAATGTGAATTCACGTACAATTTTTTGTCTCAAATTTGGATTTCGTGTATTCCAATGAGGAGCTGTCCAAAGCTACCAATTTTTATCAAAATCCGCCAAAAAAACCGGCCAAGTGCGAGTCGGACTCGCGCACGAAGGGTTCAGCCTGTTGACAGACAGACGGACATGCAGACAGACAGACAGACAGTCGAGTCTTAGTATTAGGGTCCCGTTTTTACCCTTTGGGTACGGAAAAAATTACAAAAACATGATTATTGCGTACCTATGTAGGTAAACTGGTGACCGAAGAGCTGGCGGGTTCCTCGCACAACGTATCAGCATTGCGATACAGCGAGAAAATGCCGCCAGCATCCTTGGTACAATGCCTCAAGGGCCTATTTTAGATTTAAGCTAGTTATTAATTTCGTTCACGTTGTACCACTGTATATATCTTGTATGTAGGTATTATGTTCATTTTTTTTTTCTCACCCAAGGCAGTAATTTTTCCACTTTTAAATTTATTCTAAGCTTAATAGCATCAATCGCAGACGTTTCTGCTTGTTAAAAATTAATTATGTTCATATGTTTTAAGCTTTTTTAGATTAGCGTGGTCAAAGTCTTCTTTTACTATCAGTTCTCAAGCAATATTTGTTTACGTCTGAGTAAGGTGAACCTACTTAGAAGTGATCTTACAATAATGCAGCATCCTCCTCCTAAACGGATAATAGGCGGTTGATTGAGCAACTGTGGGCTTAACGCAGAGGTTATTCAGATGTATGCAGAGGTGGTTCGTTAGGCCCAATGTGCATTACATTGTCCACTCCGTTTCAATGTAATTAGAACTTTTCATAAACCAACTAAATTAGCAACGTTTATCTCAAATTACTATACAACAACAAGGTCAAATGTACCTTGAAAGGGACCTTATTGTTGATGGCGCTTACGCCGCACAGCGTCGCGCGGCATTGCATTTATATCGGAGCATCGTTTATAGTGGCGTAAGCGCCATCGACAATAAGGTCCCTTTTTATAGAAAATACCACATATATACATGTGTGCTGTCAAAATCTGCATACTTTTCTTGGTCTAACTCTATATATATATAGTGTTGTAGGTATATTATTATGTGGGAGGTCGTGCCGCTCACGCATCGGCCTCCACAGTCACCAAACCCGCTGTCTAAACAGCAATGCATAAATCTTCTGCAATAGACACGGCCCTTGCCTGTTATGAGGTATAGTATTATTAAAGGCCGAAACACACAAATACGTAATACCTACAGTACGTTTTTGGTTGCAATGTTAGAAATGTGGTATCTGCTGACACGTCACCTGCGTTGCGTTGTGTATATTGACTAGTGGTTGACCGGTAGAGAATGCCTTAAGGCATTAAGTCCGCCTTTTGTACTTGTTCTTGTGCAATAAAGTTTAAAATAAATAAATATATTACAAAAATTCAACACTACAACAACGGGCGTGTGCAACCTCGTAGCTACGAGAGTTAAGAACTGCATATGAAATTATATAATATAATAATATATTTATTGCTTTCACATTGGTAAAATTACAGATGTTCTTAATCGATAATGTATCACAACATGACACCCTGTAAGGGTATTGCAATTTTATCTATCTACTCTAAACTAATACATATGTAAATTAAACACAGAGATAACATTACACAAAAATTAGTGTGAATAACTAAGTATTTAAGATGAATTATATTAATATTGGTGTAATAACAGATACTGTGAAATAAAACTATGATTTTGGCCACCGTAACCTATGGAGACTAACAAGCAACGCTAAGCGGTTTTCGTAGGGTATGGATGTTGCTATATGAAGGGTGTCATATGCGCGTTTCTGACTTATGAAGCAATTATTTCTACTATATACAACATAAAATAAAATGTTTTTGTTGGCCAACCAATCACAAAACAGATGCGACGCAGCAGCGTGTTTAAGTAGGCTAATTTGCATTGAATCGAGTCTCCTTAAACAAGAAACATTTTATCGAAATGTATGAAGTTCTATTTTCAAAAAATGTATAATTGACTAAACCGTATTGATAAAATTCTTATGCTTGAGTCGGAAGTGCCATACACTATCCAACGTTGAAAAGAGTAAGGTTGTAGTGTTGCATGTTAAGTTGTAATACACAGATTATACTCGACGAGTAGAAAAACGGATTTTATAATACATCCCGACGTTTGTGTCCGGTGTTACTTGAAAATGTATTGTATAACTAGCCTTATGAACCGATTTTGCATGAACAACCAGCCTAGTTTATGATGGTTCATTATTTTTGTATGTGGGTATTTTTGTACAGCTTTTCCTTGGTCACCCGTTGACCACGAACGCTGTAAAGGGTTCGAAATTATCGCAGTACCCGAAGACAATATTATAGATACTGATGTGAGTTTTCATTAATACTACAACGCTCAGTTTAGCTATTTCATACACATATCAACATATAATATGTCGAAGTTTTTTCGTGATTTCAGGATTGGCAAGTGTATATACCACACCACCGTAATTTGATGTAGTTATGATAAAAAGAAAAACTCATGAAATAAAACTATGAAAACGGATTATATCGCGTATATTGAATTTATAATACATCCCGTCGTTTCGAACTCTTTACAGCGTTCGTGGTCAACGGGTGACTGAGGAAAAATTACAAAGTGCAAAAATACCCAATTGTAATTTTTCCTCAGTCACCCGTTGACCACGAACGCTGTAAAGAATTCGAAACGTCGGGATGTATTATAAATTCAATATACGCGATATAATCCGTTTTCATAGTTTTATTTCATGAGTAACTATCGCGGTAACCGAAGACAATAAAAAAAAACTGTTTTTTTTTTTTGCTAGGTACGGTATTTTTGGCAATTTAACAATTGATATATCATCCAAACCATTTTTTAACGCCTGAACCTAACCTAATCAGTTGGTATTATTGGCACCACATTGCTTAAATTGCTAACGAATTAAGATAATTTCGCGTTGTTAAGTGGATGGCATTATACAAAAGTGAAACAGAACTAACATAATAAATGCTACTCAAGATACGAGTACTAAATGGGTCATACACCTACAAATTTTATTGTATGATTAACTCTTTCGCGACTTCTTTGTAGACATCGCAGTTAAAAGAACCAAAAGATAATTTTTACGCTGCACCCGGCAGGGTAATTTTTAGGATTCCGTACCCAAAGGGTAAAAAGAAAGAAAGAAAATAACTTTATTTTGCATGAAATATGGTACAAAAGGTGGTCAGACAATATTATACATAAGTATCACATATTTCACCAGCATCTGGCATGCAAAAAACTAAACTTACAACTAAAGCTAAGTTTAAACAATCACAGTCAAGGCCTATATTATAATAAACCTATATTATAATAGGCCTATATTATTAAAACGGGACCCTATTACTAAGACTCCGCTGTCCGTCTGACCGTCTGTCTGTCTGTCCGTCTGTCTGTCACCAGGCTGTATCTCATGAACCGTGATAGCTAGACAATTGAAATTTTCACAGATGATGTATTTCTGTTGCCGCTATAACAACAAATACTAAAAACAGAATAAAATAAATATTTAAATGGGGCTCCCCAGGTAGCAAAATGACGTCGAATGACGTCAGCGACGTCATAATGACGGCATTTTTACGTCATTGTGACGTCGCTGACGTCATTTGACGTCATTTTGCTACCTGGGTCCCATACACCAAAGGTGATTTTTGAAATGAAATGAAATTAAATTAAATTTATTGATGCATGTTGAGAATGGCTTACATATTAGGCTTAAATTGCTACTAAGTAGTCTCACCAAACTCTACCTTTTCAGGCGTACAATACAGTTAAGGACGACACACAATCACATTATACATATAATATTATATTTCACAAAAACATAACAAAATTAATTCTAAACACAATAAAAAGTAACCTAAAATTAAAACTACCTATAAAACTAAAACTAATACCTAAAAAAGAAATAAAACATAACATGGGTGACCTACGTCGTTGCCGTTTTCGCGTAATGGTACGGAATACGGAACCCGTCCGCGAGTCCGACTCGCACTTGTCCGGTTGTTATATTACATCTTGCATATATCCCTCCGCGCTGTACGACGCAGTCTGACTATTGTGTTGGTGTCGTGCACACGGAGATTCATTCGGCTCAAGTGGAAAATGTGTGAGTTAATCATTCATATAGGAATTTAAGTGTCGCTAAGGAAACCGAATACTGTACGTACTGTACCACAATCAAACCACGTTATCTATCCCATCCGTTAGCAAATGAACTTAACTTCGCTGTAGTCAAATACTAAAATGTGTTATTTTCTATAAAAAGGGACCTTATTGTCGATGGCGCTTACGTCATTATTAACGATGCTCCGATATAAATACAATGCCGCGCGACGCTGTGCGGCTTAAGCGCCATCGACAATAAGGTCCCTTTTCATAGAAAATGCCCCAAATAATAATTTCACCAAAAAATATCCATTGAACAGGCATTAAAAAGAGCTGCGTAAAAATTGTTTCAATTTCCCCTTATAATTTTTTTATTATGAAAATTATACTAAATCTAATGGGGCCCACTGACTATCAGTCCGGCGGACGACATCGGCCTGTTAGTTGTTCGGAACTGTCAAATTTTTGTTCTAACTGACAGGCCGATATCGTCCGGCGGGCTGGTAGCCAGAGGGCCCCTTGTTCCAAATCCTGAATGTTGAATACACCCATAAATTATTCCCATGATACAATTTATAGCGAAATTATGATTTAATGCTAGGTAATGCGACGTGATGCTCTAAAGGCGAATTTACGGTACCTACGTATTTTTCCAACCCTTGTTTTGCAAACTGCAGCATTGATAATGATAACGGGGTTCAACCATAAATATGTCACTGTCATTCTGTAATTTTTAATTATTTGGGGCATTTTCTATGAAAAGGGACCTTATTGTCGATGGCGCTTACGCCGCACAACGTCGCGTGGCATTGTATTGATATCGGACCATCGTTTATAATGGCGTAAGCGCCATCGACAATAAGGTCCCTTTATATATAGAAAATACCACATTTGGTTAACTTAAGTTTAATGCTTGTTGTACGGTCAAGTCTAAAAAATAGGTAGACACAATCACGCCTAAATTTAGCACTGTCCTTGTAGTTATTTTTAGACGTGACTGTACATTATTAGCGGCAGATAAAACAATAACATGTAATTATTTTGCATGTAACATTAACAAATAAAAATATCCGAATTTATGAAAACTAACTAAGGCGTAGTATTCGGGTAATATCGATACCATAGTTAAAAAAAACCGGCAAAGTGTCGGACTCGCGCACGAAGGGTTCCGTACCATTACGCAAAAAACGGCAAATAAATCACATTTGTTGTATGGGAGACCCACTTAAACATTTATTTTATTCTGTTTTTAGTATCTGTTGTTATATATAGCGGCAATAGAAATACATCATCTGTGAAAAATTCAACTGTCTAGCTATCACGGTTCGTGAGATACAGCCTGGTGACAGACAGACGGACAGTGGAGCCTTAGTAATAGGGTCCCGTCCTTTGTGTACGGAACCCTAATAATACAGCGAATTTAACTTTTTAATACAAAACTTGTTTTTGCTCTATTTCGTTTGTTTTATAAACTGGAGCTATATAAACTAATTACGGACCTAGATATACCTCATGTCATTGTATGTGCAGTTTCATTACAATCCAACACGTATTTGTAAAATGAGAACGAAACTCCGTTTGTATGGGAAGGTGTAATTCGGCCGAGCTTGCCGGGGACTCTCTTAATGACATAATTAACCTAAGCTGTGGAAGCAGCCTAATTGGAAATAGGTACTTAAATAGCTAAATATAGAATACAATACTTACACATATAATTCGTAAACAACATAATGAACTCGCAAATTGAGCGCATCTGTTATCATTATCACACCGGCCGGCAGAGCAAAACAAGAACAGGCCGCGTAGCCAAAATGGGAATTAAATCTCTTACGCTCCGTAGCGATCGCAACGCAACTGTCACTGTCGCACTAATATGGAGGAGTGATAGAGAGACAAAGCGTTTTGTTGTCGAAGCGATAGCAATTGTCACCTTGGCTAAGTCAGCTGGTCGCCGCATACATGGCACAGGCTCTATTCATGCTAAATGGAATAACACAATTATGCATTTTAATTGAAATAATTTAATTGTTTAAGCATTTTTAAGGTTCCGTACCCAAATGGTAAAAACGGGACCCTATAGTTAACGCTATCTCTTCTGAGCTCGTTCACTTACCTGTACTAACAATGGCATTCTGTTACTGTGTCTGTGTCTCACACAAAAGAAAAAAGAAATAATGACTTTTGTTTAACAGAATGCCATTGTTAGTACAGGTAAGTAAACGAGCTCAGTAGAGATAGCGTTAACTATACTAAGACTCCACTGTCCGTCTGTCTTTCACCAGGCTGTATCTCATGAACCGTGAGCCCCACTTAAATATTTATTTTATTCTGTTTTTAGTATTTGTTGTTATAGCGGCAACGGAAATACATCATCTGTGAAAATTTCAACTGTCCAGCTATCACGGTTCATGACATGCCTGGTGACAGACAGACGGACAGACAGACAGTGGAGTCTTAGTAATAGTTTTTACACTTTTTTTTTGTTCACGGAGTGGGCGAATGCTTTTACGCACCGTCCCCCCGGCCGCGAGAAGGCCATTGATGGGGGGGGGGGACTCGCCGCTCCTGTCCCCTCTCAACTTACGCGTTTTTACGCTGGGTACGGAACCTTAAAAACAAACTATATTGTTACAGGGAAACTAATATTACTGGGACTATTAGCGAGCACAACATGCTTGCCACTAGAAGAAAAAGACGACAGAACAACGACCACAGAGAGCATAGAGCAGCTCCAAAAAACAATCAACGTCGTCTCCTACATCCAAAACTTTAAAAACGTAATGGCCGACTACGTGAACACACAATACGACCTGACCGAACACGATATGGAAAAAATAAAGCAAACACTAGAAGAATTTCTAATCAAATTCGCGAACGATCTTCGGGAAACAGTTCAGGATCAACAGAAAAATGTGACGTTTGTAAAAGAGCGCGAAAAAATCCAAGATGGCGTCCCTGATGCGACTTTCATGGAAGTAAGAGACAGACTTATGAGAGAATTTCCGGATATCAAGGTAGAAACTGCTGATGTGATTGTGTATAAGTTGAGGAAGAATTTATACGAGACGCGGCAGAAAATTGATTATGTTGTTAAGACAAGGTCACAGAGGGAATTCGAATATGCCGTAGCTTAGTTGTTTTTCTTAGAAAGATCACAGTATTTAAGTTTTATTTTAGGAAAGGGGTTGGCAACTGTTTGGCAAGCCATTCCTGTCAGTAGAAAAAGGCGGCAAATTTAACCTTTTCAACGCCTAACACAAAGGCTGTCATCCAGACGCCACGTCACCGAAGTGTCAAAACTGAAATTTAACTTTATGTATATGCACGTAGGTCTATGTTGCTCTGTGGTTTATGACCGATTAATCGGTCTTTGGCGTTGAACCTACGGTGCGTATATATCGGTCATTGGGGTACAAAAGGTAAAAAAATGTAGACGCGAAGGTCCCATAAGAAAAAATGAATTTCGCGCCTTTTTCTACTGACAAAGTGTTTGCCAGAGTATAGATTTTATACATGGTGCCAGTATAGATGTTGCCTGTTTCTAGTTTTGTTCTAGGATATTTGGCTTAAAAGGCAAAGCATCCAGGTCATTAAAAAAACAAGAGTAAATTTCGTAGGATTGCATAGACATAGTACATACAAGTACCTAGTTATAGACGCGCCCCCGAGCGACCGGGGGTAAGAGAAAGAATATTCATATAAAATTTGGGCAGCATAGGATTTTTTCTCTTTCACTCTTATAAATTTCGGTATTTCGCCATCGCCTCCTACCTATGATGCCACCCGGTCGGTGATAAGGACAAAGCATGGCACTATTTTCTCTTTCCTCGTATAGGAATCGCAATAAGACTATCTTTCTCTATCAAAGAGTGTCAGGCCCTTGTAGGATTGACAGGTAAATCCTATGCCGGCGCCATCTGTGAAATACTTCGACCGGCCAACCCCACTTGTTTGTCACGACAATTTGCTCCACATTTGTCCCCGCCCCACCTGATCGCCGCCATACATGAGGCGGGGACAAATGGGAATGATTCATATGCAGCGCCTATTCCCATCTGTTCCCGGCGAGGACACCGACAATTTATTGTTCCCATACAAAGTAACTCTTTCGCATAGGTAGAGTTTGTCAGAGACCCTGTTGAATGTTTGTACCACGTCGGTGGCAAATAAGCGTACGGCCTAGACAGTGAGAGATTGCCGTAGCCTATGGACGCTTGCAACTCGAGGGGTCTCATGCGCGTTGCCGACTCTTATTTTTTATATTTACTGATATTTACAGTTGAAATTGTCAAATAACTTTTGAAGTAAAACTTCTTTAGGCGCGACTAGAGGATAACAGATTTTTTTTTGACGGAAGTAACGCTTAGTAGTGAGTGTGGTGACACACACACAATAGGACACATGTCAAAGTGCCAACATAGCATTTTTAATTAAGTGTGCGTAAAGATTCCACGCACACTTAATTAAAAATACAGTAATCAATTAGCGAAAAGTTTTTTTAGGCGTTAAGCTAGTTAAGGGGCTACCTGAGGTTTTCATCGATTTTTGACAAGTTTTGGATCGTATCTCCTACTTTTGCACTACATATAGAATTATAAGACAAGCGGCTATCGGTTCTTCAATCTTTTATCTCCATTTTAGTCTACCGGATTGTGAAAAAAATTAATACTTATTTATTTATGATTGTTTTAAACATTGTCTATAAAAACACTGTTTTCGTATCTCGATTGCTGTGAAAGATCTTACTTATACGAAATCTACATATTTGGGTTCGTCTTAGACGTCTCTAAAAATTTGTCTAAGGTTTTAATTTTAAACTAATTAACACAAAAGTTATGGCCAGAAAACCAGTTTTTTGGCCTAAAATTGTTAAAGTTTGATGCCAAATATTTCGAAAACAATGAACTTTGAAGTAAATATGGGATACTATATTGCTAAAATCCGTTGCTGTTAATATGATAATGGGATCCCCTTAATAAGGATAATAGAAATAAAACTAAAGATATACTAAAATTATTTTATTTGTAAATACAGCACTGTACCTATATTAAAGAATCCAATATATATAATATGCTCATTATTTGTGACGTTCTCAACCAAAAGGTACCACGTTGTCGCTTGTCGATAAGGTTGATTGCAAATGAGGGCCAACGCGTATGAATTCACCGCTAGGGGCGCTAGTGTAGATGGTGGTCTTTTCCATAGTTCGAAATGTCAAATGTCACTTGTCACTTCAATGACTGACAGCTGTTCTTTAGTCTTTTGGACCACCATCAACAGAGGCGCCAACTGGTGAGCAAAAAAACGATAGCCCTCACTGAAACCGTATGGAAATAGCGCCTTATTGACAACCGACAATAAGTACCCTTTTGATAACAAAACTTCCGTGAGACATAGACATATTAAATATATTAATGACGGGTCACTCACGTGTTTTAAGTCGAAAACGCTCGACATGTTTCACTCCGTACCGAGGAGCGTCATCAGGAGCTTGCGTCGACGGTGACGGACCGGCGCAGACTGCGGGCCGCAGCCCTCCGCGCCCGATGACTCGCGGGGTAGTGAGTGTTGTGTGCAACCCATTATTTGACAATAATGCCGTAAACGAGGGTAGTTTCTCGCCCCCCCCCCCCCCCCCTGCCGCCACCGGCGCCCGCGCCGAGTCATCGGGCGCGGAGGGCTGCGGCCCGCAGTCTGCGCCGGTCCGTCACCGTCGACGCAAGCTCCTGATGACGCTCCTCGGTACGGAGTGAAACATGTCGAGCGTTTTCGACTTAAAACACGTGAGTGACCCGTCATTAATATATTTAATAAGTACCCTTTTGGTTGAGAATGGCACATTTCATTAACTTCATTTCATAGATTACAATCACTTATATAAAATTAGTCTAAAATATGAGCGTGAAGTCATAACATGTATAATAAAATGTGGAATAGTGTTATCGTAATAAAATCTGTAGAAGCTATATTAGACTTTTGAAATCATATCATATACAGTGTGGAAAAAAATTATGGGCCCTGGAGGGAAAATGCCTTTAAACCTTAAGTTAGCTCATTTTACTTAAAGGAAACATTCTTTTATTTAAAAAAAGAAACAAAACGGCATTCAAAGATTTTAGCTTGTCTCGCCCGGGAATCGAACCGACTAAAAATTCCAAAAAATAAACACGCTATTTTATTTTAGTTGATATAGTTAATGTTAATGATAACATTTCTCCAAGAAACATTTGGTCTTTCACTCGTCTGTCGTACAAAATATACAAAAAATCAATTATTCAGTACTTAAGAATATTTTTTGACAAGCTAAATTGAAAAATCTTTAAATGCAGTTTTGTTTCTTTTTAAAAATAGCAGAAATAGATAGTTTTCTTTAAGTAAAATGTGCTAACTCAAGGTTTTAAAGCACTTTCCCTCCAGGGCTCATTCATTTTTTCCATCCTGTATACTTGATATCAAGGCTCATACTTCGTTTTTTAAGCATTAGAAAAGACTACACCGATCATGATGTCTTTTTAAGTGAAAACGCTTTAGATAAAATAGTAACTATTAGGGTAAATCGTTTATTAATGGCCACCTTATACTAAAAATGAATTCGATTCACATAGGTGAATCGAATTCATGTTATAGAAATCATTATGTTTATAGAAACATAATTCATTTCAGTATAAGGTGTCAATAACTGGCCACCCTTAAATAACTAGCCACTTTATACTTAAATGAATTCTGTTATAAGTGAATAGAATTAGTTTTTAGTATAAGGTGGCTGAAAATGATAGCCAACAGGTTAGATTCGGTTGTTTTGGGACGGTATATCGAATTGCATGTTCACAAACATGCAGTTCGATAGATCGGCCACCATAATTTGTAATTTATTAGTGTGTAGTTTCATGAGTGTAATTTAGTGTAGGTACTGTTCTGTAACATAACATAGCCTGTAAGTTAATACTAACAACTATGGACTGTAACTGTCTGAAAATAAATTATTTTTATTTTATTTATATTAAACAGTGGCCAGTTATTAACGAATTACCCTACTTAGAACACAAATAATATATAATAGTATATAATTATTACATAGTTGCTGTGACTTATTTTTTCAAATGTATGTTTCAATCAAAGAGAATAAAGAAGACATCTCCATACTTCGGTTTTCTTACCAAAACGCGCCTTATTTCGTAGTCGACATCTAACGTCAAGTAGCGGAACTCAGTACTGCTATTCGACAGTAGATGTCGCGGCGAACGGAAAATCTAATGCTCAACTTTTTTCAGCTTATATTATAACCGGAACTCTATTTTCAACTCCTTTTGCTTATAGTATTAGTTATAAATTGTTGAGCAATACACTTTTCGTCAGTCGCGACACATGTGACATCTAGTGTCGAGTAGCATACTGATAGTTCCGCTACTTGACGCTAGATGTAGACTACGAAAATAATAGTGTTTGTGTAATAAAAAGGCAGGTCAAGTTCGTGTTGAGTTTTTCTAGTGCAAAAAAAAAAGTTACATGTCAAGCAAGTTTGATAATAATATGGATTATGTTCCTCTTTCAAAGTGGCGAAGCCATGGAAGTTTGGGAGGTCTAGCGTGAAATTTAATCGCGTTAGACCCGGTAATGACATTAATTATATTTAATTTTGTTAAATTTATGATTTTTGTGAGTTTGCAGATAACTCCAAAACCGCACGGTCTCTGTTCGGTTCAGGGTCAGTGAGACCTCGGTCCTACTGGTCTTTAACCATGAATTCTACCTGTTTCTTAGTGGGGAAGACCTTATGTACCCGCTTGCGGTGTGTGTATAGGGACGCTTTTTGCTTGAAACTCTGTTGACACAAGTCGCAGGTGAGCGGACGAGCGCCGGAGTGGATAACCTCGTGTTGATTTAACGCCTTTTTGTCCTGTAGAGAAAAAAAACCGGATAAGTGCGAGTCGGAATCGCCCACCGAGGGTTCCGTACTTTTTAGTATTTGTTGTTGTAGCGGCAACAGAAATACATCATCTGTGAAAATTTCAACTGTCTAGCTATCACGGTTCATGAGATACAGCCTGGTGACAGATAGACGGACAGCGGAGTCTTAGTAATAGGGTCCCGTTTTTACCCTTTGAATAGAATAGAATAGAAATAATTTATTCGTTAGCACACACAAATAGAAAACCCTCCTCCTTCCTCCCACCTCCTTCGTTCCTTTGGGTACGGAACCCTAATTAGATTCTTTATTTCTAAAAGGCGTATTACCTAAAACGCACTTATGAAAAGAGCGACAAATTATTACAGGGTGGCTAAAAAATAAGTGCATTCCCGTTGCCAGGGAGGTTTTGGATTATACTGAGCAACTTTTACTATGGGACCAACCACGAAATCGCCTGAACACCCGTGAACATGATGCATGTAACTGCGTCGAAATATCGGGAGCTCATAAATAACACAAAAGGTAATCACGGTCTATATCCCGGTCAATATAAGTCTAGTACAACAACGAAATAGAGCAAAAACATGTTTTGTATGAAAAACTTAAATTTGCTGTATTTTTTTTTAACTATATGTGAAGCTACATTTTTTTTTTTATTGAATAAGGAAACAAATAACAGTTTGTTAGATTATTACAAGACCCATCGTAGGCAAAACCTTATGGAGGTTTGTGTGCCGATGGGGAGTTCGAGAATAACAGAAAGAAAAACAATATTATATCCTATATCTTATCATAAGTATGATTCTTAGTATACATAGCTTGTGTCGTTAGTTTTTAACAAAGAGGATATAATAAGATAGAGCGGTACTGTCATAGTACATTTTGTAACCACTATCTATCGACATACTTTAAAACTAAAAATGAAGATTTATAAAAATACGTTAAAATGTATTTAAATATGCATAAATGTTTTTTTTTATTTGCATTAATTATTTTTATATGATTTTGACCCATGTTCTTTCACTGATATGCGTTAAAATTATAAATAACAAAAGAAACCGTCAGCGCCCTCTATACGAGAGTAGGCCAAAACTAGTGGCGCCATCTGATCGAGAATCAAATTTTCGTAATTTTCGAGGCACGTTTTTTCCTTAGACTATCCATCTATTACGGAGTTATATCTATCTTTGGTTTTTAATAAGTGCATTTTAACGACTTTTTTCATATGTTTACCATTTAAATATTTACAACTACTTACAACAAACTAATTACAGACATACCTTATCCTATTGTATAGGTATGTACAAAGTTTCAGAGCAATCTAGCTAGTCATTTTAAAATGAGAGCGGAACTACGTTTGTATGGAGAACCGAGCTTGCCGGAGACCCTTAAAGTAGAACTTACAGTGAAAGCTTTGCTGCAAATCTGACAGACGTGATTCCTCGGCTTCTCCTTCTTCTCGCCGTGGACTCGCATCATATGCTTCTCCACGTTGGCGCGGGAGGCTATTGGCTGCAAAACAATACTATTATTATTATATTTATTTAAACTAGGCCAAGATAGAAAAACGGGCCAAATGCGAGTCGGACTCGCGCACCAAAGATAGATATAACTCCGTAATAGATGGATACAGTCTAAGGAAAAAACGTGCCTCGAAAATCAAGAAAATTTGATTCTCGTTCAGAGGGCGCTACTAGCTTTGGCCGACTGTCGTATAGATGGCGTTGACGGTTTCGTTTGTTTTTAACAATTTTAACGCATATCAGTGAAAGAACATGGGTCAAAATCATAAAAATAATTAATGCAAATAAAAAAAAAACATTTATCCATATTTAAATACATTTTATCGTATTTTTATAAATCTTCATTTTTAGTTTTAAAGTGTGTCGACAGATGGCAGTGAATTTACTGGGGTTACAAAATGTACTATGACAGTACCGCTCTAGTATAAGTTACTCTATGCGCGCACGAAGGGTTCCCTAAAATTACGCAAAAAATAGCAAAAAAATTACGTTTGTTATATGGGAGCCCCACTTAAATATAGGCCAAGCAATAAGAAGGTATAGAGGGAAATGCAAGGAACACAATTTTTGACTTCGTAGCTTTGTTTGGATTAGTTAGAAGATGAACATATCAAAAGTCCCCGGCCGTAACCCTGATGCTGAGGGGGAGAGTGGGGTTTGAAGGTTCCATTTTTTTGTTTTTTGGTTGTATCTCGGAAACTATGCGTCTGAACGTCATGGCCACTTACACAAAATGAAAAGTGATTTAATTTGTTACAAGGTTTATTAAGTCAAGTTTTTCGATATCTTGTATAGTTTTTGAGATATCCGCTCTTGAAGGTTTATTTAGGACTTTATTTTTATCTTGATTATCTACATCAGTGAAACAGCTAGGCCGAGTTTGGTAACGTTTTCGTACAAATCGGCAGTGCTGAATTCATTTATGGTATCAAAAGTCGCCGCACGCACACTCAAATAAAATACCCGCGTTTCTCAGTGCGCAAGTCGAGATTTTGTTTGAGTGTGCGTGCGGCGACGCATAGATACAAGTCGCGCGCGGTGCGTTGTATGAAGATAACATACTTTGCCCTGTTTATACTGTCTCTATGGTATGATAACGGTACCTTATCGCAGACGGGACACTTGTGAGAGGTCTTGCCGAGGTGCTGGTAGTTGAAGTGGTCCTGCATCGCCTCTTTGGTCGGGTATCCCTTGTTGCACATGGGACATGGGAATCTGCAAAAAATAATACACTATATTAAGACAAGGTATCATATGGGGCATTTTCTATGAAAAGGGACCTTATTGTCGATGGCGCTTACGGCGCACAGCGTCGCGCGGCATTGTATTTATATCGGAGCATCGTCAATAATGGCGTAAGCGCCATCGACAATAAGGTCCCTTTTTATAGAAAATACCAAATATGGTGGCGCGTCTAAAGTATTTCTGCACAGTTCATTTGTTACATTCAAAAACGTTACTCGCACACCAACATCACGGGCGCAAGCGAGCTAATACAATTTTTTCTTATTTAACTGTGTTCACTGTCATGTTATTTTATGTCTTTTTCTTCTCGTCTGTTGCCTTCCGTGATTCTTCTCACTTGATGGTCTCATCGGAAGATCAGCGCTGGAAGCCACCAGCAATATGCTGAGATGAGGCCATTTCGTGGCACTTTTTTTTTTATACTACGTCGGTGGCAAACAAGCATACGGCCCGCCTGATGTTAAGCAGTCTCCGTAGCCTATGTACGCCTGCAACTCCAGAAGAGTTACATGCGCGTTGCCGACCCTAACACTCCTCTCCCTCGAGCTCTGGCAACCTTACTCACCGGCAGGAACACAACACTATTAGTAGGGTCTAGTGTTATTTGGCTGCGGTTTTCTGTAAGGTGGAGGTACTTCCCCAGTTGGGCTCTGCTCTAGATTTTAATCTTATTCTGTGTTTTATTTTTATATTATGTAATGTTTGTGTGTGCTTACAAATAAACTTTTATTCTATTCTATTCTATTCTAATGTAAACCTTACTTGAAAGTGTGAAGGTTACTTTGACAGCGTCCGCCATAACAGAGAATTAAGAAGACATAGAGTGCTCACTCCATACATCGGTTTTGTTACCAATAATACTATTATTTTCGTAGTCGACATCTAGCGTCAAGTAGCGGAACTATCAGTACTGCTACTCGATACTAGATGTCGCATGTGTCGCGACCGACGAAAAGTATTTTGCTCAACAATTTATAACGGAGTTAATTTATAAAAAAGGTAAATGGAAGCCTGAATATAAGACAAGCCGGCGGTTTATCAGTATTTTTGCACATTACAAAAATTGGCCCGTACAAAATTATATCCTGTGTTAACGTCACAAAGTCTATAGTATAGACTCTATTCTTACTTAAAGACTTGATCCGAGGCGTGTGCTCTTGAGTACTTCAAATGCGCCTGATACGTCGCCAGGTGGGAGAATATCTGAAATATTATTATTAGTCAGATAAATAAACATTATTGAATATAAGTTTTTGACAAATTTCATTTTTGGTACAAGCTTTTATCGCAAACTGTACTTTTCTATGCACAGGCAACTAATTCTCATCGGGACCATTGTAACAACCTCATTCTTATTTATTTTTATTTATTTCATTTTATTCACAAATAAGCTTACAGTCTAATACAAAAAGGCGTTTATAAGTAATAATATTATATCATACATGGTATGTTACACTTACAATATAAAAATTACATGTCAACTTAAATGTTAATATATTTTTCCTTTTTTTATTGTGGGACGTACCACATTATTACAATCTATAAATTGTATATACAGATGTCAATCACAATGAAAAAATCAACGATGATCAAATCTGGTCAACATGGGACTCGAACCCACATCCTTGGATTGCCGGTCCAATGCGTTACCAATTGCGCCAGCTGACCATCCGTCAATCAACGCGAATTTAATCATTGCAACTGTGACGACGTCACTAGCGACATCTGCATATTAAGGTTCACAACCTTTTATACATTTTGGCTGGTCCATTTTCTATGGGAGGGTAAATTTTTTTCGCGGTTTCGTGGTTGGTCCCATAGTAAAGGTTGCTCAGTATAATCCAAAAACCACCCTACCAACGGGAATGCACTTATTTTTTAGCCACCGTGTATAGTTATCACCTCGAAGGTTACCTGGAATGGTTCGCTACGTCCACCTGGGTGCAATGTAAAAATATGGATGCACACATCTTCCTCAATAGTGCATTGTGGGCGGTAAACAAGAAACTAATGAGTATGAATTGAAGCCCGAAGTCGAAGGCGAGGACTTAATTAACACGAGTTACGAGTTCGTAATTCCTTAACACACAACACACACAATGTTTTTCATGCATACGCCAGATAAGTGAATTAGCCTCATGCATGAAGTTTATATTTGAACGAAATATGTTTTATTCGGATGTTTGTTACCGTTATATCATGTTACAAATGCATTTCCGTTTTTAAATTACCATTTAATTACTTAAAATTATAAATAAAAAGTACAAAAATTTGCCCGCGAAAAGCTAGTGAGCGAAACGCTCGAAACGCCACGTGACGTCACGCGTTCGACAGATTACTGTCATTAGTAGCAAACGTCAGTTGGGCCGCCCAACGTGTGACGTCATCACGCTCTGTCGAATTCGCGCCAAAAATTATGAGCGTTTCAACCGCTCAAAAATTTTCAACATTTTAAATATTTCTTAATAAAATAATGTTAAGGTTTACAAAAGTATTTTTATCATTTCCGGTGTTCCAACGATATAAATTATGAATCCCAAAATTAAAATAAATTCATGCATGGAGCTAATTGGTGTAGTACTGTAAGCTTGCACTGTATTAAATAAAAAATAAGAGTAAATAAAGATAATTACCTTTTTACAGTCGACGCACTCGTATTTGCTCTTATTTTCGTGCCTCTGTATGTGGTACTTGAGTTGTATGACGCGCACCATCTTGTGACAGATCGGACATTCCTCCTTAGGCAAAGGTCCTTCATGCAGTCTGTATGGGACATAAAGAGTTGTAGGTATTATTTTGCTGTGTGTATGGACAAATCTGTCTAAAGGGGCCCACCCATTACCAGTCCGCCAGTTAGAACAAAAATTTGACAGCTCCGAACAACTGACAGGCCGATATCGTCCGGCGTACTGGTAATAGGTGAGCCCCTATAGAGTGATCACTCTATCCATATTAATATTATAAATGCGAGTCTGTCTGTCTGTGTGTTCCCTCTTCACGCTTAAACCGCTGAATCGATTTAGATGAAATTTGGCATAGAGATAGGTTGAGTCCCTGAGAAGGACGTAGGGTAGTTTTAATCCCGAAAATCATCCCTTAAGAAAGTAAAAAGCGGGGTGGAATTGAGATAATTAATGAAATGCCTGCTAATTTTGTGCATAATATGCTCAAATTGAATGATATTGCTATGAGATTTTTCCAGGCGCTATACCTATACTTACTTTAGCAGCTGTTACTATGTACACGCAGACGAAGTCGCGGGCAAAAGCTAGTACATCAATATTATCAATCCATACTAATATTATAAATGCAAAAGTCTGTCTGTCTGTCTGTGTGTTACCTCTTCGCTGAACCGATTTAGTTGAAATTTGGCGTAGAGATAGTTTGAGTCTCGGGGAAGGACATAGGATAGTTTTTATCCCGAAAATCATCCCTTAAGATGGTGAAAAGCGGGATGGAATCATGGTGGAATTGAGATAATAAATGAGTTGCCTAATATTTGTGTGCATATTATGCTCAAATTGAATGATTGCTATAAGACTTTCTCCAGGCGCTATTCTTACTCTAGCTGGGGTTACTAAGTCCACGCAGACGAAGTCGCGGGCAAAAGCTAATAAAGTTTATGTGGCAGATGTGTCTTGCGGACAAGGCTGATATATGTTGCGGGAATTGAGCACATATTGTCAGATGACAAAGTTACTTATTTATACGGACAAGCACTATGAGCTTACTTATTTCTATACGGCCAAGTAAGTAGGAGGGAATATTACGCGAAACTTTGCGTAGGTGGCGCCACTACCACAATCTGAGGGTCTGTCGCGAAACAAGAAAATCGAAATTTCGTTATATGACATCTTTGTCACTCTTGCATATTCGTGCGACAAAGAGGCAGATAGCGAAATTTCGGATTCGCGTTTCCCGGTAGGTTCTTTGTAAACAAACGGCGTTGATGCATCAATGTCATATTTTATTATCTCTGAAAACTTGTCAAAAACCTGTTAAAGGTACAGTATATATACAAGTTACTCTAAGGTTTACTAAAAAGGCTAGTGGTGCACTCTGGTGGCAGAACATTGCAGTAATATCCCCTTTTACTGAGTCGCGGGTTTTTTTACCCCGGGGTTTTGGGTTTTGGCTTTTTCGTCACTTTTTGCATTTTATTTTCGTTTAAATTAAGCGATACTTTTGAAACAGTGTTTAAATATTAAAGTAGTAAGCATTAATACCTTAAATGTGTTGCCAGCGTAGTTCGGTTGACGAAGCGTTTCTTGCAGTGGTCACACTGGAGGCCTTCTCTGTGGAAGCGGGCCACGTGATTTTTGCGAGCGCGGGAATTCCTTAAAAAACAACATAAGACAGCAATGTTTCCAGTTTTTCGCACCTGTATCGTAAAGTACTATGATTTGCTAGAATCATGGTTACATTATTAAGTACACCTAGTAATAAAAAGTAACGGAAGGTTGGAAGGGGGCTCCTTTTAGACCAGGGGGGGGGAGGTAGATGTTAAGAACACTTACTTGAAGAACATGTCACACTCGAGACACTGGTAGCCTTCTATGGTGGTTTTGGAGAGCAATTTCCGCAGGTCCCCTGGCTTGGGCGGGTTGGAAGGGGGCGCTTTTTTCTTACGATTCTGAAACATACAAATTGTATCACTCCACGTTTTAACCTCGTAAGGCCCACCATACAGTTTTCCTATTTTTAATTTGAACCTTGTTGTATAAATGATTAGGATGACTTTAGTTTGTTTTAGAAAACAATGAAACAAAAAAAGAAATGCTACTTAATTCAGTTAGTGTAAGCAAAGATAGATATAACTCCGTAATAGATGGATACAGTCTAAGGAAAAAACGTGCCTCGAAAATCACGAAAATTTGATTCTCGATCAGATGGCGCCACTAGTTTTGGCCTACACTCGTATAGAGGGCGTTGACTGTTTCGTTTGTTATTTATAATTTTAACGCATACCAGTGAAAGAACATCAGTGAAAGAACATGGGTCAAAATCATATAAAAATAATTAATGCAAATAAAAAAATCATTTATCCATATTTAAATACATTTTATCGTATTTTTATAAATATTTATTTTTAGTTTTAAAGTGTGTCACTGCCATGTGTAAAGACAGATGGCAGTGAATTTACTGTGGTTACAAAATTTACTATGACAGTACCACTCTAGTATAAGTTACTCTATGGTGTAAGGTTCAATATAGATTGAAACAGAGTGTACATTGTAATGCACATTAGGCCTTACGAGGATAAAACAAAGTCCACCGCCGCGTCTGTCTGTGTGTATGTATGTGTAGAATAGATTTTATTTGTATTAATAGGGGATGTTCTGCCACCAGAGTGCAGCACTGGCCTTTTTAGTAAACCATAGAGTAACTTATACATACTGTACCTTTAACAGGTTTTTGACAAGTTTTCAGAGATAATAAAATATGACATTGATGCATAAAGGCGGTTTGCTTACAGACGACCTTATGAAATGCCCCTTTTGAGATTAGGTGTATACATACACCTACACAGTATAAAACAAAGTCGCTTTCCGCTGTCTGTCTGTCCGTCTGTCCCTATGTATGCTTAGATCTTTAAAACTACGCAACGGATTTTGATGAGGTTTTTTTTAATAGATAGAGTGTTTCAAGAGGAAGGTTTATATGTATAATTTGTAAAGGTTTCGTGCAAAGATAGATATAACTCCGTAATAGATGGATACAGTCTAAGGAAAAAACGTGCCTCGAAAATCAAGAAAATTTGATTCTCGTTCAGAGGGCGCTACTAGTTTTGGCCTACAGTCGTATAGATGGCGTTGACGGTTTCGTTTATTATTTAACAATTTTAACGCATATCAGTGAAAGAACATGGGTCAAAATCATAAAAATAATTAATGCAAATAAAAAAATCATTTATCTATACATTTTATCGTATTTTTATAAATCTTCATTTTTAGTTTTAAAGTGTGTCGACAGATGGCAGTGAATTTACTGTGGTTACAAAATTTACTATGACAGTACCGCTCTAGTATAAGTTACTCTATGGTTTCGTGTAAATTAGTTGAAATATCCGTGCGAAGCCGGGGCGGGTCGCTAGTATTTAATAAATAAATATTAGATCTACCTAGCCCCAAACTTGCTTGCTTAGCATATGTGACGTTTACAAGCAAAAGATACCACATGGCTTACCATAATGACGAAATTTGCTTGTATCTTTATACGAATAACCTGTCAGAGCGACCTTATGGCAAGCGAAAACGTGGTACCTTTTGATTGTAAACGACACATATAAGATATACTCTTTACCTTCCTCTGCTCGGTGCCCCCGATGATGACTTGCTGTGCCGACGGCTTGGCTATGTGCGCGTCCTGGTGCGCTAGCATGGCGGCCACCAGCCGTGTGGAGTGTCCGCACAGCTTGCAGATGTGACGTAAGTAATGTGTCTCTATGTGGGATTGGAGTTTTGAGTCTTCCACGTACTTGTAGCAGACTTTGCAGGGGGAATGGCCAGGTTTCTAGAAAAACAATTAAAGTTAGACATACACCTAAAGTTTCTGATAAATATTAAATTTTTTTGGCGAAAAAAATATTTAAGATACAAGTTTTTATCGCTGACTGTACTTTTTTTTAACAGGCAAGTAGTACCAAAGAGAATTAAGAAGACATAAGAGTGCTCACTACATACATCGGTATTGGCAAAGATAGATATAACTCCGTAATAGATGGATACAGTCTAAGGAAAAAACGTGCCTCGAAAATCACGAAAATTTGATTCTTGCTCAGATGGCGCCACTAGTTTTGGCCTACACTCGTATAGAGGGCGTTGACTGTTTCGTTTGTTATTTATAATTTTAACGCATACCAGTGAAAGAACATGGGTCAATATCATATAAAAATAATTAATGCAAATAAAAAAATCATTTATCCATATTTAAATACATTTTATCGTATTTTTATAAATATTTATTTTTAGTTTTAAAGTGTGTCGACAGATGGCAGTGAATTTACTGGGGTTACAAAATTTACTATGACAGTACCGCTCTAGTATAAGTTACTCTATGGTATTGGTATTGTTACCAAAAAGACTATTATTTTCGTAGTCTACATCTAGCGTCATGTAGCGGAACTATCAGTTCTGCTACTCGACACTAGATATCACATTTGTCGCTACTGACGAAAAGTGTATTGCTCAACAATTTATAAATAACTAATATTATAAGCAGGAGTTGAAAATAGAGTTCCGGTTACTCTGGTTATAATATTAGCTGAAAATCGTTGAGCATTACTTTCCTTTTGTCGCGACATCTATTGTCGAGAAGCAGTACTGATAATTCCGCTACATGACGATAGATGTAGACTACGAAAATAATAGTATTTTTGGTAACAAAACCGATGTATGGAGTGAGCACTATGTCTTTGGTAATACTCATCGAGACAATTCTAAAAACCCCAAACACGATTAGGTTGCGTTGTTTTATCACAGAGTTAATATGGCCACCTCCTGTCTCCATCATCAGATCAGCTCGATGTCATCATAATATAACATTGTCATCCGATTTACACATGTATTCAAAATTTCAGCTCAATCGGAAATCGGGAACTAACAAACAAACTAAGGCCCACTTGTACCAGCCCTCTAACCCGGGATTAGCAACTAGCAACCTGAAGACTTTGCTAGGCTTCGTGGAGGAGCTGGGGTGGTTAGAGTAGCGCTACCTCGTTTCACGCAAAATAGGCACATTGGATGTCGATTTGCGGAAAATGCCCAGCATAACTAACTAACTAACTCGGGATTAACCGGTTAAACCTGGAGTTACCATGGTTACCAATACAATTTGACACTGTATTGTAGTACAATAGTAGATTATTAACCAAGGGATGAAAGTCACTCATGCCTTGAAATGATGCCTTTCATCCGAGTTAAACACTCTACTTTTCATTTCGAATACGAGGAAAGTAAAATGTGGTTTTATAAAAACATGACTAAGTATACATTTTTATAGTATTTCTTGAGGGTAATTTCAATTAACAATTCAGGAAAAAGTATCGTTATTTATGGAATGGAGTGTCAAATATCAGAATGGAAATTGTATAACAATTCCATTTAAACTCAAATTTCAATTGCTTATCGTAAAAAAAAATAAAAAGATCGTACTTGAAACGTAAAATGCAGTGCAGACACGTATCATTTTCTGCACACCTTTTAAAATAACAATGACCCTCCTTCAGAGCATGAGAAATTAAAACCGGCAAAGTGCGAGTCGGACTCGCGCACCAAGGGTTTCGTACTTTTTTAGTATTTGTTGTTATAACGGCAACAGAAATACATCATCCGTGAAAATTTCAACTGTCTAGCTATCATGGTTCATGAAAAACGCCTGGTGAGAGACAGACAGACGGACAGCGGAGTCTTAGTAATAGGGTCCCGTTTTTACCCTTTGGGTACGGAACCCTAAAAAAGCAATACTCACAGCCCTGTGGTCGGACACGAAGTGATCTTCAACCTGCTGCTGCGTGTAGAACCCTATGATGCAAAGTTCGCATTTGTACACGGAGCTAGCGTATTGTACTTTCTCTTTCGCTTCCTCTCTGCAAAATAAAAACGATACGTTATGGTGATTTTAATTAGCCGGGTCCACACATAGCTAGCAGCTAGTCGTGTTGTATCGACAATTTAGACGTGCCTCGCGCGCGCCGCCTCGGCCGAGACACGTCTACACTGGCCGTTTTGTGCGCGACGAAATTGCCTCGCGCGTATGCTCGCTACAAAGAGGATATAATAAGATAGAGCGGTGTCATAGTAAATTCTGTAACCACTTTAAATTCACTGCCATCTATCGACATACTTTAAAACTAACAATTAAGATTTATAACAATACGTTAAAATGTATTTAAATATGGATAAATGTTTTTTTTTATTTGCATTAATTATTTTTATATGATTTTGACCCATGTTCTTTCACTGGTATGCGTTAAAATTATAAATAACAAACGAAACCGTCAACGCCATCTATACGACAGTAGGCCAAAGCTAGTGGCGCCCTCTGATCTAGAATCAAATTTTCGTGATTTTCGAGGCACGTTTTTTCCTTAGACTGTATCCATCTATTACGGAGTTATATCTATCTTTGCTCGCTATGTGTGGACCCGGCTATTGATTGATTTCAATCCGGAGGTCGCGGGTTCAAACCCCGGCTCGTACCAATGAATTTTCCGGAACTTATGTACGAAATATCATAGATTTTAGATTTAGATATTTGTTCTCATAATATAAAATTACAATATAAATTATCCTAGACTAATCTACTCATTTATACTATGATCGTCAGTACATACAATTTACATTATTTGATAAATCAAAATAATAATATTTAAAACTACAAGTAAACTTAAAAGTAAGGCTTTATAAATAAAAAACGTCCCCCAAGTCACTGCCGATGGGCAGTGTGCCCAGAAGACTGGCCGCATTGCCACGTTGAATGGCAATGCTTATCCTTTGGGCAAAATACTGGCCAGCCCTCTGGTCACCTGTGGCGTCTATAAGGCGCGACGCTAGGTCCTTGTAGAGCCGACGCGCGCTTGGTCCCCACGGCCCCAGCGTTTCGACCCCAAACGCCTCAAAAATGTAACTACTGCCTAGGGTGGCGTATTTGCGGCGTTTGAGGTCTTCTGCCGTGGACGCGGCACGACCAGCATCACTGCTGGTGCCCGGAAGGTGGGACGGCGCGAGGGTGTCAACGCAAATGATAAATTCAATAATACAATTTAATTACATAATATACATTACATTAATTTTAAAACTAACACGGGACACGGGTAGTTCGCAAAACCCGCGCGGCAAGAAGATGTTGATACAATTCCTCGCCAGTCTGCCTGTGACTACGAAAGTAACGTCACGTTCGAAACGTCAGGCCATAAATAAACGTAAGTTTGTACGCGATTAAGTCCCGTGTTCGTTTTAAAATTATGAGTGAAAATCGTGTTAGTTTAAATTGGTTTAAATCAGTATGTACATTACATTATCAAATAAATTCAAAATTACAATTTAAAAATGTCTGAATAAGTAATCATAATTTTATCCACTTATGTCAAAACAATCATAATTTTAATCCACTTATATATTTGTTTTTTATTATTTTTATGACGTGTAAAAACTGATTATGAGCCTTGCAGCTTGAAATAAATGAATTTTATTTTATTTTATTTATTTATTTATATGATATTAATTTAATCAGTACGCTTTTCGGAGAAGGACAACATCGTGAGGAAACCGGACTCATACCAATAAGGCCTAGTTTACCCTCTGGGAAGGTCAGGTGGCAGTCGCTTTCGTAAAAACTAGTGCCTACACCAATTCTTGGAAGCGGACCCCAGGCTCCCATGAGCCGTGGCAAAAGCCGGGATAACGCAAAAAAGATGATGTTATTTTTCTGAGTATTTGGACGACCGGTCTGGTCTAGTGGGTAGTGACCCTGCCTGTGAAGCCAATGGTCCCGGGTTCGAATCCTAGTCAACCCGTTCGTATAAAAATACCGCAAATCGATGTACAGGTTAGCCGTTTGGCACACACATACTAGAGGCCAAAACAAATTTTTGACCCGCAGTTCCTAAAAAAATTTCGCTGGGGGGGTAGTGGTAAAACATTTTTTTTTTTTGTATAGAAAAAAATTTTTTTTTTCTAAAACCTATCGTATGTGGTATCATACGAAAGGGCTTTTTGAGGCGATTCTAAAAATATATCACATCATTACATTTCGGGCATTTTTTTTAAATTAAAACAAAAAGAATTTTCGAAACATACCAAGTTTGGGCTTCTCCAGACACGATATGGCAGACTTTTTTTTTGTACAATATACCACAAATGATACGTGATATCCTCATGTCTAACTCCAAGAAAGCAATTTTGAAAATAATATCATTAACAATTTTTTTTTTTTTCAATTTTACCAAGTGACACGATTGGGTCGAAAATTTCAAGAATATGACAATTTCCTGAAGGCTTGTGGCGCCCCCTGGCCATTTCTAAGGTAGAACAGTATAGGGTGCGTGCATAAACTGTAGGGGGCAGCACAGGAGACGTCAGATTTTTGGCGCGAGGCGTAAATATGTAGTTTATGCTTTCAAAGTAGCCCACAAGATGGCAGCACTTGCTTTGGCGTGAAGTGTCAATGTGCATGTGATGTACATGTTTATGGTTCCGATTCAGGCCACAAGATGGCAGACCCTCCAACGCGCACGGTCCCTATAGTTCGACCATCTAACCGAACCAAACTCATGTGATTACGGGCCAGCGTAGAGAGATGGCGCTGCCATTAATACTCTAGTATATATAAACTACCTTATATATGTGGTATATGGACACTACCTTGAAGCGAGCATTTCATCTTCACTCATAAACTCTGTGAAGTATTTCAACTTGTGCGCAGCAGTTTTCTCCTCTTTCGGCTTGACCGTTATTAATGCCTCGATTGTCGGCTGCGACGGAATTGTTCTGAGGAACAAAAACAAATAATGATGATGTTGTAATATCAGTGGTAATAGTATCCGAAACAAATGTATCAGTATAGAACGTTTCCGAACGCATCTTTTAAAAATTGATATGTAATGTCAAATGGGTGACCCCGCCCTCTTTCCTAGAAGCTGCCGCAACGATAAGAACTGTATGTAAGAATAACCTAACAATTTAAATAACACAAGTGTTCCTCCAAACCTGCGTTTAATTAAAGCTTACACTACTACAGATGTCTCGTATGATAAATAAATAAATAAAATATCTACTTTAGCTGCCAAGTTTTATATCTCACAAAATATGGGGCGCAATCTACTTTAGCAGTTAAATTTCATTTCTCACAAAATTCTATATTTTGCCATCTGTTTTCGCGATTAAATTTGAATCTTCGCTTTAGTAAAAACCGGCCAAGTGCGAGTCGGACTCGCGCACCGAGGGTTCCGTACTTTTTAGTATTTGTTGTTATAGCGGCAACAGAAACACATCATCTGTGAAAATTTCAACTGTCTAGCTATCACGGTTCATGAGATATAGCCTGGTGACAGACAGACAGACGGACAGCGGAGTCTTAGTAATAGGGTCCCGTTTTTACCCTTTGGGTACGGAACCCTAAAAACTAGTAGGTATTTAGGGTGATACCAGGAAAGCGCTAAAATAAGTCTAAATTAAGGTCTTACTCTATGTTAAGTTCCTCGAGCTCCCCTTTCATACGGTAGGTCTCAATTCTGGAAATGTCGTCGCCGCCGACCACGAGGTGCGACATTACGCCCGTCATCGGGTTTTCCAAAACTACTGGCACTGAAAAAGAGAGTAAGGTTTTTTGTCAATAGGGTATTTGACTGTATTTAATAGTTATTTAGGTGGCGAATTACCTATTGCATGTGTATCGTACAACGTTTTACAGTACATATGGCCCGACGTAGTTACGTAATGTGCTTATTATATATAAAATATTTTTACTCTAACCCTAGGCAACACTGTTATTTCATTACCTTCCAACATATGTCCGTCCATCTCCAAATTGATATTTTCCCTAACCACCTGTGCCACATCATACTGCTCGTGCTTCACACTCTGCGCAGAGCTGATGGATATATAATGCGGCCACTCGTCCCGAGTTGTGTAGTCGAAGAATATACTGTCGTATTCAGTCTTGGTGGTGACTTCCAGGCTTGAGAGAGATTGGGACATGTAGGAGTGGTCCATGGTCTGCAAAATACAATAAATGTCTAACTATATTTAAAGCGAGTGAGAGGCAGCAGTAACAGCATCCCGAGGATGGTAGCTGGACGCCTCGACTGCCCTATATTAAGGCACTGGGCTAATATTGTAACAGGCAGTACAAAATAATAAAGTAAGTAAGTAAGTAGGTATTTGTTTGTATTTGTTTTTGTTTTTATAGCAAGTAAATGGCTACTCTTAATTGTATAGTAATGTTGTAAATGTTATAATTAGACTAATACTTAGGGAACCTATATTCCCTAGTTTAAGTATTACTAACAAAATATGGATTTTTAAAGTCTGAATTAAATAATTTTTATTTTTATTTATTTTTTAAAGCCCAGCATGGTTTCACTTTAAACAAAAAATAAGCTAATTCACAAGACAGTTTACAATACCATCATCATCATTTACAAAAATATTTTTCAAGTACAAGCACAAGTTACTATAAAAAAAATATGCCTAAATCACTATAAGTATGGCTCTACACAAGATCTGATAACTTTTTGACAGTGCAAACCGTAATGGTCTTGGCAACATTTAACATGTTTTTTCTGGGATTTATTTTATTCTGTTTTTACCATTTAGAACTATGAGAGCTCATAGTTCTAAACGGTAAAAAATTTCAACTATACCTCTTGCGAGCCACTCATTGCAAGGACCCGGATATGCTCCTGTGCGCTGTGCACCTGCTGCTTAAATTTCATAAACTTCTTTATCATCGCCAGGCACTCCCAGCAGATTATTTGCTCCATTACGGACAGGCTGTTATCAAACTGTAACATTCAACATTTTAAACCTATTAATAACGGGTCACTCACGTATTTTAACGCAGCTCCCGATGACGCTCCTCGGTACGGAGTGAAACATGTCGAGCGTTTTCGACTTAAAATACGTGAGTGACCCGTTATTAATATGTTTAATATGTCTGTGTCTCACGGAAGTTTTGTTATTAAAATTCTACATTTTATTAACGCTTGTCTGTGTATGATAAAGATATTACTTATTAGCCGGGTCCACACAGAGCGAGCAAATACGCGAGGTAATTTGCCAGTGTAGACATGCCTCGCGCGCGCCGCCTCGGCTGAGGCACGTCTACACTGGCCGTTTAGTGTGCGAGGAAATTGCCTCGCGCGTATGCTCGCTCTGTGTGGACCCGGCTATTTATGAAACGGTTCCATTATTGGTATCAGGACATTAGAACTTTTGGGCGTGCGTAATCGGGAGAAGGTTTAGTGGTGCTTCATGAATTTGTAATATTTATATGCTAACTAGCCTTTTTTCTCTTTACGTTCTAAATGTATAAATAAATGTACATGAAGTACATATAGGTATGCTACTTTACGTAATTCAATAAAAATTAAGTTTAACCAAGTTTAAAACTTTTGAAAACTTACCCTGTCTCCTGCAAAATCGTACATAAGCAGACGAAATATTTGATACACTGGAGCTATGCCATTTATGGAAATTAAATTGCGATCTGTGCTCAAACAGGTACAACAAACGACTCTGTACCCGCTTTCCACCTCTTGTTCCATCACGGACATGGTTATAGTTTGTAAACAAACTTTTCAAATTAAATATACAAGATTCGATTTCAAATCATAACAAAAAGTAATACTTCCATGTAAAATAGACGAAAATTAAGAAGACCACGCAACTATACTGGGACACCACAAAATGGCTGCTTTACACAATGTTGCCATATCATAACATTTTTTCATCATTTTTTTAAGCTGCATTTTTATAATAACTAAGTCTATTTTTATCACTATCAATAATAAGTAAGCGCTATTTATTTATTATCATAACAAAAATTAATTAATTTTATTTAAATTAAAATAGTGGCCCAGATTTGCGTCAGTCAGCTGTCAGTTCATGAATCTAGTATAACTGGATCGGTCACGAGGAGTGGGGGAAAATGACCGAACGGGATAGTCTTATGTATCTTTCAGTAGGAGTAGCAGAGAAAGCGCTGTTATTGTTTGTCCTTGTCATAGTTTCACTTTTCCACCGCTGCCACAACCGAGGTTGTGGCAAACAAATAAGTACGTGACATGTCATGTTTGTTCGTTGCTTGTTTAATTATCGTTGTTTTGTATGAAATTGTGCTTTCTCTTATGAAATATAGTGATGGTCAGCGTTTTGAATGCTTGAACTTTGATAAAATACTGGTGAATTGTTCTGTAATCGGCTGTAATAGCCGCTCTGAGCAAAAATATGAGATCATAACCTTGCACACGTAAGTACGGTATTTTACACCTTCCTCTTAACGCAATATGTGAGAATAACATCGTAAAATTACGTTACACTCAAAGCAATGTAGAATCAAACGATTTCAATAAAAATATCACAATTATTTACGCAAATTAACAAAACATTATTTGTAAAATTATCCGCCCAAATTACGTAGGTAGGTAAGAGTCTGAGGTCAGCCATTTTTAAACTTCTTCTTAATTTAGCTGCATAACAATCATGTTAGGGATACCAGATGAAAATATCATAATTTTATGGGTAATTTTGACCTCGAAGTTTTTTCGTACTTCTAATTCCAAAAAATAAATAAACAAATGTTGTGAAGATTAAATGTGGTGTACATTAATTGGTCTGATTGCGATTTGTGATTTCTTTAAATTAAAACCCATAATACATTTTATTTTACGTTTTATTTACTAAACATGTTTAGTTTTGTACCACCTGCGCGAATTATAGGAGGTATTTCATTGTTTATACGCCTAAAAAGAACGGCCCATTGACATTTTATTTAACAATTTTTTAATACCGTCAAACAAGCTAACTTTGCCTCCAGGGTAATCGCCCCAACGTGATATCAAATATTGGGGTAATTTTTACCAATATGGTATCCCCACGTTTATGACGTCATCTATGTCTATCCCTTACGGGCGCACGCGTATAGCTGGTCTATGTAATGCTAGGTCTATGTGTCAGTTCATACCTGGCAATACTCTTTTTAAAGCTATGTCCACATGTGTCCATCCCCATCTCGTGATTCTACAAATCGATAAACCGATTTTCATGACGTTTCAATTTCGCACAGCACTATTTTAATAATGGCGGCGATTTGTTTTGTTGTATGTTTTTGATTAGAAACTGCTTTCGTAAATTATCAATGAAATGCAGTTAAAATAATGAATATGTTCATAAAAAATATTTTATAATTACATAAAGTGTGTGTCTATCCATTAAGCAGCCATGAAATTCCTGTTTTTTGTGCCAAATTAATATAACATTCATCAACTTTCTATTTTGTGAATGCTCGTGAAAAATTCCTCTAACATGGAAAACAAACACACTGTTGTTGATAAATTGCTGTGCATGGCGTGTCTGTGTGTGGGTAGGACCCTGCAGAAAGTTACGGACGAGAGAATGAAGCGGTTTTACTTGGACACCTTAAATGAAATCCCTGTAAGATTTTGATAAGATATGCTAGTATTACGGCACTCATACCCCTATTACTTACTTGTATAGTATTCAGATTAAGTCTCTCGCAAATTCCAACTCTCTACTACATGGGGCACTGATATTTACATCTATACATCTTATAAAACAAAGTCCAAAAACTACTGAACGGATTTAAATGCGGTTTTCGGTATATAATTTGTTTAGGTTTACCCGTGCAAAGCCGGGGCGGGTCGCTAGTAAAATTATAACCTGTTTTAATTTGCAGCTATGTGATGTGCCCCAAGTATGTCCAAACATTTGTTGGGAGTGTGATGCTCTGCTGCGGAAAGTGGTTTCTTTCAAGGAACAAGTGATGGACTCTTACAGGATTCTTCAAACTTATACTAATGAGGTAAGTAATGAGCTATTACTGTTTGACTCAAGCTTTAATTGAACACCATTATTTTAGTATATTTTCCGCTAGGTATATCAAAAGCTTAAATTATATTATATACGAATGCATAGGCAGCTTAAAATAGCTGTGTCCTGCACTTGTGTTTTGTCCATTCGTAAAATGTTTGTCGAGTCTGTTTTTAAAGGAGTTTACTGAAGGAGCACTGTTTACGGATTCGGGCAAACTGTTCCACACTTTCACTACGCGGTTAGACAGGAAGTGTCGTCTTGGGTTGCTACAACTCTGCGTCAGTGCCAGCTTCAGAGAATTTGTATTTTAAGTAGTCAAATATCTACCTTCCGACCTTACGACCATGCCGGAAGGGGGTGATTTGGGGGAAGTCTTTTATATTTGCGGTTTAGGTTTAGGTTTTGTTTTTTTAGCATAAGTTTAAATTGTACTTGGATTTTATTGTGAATGAGTTAAATGTAATGACTGTGTTTTAATAAATAAAATATCAAATTCATTTCAAGTATGGAGCCCTTATTTTATCAAGGATATTGAGATGTTGGAGAAAGTTCAACGTAGTTTCACCAAGATACTGAAGAACCTCAAAAACATGTCCTATGAAGAAAGACTACAATTCTTAAAGCTCACAACCTTGAAGGAGCGCAGAGAACGCGGAGATCTGATTGAGACATACAAAATACTAACCCAACACTACGACCTTAAAGATTTCCATAAGATGCTAGAACGCAATAGTAACAACCGTCTGAGATCATCAGTATAAGCTGGTGTCTCACAGGTCCTACAATAATCCTCATAGACACTTCTTTAGCAACAGAGTGGTCAACGCTTGGAACAAACTCCCAGGGGATGTAGTAGCGGCCCAAAGTGTCAATGAGTTTAAGAATAAATTAGATAAGCACAAAGCAAATTCTACTCAACACTGAGAACTTGCTTTATGACTCTGGATACAGGCATTATCAGTTGTTTAAACTGCCTGCCTGCATTACAAATAATAATAATAATAAATTCCCCTCTGGTTTTGCGGGTGTCCATGGGCGGCGGCATTAAGTTCGCCTTTTGTACAGTTTTTATTTTGTGGAATATTTCCAGAACCTCTACGAATGCCTGCTGACAGACATAAGCCGTCCACCGCGGCTGCTAGTTAGAGTCAACAGCCCTGTCAACGTTGCCCCGGACTCAGAAGTGAAGCCAAACATACAGAAGGACTTGCATCTGACTGTGTATGTTAAAGATGAAGTGAAGATTGATTGGGATGATGATAGAGGTACTAGACTCCAGAAGGACGTATAGCAGCTTTACAGTTCATAGTTTAAGACTCCTGTATACAATTGATTAGGAAAGCCCTATGTTTTAGTTTTACTCAATCTCGTCCAGCTCCAGCTCTAGTTTACGTCCACTTGACGAAATTAGAATATGAACCTACATTGCTGCACAAATTTGGACTTATTGCAATCCTTAATGTCTAAACAATTTATCTATCTACATAAAAATTATAATTGCAAGTAGCAAATTAAATATGAAGTATATTATTTGCTAATCCGTCAAGTGGACGAAAACTAGAGCATGGACGGAAACTAGCGCAATGACCCTATATGTCAGTCTTCCTTTGACCTTGCCTGTATTTCTAGATGACCTAGACATAACACCAGCTGAACTAGAGGACCCAGTGGTGGATGACCTAGAGGATATTAAGATAGTGAAGACTGAGACTGAGAAGAAACGGAAAAAGAAAGTGAAAAAAACTGGTTTAAAGAATAAAGCTAAGGTGCATATTTTTATGTTTTCATCACACTTGCTCGTAAAAGCTCTTTTTCTAGCCGTCAACTGGTAGAATTAAGATTTCGTATACTATTATAGATATCGTAGATTTCGTATTGCGTACTTTTTATGTATGGACTCCCAACTCAACTATAATATTCATGAAATAAAACTATGAAAACGGATTATATCGCGTATATTGAATTTATAATACATCCCGACGTTTCGAACTCTTTACAGCGTTCGTGGTCAACGGGTGACTGAGGAAAAATTACAAAATGCAAAAATACCCACATACTAAAATAATGAACAATCATAGACTACAAACTTTAAGGCTGGTTGTACATGCAAAATCGGTTCATAAGGCTAGTTATACACTATAATTATTTTTCAAGTAAAGATATATATATATACGCGATAAAAATAAACTATGCCGGCTCCAACCCTACACCACGGACCCGAGAAGATTTAATCCGCGATATAATCCGTTTTCATAGTTTTATTTCATGAGTAACTATCGCGGTAACCGAAGACTATAATATTCATTTCGATATGCTGTCGTCTACTAACAAAGAATTTGAACAATCACGTGCGCCGCGCTCCCATAGAAATAAATAAATATTAGGAGACATTACACAGATCAACCTAGCCCAAAACTAAGTAAATTTAATTTTTTAGGTTTCATAATAAAAAAAGAATTATTTTAGATGACTCGTAGAAAATAGATGTATAATCAAGCTTTTCAATCTTGAACCTTACTTAGGCAACTCAGCAAGCTTCGTTGCCTAAACACGGTACTCGACTGAGTAGCTCTATTATATCACGATTGTATAAAATACTATATTTCATGCATGTGTACTGAAGAACAAAGGCCTATATTGCCGTGGGAGCTATGGATTGTGTATAAAAAACTGTAACTCTCAAGCGAGGTATTTAATTATTTCGCTTAAAATTTAGTTTTTTTCTTCGCAAGTGTAATGAAAAACATTGTGTGTAACTCCGGGGCTAAGAATATTGCAAACATATGACAATCATACTTACCTTTTTTTTTTTCAGAGACATAAACAAAAATCCGACGGCAAAATAATAACCATAGAGCTATCCTACGAAGAAATGTTAGCGGAGCGAGAGAAAGAGGCGACCAGAGACAACTACCTGAAGGCCCAGTACAAATGTACTACATGTATTATAGGATATAACTATATCAAGTCATATGAGGCACATATGACAAATAAACATTCTTCTGTGAGTACATACATAAATATTAGGGGTCATCTTTTTTTTTTATCTAGTTTTTATAGAGGCTTTGGACACTCTAGGTGAACATGTCAGCCTCATGGGTGCTTTCATAGTTCACTACTCAAGGGAGAGGTCAATAAAGTGGTAAACACTGATTGCTTTGTCCGATATAGGCTCTGCCAACCAACAATTGATCTGTCCATTGTGCATGGAGCCCAGACTACCAAAAAATCTTTTTCTCAAGTCCGAATTCCGGACGCATTGGGTGTTAAATCGTCACCACTGTGTGTAAACTGTCAGAAGACTGATGACTTGTCTCACGTGTTGTAGGGGTCATCTTAAACAGATCAACCTAGCCCCAAACTAAGCAAAGTTTGTATTATGAGTGGCAGGCGACGATATACAGTACCAGCCAATAATATATCACCACCATGTTTTTACGGTATAACTTTTTTTCTATATTCGTGAGTGACTCCCACTCCCACCTCACTGTTGTAGGTAGTCTATTAGTATTCCTTTGTACGGGCAAAGAGGATATAATAGGATAGAGCGATACTGTCATAGTAAATTTGGTAACCACTGTAAATTCACTGCCATCTATCGGCACATTTTAAAACTAAAAATTAAGATTTATAAAATACGATAAAATGTATTTAAATATAGATAAATGATTTTTTTTTAATGCATTAATTATTTTTGTGATTTTGACCCATGTTCTTTCACTGATATGAGTGATATGCGGTAAAATTGTTAAATTAAAAAACGAAACCGTCAACGCCCTCTATACGTGAGTAGGCCAAAGGTAGTGGCGCCATCTGATCGAGAATCAAATTTTCGTGATTTTCGAGGCACGTTTTTCCTTTACGTTTTTTACTTAGACTGTATCCATCTATTACGGAGTTATAAGTAAGTTAGTTTGTAAGTTCTACTAATAAAAATATGTGTCCATGTGTTACACGCAATAAAAATATTCATTCTTCATTCATTCATATCTATCTTTAGTACGGGCGATGAGATGAGAAAAATTGGTCTCATGTAATGGTAATTCATTGCAATATTCATCATATATTTGTATAACATGACTAGTAAAATATGCAATCTACAAACTAACCTATATTGTTTACTCTATACAAGCTCATGCAAAAACACTCAAAGGTATTATTGGCCGGTACTGTACATACCAAAGAGAATATATAGGATAGAGGAGTACTATCATAGTAAATGTAGCCACAGTAAATTCACTGCCATCTATCGACACACGATTAAAACTTAAAATACCATAAAATGTCTCGATGAGTATTAGTTGCCTGTGGAAAGAAAAGTACAGTCAGCGATAAAAGCTTGTATCAAAAATGAAATTTTTGCGAAAAAACTCATTTCCATATTTTTTTTTTCAGTGTTTGGGCGAATACAGCTGTCCAATATGTAAAACTGTCATTTCATCAGTGGACTCATTCACCGCTCACTACAAAAGGCACATGAGAAGGTAGCTCATTAAATTTTCATAATTTTACATAATTGTATGTACATACCACCGAAGAGAATTAAGAAGGCATAGAGTGCTCACTCCATACATCAGTTTTGTCACCAAAACGACAATTATTTTCGTAGTCTACATCTAGCGTCAATTAGCGGAACCATCAGTACTGCTACTCGACAATAGATGTCGCGACAAACGGAAAGTCTAATGCTCAACGATTATCAGCTAATATTAAAACCGGATTAACCGGAACTCTTTTATCAACTCCTTCTGCTTATAATATTAGTTATAAATTGTTGAGCAATACACTTTTCGTCAGTCGCGACACATGTGACATCTAGTGTCGAGTAGCAGTACTGATAGTTCCGCTACTTGACGCTAGATGTGGACTACGAAAATGTCTTTTTGGTAGCAAAACCGATGTATGGAGTGAGCACTATGTCTTCTTAATTCTCTTTGACTTTAGCCAGTCTTCTCCGAGACCACGGGGACAACGCCGTCTTCGAAACGTCGGAGGTAAATCTTGAAACGCGATTAAGTCCCGTTTTACAATTGAATTTTTTTCATTAAACCCGCTCAGTAAATGTGGAATTGCACGCAGCAGGCTTAGCGGGAACTATAGAAAAAGCGTTTTCCCTGGGGAGTTATGAAGTTTCTAGTATTATAATTAACAGTTGTCTTTATACTGCATTTTTGTATCGCAAGTGTGATGAAAAACATTGTGTGTAACTCGGGGCGTAATTTTTATTTTATATTTATTTATTTTATCAAACAAGTTAAACAGTATGACAGTAAAAATACCAAACCACTGCTAACTTACACAGAAAATACAAAAAGAAAAAGAAACAATATACAATCTATCACAAATAATATTGCAAACTCGAGTCTATAAATCACTCCGGCAAGCCGTCGCGATTTAACTATACTCTCGTTTACAATATTTAACTTACGCCCCATGTTGCACAATGCACTATTAAGTATTTGTGCCACTTTAAACCAAAAGGGTACTTATTGTCGCTTGTCAGTAAGGCGATATTTCCATATAGCTTCAATTATTTGTATTGTTATTGTTATCGTTGTCGTTATTGTTAAGTTTAAGTGTAAGTATATAGTGTATGTCTGTGTATTTAGTTCCGATCACAATGCTATCCTATAGCTACTGTCGGACCTCCTAGTGGGAATTGTCTTAGGATGTCTATATGTACTGTTATAACTTTGCCTGTAAATCTTATTGGCCTGTATCTGTTTTTTTCCCCAATAAAGAAAATAAAAAAAAAATAAAAAAATTAGAAATCAACCTTATCAACAAGCGACAATGTGGTACCTTTTAGTTGAAAACGTCCCATTTACATATTATATATATCGTTGTCTGAGTACCCATAACACAAGCCTCCTTGGGCTTACTGTGGGTCTTAGTCAATCTGTGTAAAAATGTCCTATTTTTTTTGTCTTGCCTTCAGGTACGAGTGCAGTATATGCCATAAACGCACCCTGGACATGAAAGTGATGCAACAACATTATTATTCCACTCATGAAATATCACTTAAACAATACAAGTGCAATCTCTGCGGGAAAATATCCAAGTAGGTACACGTGATATCTGCCAGGCGTGTCACTCCCCGTCGCCAAAGATTTATTTGTGCCATTTTCAATCAAAAGGGTACTTATATCGTCGGTTGTCAATAAGGCGCTATTTTCATACAGCTTCAATTAGAAATCAACCTTATTGACAAGCGACAATGTGGTACCTTTTGATTGAAAATGTCACAAATAACTCCGTATAAGATAGATACAGTCTAAGGAAAAAACGTGCCTCAAGAAAATTTGATTCTCGAATAGATGGTGCCACCACGTTTTACCACCTTTGGCCTAATTATTCTCGACTAGAAAAATTTAGAAAACTTACTATGACAGTACTCCTCTATCCTATATGGGACATTTTCTATGAAAAGGGACCTTATTGTCGATGGCGCTGAGCAGAGCGCTGGAGTATCGATCCGGAGGCCGTGAGTTCAAGTCTCACCCAAGGCAGTAATTTTTCCATTTTTAGGGTTCCGTACCAAAGGGTAAAAACGGGACCCTATTACTAAGACTCCGCTGTCCGTCTGTCTATCACCAGGCTGTATCTCATGAACCGTGATAGCTAGACAGCTGAAATTTTCACAGATGATGTATTTCTGTTGCCGCTATAACAACAAATACTAAAAACAGAATAATATAAATATTTAAGTGGGGCTCTCATACAGCAAACGTGATTTTTTTGCTGTTTTTTCCCGTAATCGTACCTACGGAACCCTTCGTGCGCGAGTCCGACTCGCACTTGGCCGGTTTTGAAATTTATTCTAAGCTTGATTTCTATTCTATTGGAGGCATGATATTTTCTTAGTCTTCATTTCTCAAGTAATAAATAACTCACTAATTTATTATGATCAGTTCCATAGATTCCCATCGGTACCACAAGGACACGCACAAGGCGCGGGTGCAGTGTCCTGAATGCGACAAGAACTTCAGCCACAGAGCCGGCCTCATGAACCATCGGCTGTGAGTACACTTACATATACGAGTATAGGGAGCGTGCATTAACTGTAGGGGGCAGCACAGGAGACGTCAGATTTTTGGCGCGAGGCGTAAATGTGTAGTTTATACTTCCAAAGTAGCCCACAAGATGGCAGCACTTGCTTGCTGTGATCATAGAGTAACTTATACTAGAGCGGTACTGTCATAGTAAATTTTGTAACCCCAGTAAATTCACTGCCATCTATCGACACACTGTAAAACTAAAAATGAAGATTTATAAAAATACGATAAAATGTATTTAAATATGGATAAATGTTTTTTTTTAATTTGCATTAATTATTTTTATGATTTTGACCCATGTTCTTTCACTGATATGCGTAAAAATTGTAAAATAACAAACGAAACCGTCAACGCCATCTATACGACAGTAGGCCAAAGCTAGTAGCGCCCTCTGATCGAGAGTCAAATTTTCTTGATTTTTTTCCTTAGACTGTATCCATCTATTACGGAGTTATATCTATCTTTGGCAGTTAAGACCTCAGCGGACTTCGGTCCCGAGACATAACACCCGCCTGGAGAGAGTACTCTCTATTGCCCTCCTCTACTTAGGCGTAGTGAAAAACACAGTAGTAAGAAAATACAACTCTCAACCGTGCAGTATTTAACATAAGGTTGGTTTTCCAGTGCAGTTCACGAGCTACAGAACGCGTTCCCATGCACCGTGTGTGAGAAAGTGTTCAGATGGAAAGCCAGCTTGAAGCGACATATGGAGAAACATCACGTTAAGGTAATATAAGGGAATATAATACGGATAAGGACCGGAGTTGGGAACTGTGCTTACTTATGGCACAAATGGAACTGGTGCGAGTCACCAGTATGCCGGTGTGGAGCACCCGAGCAGACCGTACACCTCACGGTATTTGATTGTCCTCTAACCAGATACCATGGGCAGGTGGAGGATTTCACCACCTTAACCAAGGAAGCGGTACAATATCTACAAACTGTAAATCTCTGAAGTAGAGTAACACAATAAGCCATACGAAAAAAAAAAAAGGTAATATTTCCTTTTGGCTCCAAATGTGCTCAGTAATTGTGACGTTCACAATCAAAAGGTACCACTTGCACATATTGCGATTAGATTTTGTTAGATTTTTTATTTATTATAAGTTAGCATTTAAAAAAATTTTATGTAATCTGTTTTTCGAATAATTTTTTTACAATAATCAAAAAATCTAAAAAAAGTCAAACGTAGATTAGATTAGATTCATTTATTTCTCATTGAAAATGTACATTATATTTGCCAATGGTCATACACAATGTATGGACTGACGTTTATCTGACATGGCTATTATGACGTTACGTATCCATTTGACGTTCCCTTTCAAATACGGAACCCTAAACATTGGCAGCATGGAGACATTGGCAGACTTCTTTGTACAGAAAATTACAGACAAGGCGTCTCCGTTGGTTATATCTTCCTAGGAAGTTGCGGCCGTCCCTTTTCCCTTTTAATCCAACTTTACTCGGTTATTTATTATGTGATACTATAAATAAAAAAAGAAGAAAAAACAATCTTAACTTAAATAATAATATCATAGCTTTCGAATTTCGATATTGTAGGGTAACGTTTTTAAAATAAATAAAAATCGACAAAATTCGATCAAAATTGACACTTGGCGCGCATGATCTTTCCCGTTCTTTCTTGCGAAATGTGACAGAAACAGCGGCAAACCGACGGAACGACCTTAACTGTGTTTTTTTAGGGTTCCGTACCCAAAGGGTAAAAACGGGACCCTATTACTAAGACTCCGCTGTCCGTCTGTCTGTCTGTCACCAGGCTGTATCTCATGAACCGTGATAGCTACACAGTTGAAATTTTCACAGATGATGTATTTCTGTTACCGCTATAACAACAAATACTAAAAAGTACGGAACCCTCGGTGCGCGAGTCCGACTCGCACTTGGCCGGTTTTTTTTTAGGACAAGATGGCGTCAGCGGCGTACTGCGCCGCGTGCGGGATCAGCTTCTCATCCATGTGCTCGTACCAGCGCCACATGAAGAACAGCCTCAAACATGTCACTCAGGAACAGCTCAGGTCAACTTTTTTGGTTCGTTGCATGGAACCTATATGTGACGTTTATAATCAAATGGTACCACATTGTCGCTTAACATAAGGACGAAAACTGCATGTATCTTTATACGGGAAACCTGTCAGAGCGTACTTATGGCGAGCAACAATGTGGTACCTTTTGCTTGAAAACGACACATATAAAGGAGCAAAATCTCTATGTATGAAAAGTGGCCTTCAAAAAACAGTAAATAGCCGGCGCCACCGTACACCGAAATGAAATGTCGTAGACCCTAATTGTTACCGACGCGCGGTAACACAATACTTATTTTCAGCGTATTTTATTTATTTATAATATATTTTATGATTCTCAGAAATAAGATACTGTTTTTTCCATACTGACATGTTTATTTACAATCGCTACCATGACAACGTCAAATATATTCATGACATATCTCTCTCTCTCTGTGGTCGCTCCCTCATGACTGAGGATCGTGGATCTTTTAATCTGCCTCCATCGGTGCCTGTCCATCGCGTCTCTGACGACCGAGCAAAAGCTGGTTGAGGATGGGGCCCCTTTTACTTGATCGCTCCATCTAGTTGGAGACCGTCCCCGGCCTCGTTTGCCCTCCGTGTAACATGTCATGACATATAAGTAAGGCGTAAAAAGTTAAGTAGTGTAGGTCATTAAAGAGAGTCCGCAACACTAATATTAATATTTTTCATGCATGATGTTTTTATTTATTTTTGTAATCATGATTTATATCGTTTGAACACCGGAAAATATAAAAACACTTTTGTAAACCTTCACGTTAATTTATTAAAAAATTATTTAAACTGTTAAAAAATGTTGAGCGGTTGAAACGCTCATAATTTTTGGCGCGAATTCGACAGAGCGTGATGACGTAACACGTTGGACGGTCCAACTGACGTTTGCTACTAATGACACTTATGTGAACTAATCTGTCGAACGCGTGACGTCACGTGACGTTTCGCTCACTAGCTTTTCGCGGGCAAATTTTTATACTTTTTATTTATTATTTATTTGATAATTTAATAACGGAAATGCATTTCTAAAATTATATGGGGCATTTTCTATGAAAAGGAACCTTATTGTCGATGCCGCTTACGCCCCACAGCGTCGCGCGGCATTGTTTTTATATCGGAGCATCGTTAATACTTATAATGGCGTAAGCGCCATCGACAATAATTTCCCTTTTTATAGAAAATACCACATATAACGGTAACAAACATCCGCATAAAACATATGTGTCGTTTTCAATCAAAAGGTACCACATTGTCGCTTGCCATAAGGACGCTCTGACAGGTTATTCGTATAAAGATACAATCCAATTTCGTCCTTATGGTAAGCGACAATGTGGTACCTTATGATTGAAAACGTCACATATTTCGTTCAAATACAAACTTCATGCATGAGGCTATTTATTACGGACTGAAACGTAGTGTAAAGCCTGACCAGTAATATATGATCATTGTCAAGAGGGCGCTGTTATTCTCATGTACCTATAGGGTGACAGTTCAGTATAGTATGAAAAAATTAGTTCCAGTGAAATTCCGCAACATGGCGCGTGATCATATATTCCTGGTCAGGATTTACATTGCAATGCACATAGCTATATATAGGCTATATGTGGTATTTTCTATAAAAAGGGACCTTATTGTCGATGGCGCTTACGCCATTATAAACGATGCTCCGATATAAATACAATGCCGCGCGGCGCTCCGCGGCGTAAGCGCCATTGACAATAAGGTCCCTTTTCATAGAAAATGCCCCATATAACTATTTGTCAAATTATTTTCTTTTTGTATAGATTTATCTGTGACCACTGCAACAAGCGTTTTGCGGACAAGACGAAGCTTCGGGACCATATAGAAGAGAAACATTTACATAGAACCTTCCAATGTCACATATGCCATAAGGTAAACATGATGGTTTGGACCAATAGTTTAAATAGTAAATTAATTTACTTCTATTATATTGATTTTTAACTAACACGATTTTCACTCATAATGTTAAACTTAATTGCGCAAAAACTTAATCCAATCCCCCCTCCCGCCCCTGTAACGCATCTTAAAGTTTTACAAGACCCCCCTCCCCGCCAACGTCCCCGCTTACGTAATATTTGAACGCCCCCTAAGGATTTAATAAAAAAAATTGTCAGTAACAAACTTGTTTTTACAAACTGACTATGGCCTCCAATCCCCAGGGATGGGATGGAATCGAACCAGCGTCCCTCTGCTATCGCGGCAGGTGCCTAAGCCTCTCGGCCTTGACGGTTCCGTTTGTTATTTAACAATTTTAATACGTATCAGTGAAAGAACATGGGTCAAAATAATATAAAAATAAATATAAATAAATAAATCATTTATCCATATACATTTTTTGATATTTTTATTTTTAGTTTTAATCGTGTGTCGATAGATGGCAGTAAATTTACTGTGATTACAAAATTTACTATGACAGTACCGCTCTATCCTATATATTCTCTTTGATATAACATTTCAGCCTTCAAAAAATCGCGTTGGTTTAGATCAACACATACGGAACGTGCATCGCGGACGACCCAACAACAAAATGTGTCACCACTGCGGGAAAGGATTCCCGGTAATTATTACGTAATGTACGAGCGACAATGTGGTACCTTTTTTGGTTGAAAACTTCACTTCAACCAAAAAGGTACCAAATTGTCGCTCGTCGATAAGGTTGATTTCGAATTGAAGCTTGGAAATAACGCCTTATTGACAACCGACAATAAGTACCCTTTTGGTTGAAAATGGCACATATAAACTAAATTTATTATTATAGTTTGTCAAAGGACTGTCTCATTTCAAACATAGACAGAGATAGTCATACTATCTTTGTCTTACACTAGTACTAGCACCCAAAAGAAAAGGATGAGTATAATTTTTTTGTTCTTATTTGGGTGAATCAACTATTTCTTGTTATTGTGTCCCGTCAGCCAGGGGACAATATAGACGGAATGTTGTATAACGATCCACAAATATGCTTATTAGTGGTAGCACAGTGGAAAGGCCTTATATCTACCACAAAAATGCATGTTCGGTTATTTTAATTACCATAAAATCGTGGTTTTAAGAGTGACTCAGGAGAACGTAACCATGGCAACGAGTGACAAGAAAAAGTTGATTCACCCATTTACTGACAATTTCGTTTGGCCAACTATAAGGAATACTTATAAATAAAAAGAGATGCGCTCCCGTCATCTGTATTCCCTGAGGACCGCGAGCCAGGCTCAAATTTCGTCAGTGATCGCCTCCCGGGCGAAAACTCGTATAGCGATTAACGGCTATGTATGATAAACCCTCGTGAACGTCAGCTGCCGCTCCGTTGGTGGGTTGAGGAATGGCATCCACCGAAACGCTTAACACCGCGAAATCGCAAAAAAAAATTCACCCTTCCATAGAAAATGGACCAGCCAAAATGTATGAAACAGCCAAATTTTTTTTTCGCTATTTCGGGGTTGGTCCCATAGTAAAAGTTGCTCAGTATTATCTCAAAACCTCTCTGGCAATGTACTTATTTTTTAGCCACCGTGTATAATACATTATTATTTGTATCTCCTTGGATTTCACGGGCTTATAAAACCGTAAAAAATTGTTTTTTTTTTCTTTTTTTTTAGACCAAGGTGCAGTTAGAGTCACACATAAGAACACATACCGGGGAACGACCGTTCATATGCGAATTCTGTCCAACAACCTTCTCGCAGCAATCAAACCTGTACAAGCACAACCGACAGGTATATATATATATTAACATTCACTTAGAAATGAAATGAATAAATGAAATCATCTATTGTCATTGTAAGAATAAATTTGAAAGTGTAAAAATTGGGTCTCTATTGTTTGACATAATTATTGAAAGTCATAATGTAATGATTGTCATATTATCATTAGTCATAATTTGGTTTTTCTCAGAAACGTGTAACTTTTCAGGATTACCATAAAACAAACCTAACCTAACCTATCTATGGGATAACCCGAGGAAAATCCTGGAAAGTTAACGGTTTCAGAATTATGACTAATGATAATGTGACAATCATTACATTATGACTTTCAATAATTATGTCTAACAAAGGGACCCAATTACTGCCTTGGTTGAGACTTGAACTCACGGCGTCTGGATCGATACTCCAGCGCTCTGCCAACTGAGCCACCAAGACCTCATCTATAGCCAGCGAATCTTCCCACTATATGGGTCTAGGCGACCCTAGCGACATCTACCGTAAGACTTCTTGAACGGCCACTTTCGTACATTTATTTTAAACCCTTCGACCGCTAAAGACGTTACATCGTTAAAGTCGTCGTCAATAGAACTTGCAAACAACGTAAACAAACCGTTTTACCTTCATTACTTCGTAATCTCGCTTTTTAAAAGGACAACCATGACTTTATCAACAGTCTGTATACTTAAATATTTTATTTATATAAATTTTTATTTAAATTAAATGTTAATTATTAATATTTCAGCGAAAATAACCTTCGTAAAAATGTTAGGTTATGTGTCAAACGCTAACAAAATCTGTCTGTCTGTCAATAGACGACGACTTTATTTGACGGTTTCGTTTGTTATTTAACAATTTCAACGAAAGAACATGGGTCAAAATCATATAAAAATAATAAATGCAAATAATTATCCGTATATAAATACATTGTATGGTTTTTTTTTATACTACGTCGGTGGCAAACAAGCATACGGCCCGCCTGATGTTAAGCAGTCTCCGTAGCCTATGTACGCCTGCAACTCCAAAGGAGTTACATGCGCGTTGCCGACCCTAACACTCCTCTCCCTCGTTGAGCTCTGCCAACCTTACTCACCGGGAGGAACACAACACTACATTATTTTTATACATCTTCATTTTTAGTTTTAATCGTCTGTCGACAGATGGCAGTGAATTTACTGTGGCTACAAAATTTACTATGACAGTACTCCTCTATCCGATATATCCTCTTTGGCCCTACCAAACCGGCCTACCGGCCTTCCCCGTTGGCTAAACCATAGACATAGTATATACAAGTAGTTATAGACGCGCCACCGAGCGACCGGTGGAAAGAGAAAGAATATTCATATAAAATTTTGGCAGCATAGGATTTTTTCTCTTTCACTCTTATAAATAAAAATAAAATAAAATAAAATATCTTTATTTCAGAACATTCAAAATTCCATACAATATTGTTAGTACCATCGTTATACCTATGTGTTAGTAAATACATTAAAAATAAAAACAAAACTTTTAACAATAAAATCAAAATCCAATAAATTTAAGTAATAAATACAATAATAATAATTAATATGTCTTATAAATTTCGGTATTTCGCCATCGCCTCCTACCTATGATGGCACCCGGTCGGTGATAAGGACGCATGGCACTATCTTCTCTTTCCTCTTATAGGAATCGCAATAAGACTATCTTTCTCTATCAAAGAGTGTCAGGCCCTTGGGCTAAACTGATAGGTAATTACACTTTTTGCTATTCTACATATACTAAAGGTACAGACTAAATAATAGTACTACCGTACAGAAAGGACACTTCCTACAAAACCGAAGTTTGACAGCGGTTCAGGGACGAATCACGCTGTCCCTTTCTAATATATGGCACTATCCCTTTCGGCTATTTAGGGTTGTCAAAATTCGAGTCATTATCTTATCTGTGGTCGTGCACGCAAAGGGACGTCAAGTTGTGCCAACCCTAATAATTGCTCGGAGCAATGCTGAGCCGAACGGAGCCGAGTTTGCCCGAAGCTAAGAGTTTCGCACCCCTGGTAAAGGACCTATATTTCTAAAAGGTCTTTTTTCAGGTACATCTCAACATCAAATCCAAACGATACCCACTCTGCAAGAAACCCAAACAGGAAGAATTGCACAAACCCCAAACCGTGGAGGAGTTCCGCCCCGTCGCGTTGCTGCATTTCGAGCCCGAGCGAGGGTTCCTATGATCTGTCAATTTATAGATTATTTATTGATTCAGTGGGCTTAACTATAGAGAAGCATAGAGTGGTCTCTCCATACATCAGTTTAGTTACCAAAACGCTTATTGAAGTAAAACTTCTTTAGGCGCGACTAGAGGGTAACTAAATTTTTTTTTCTGACGGAAGTAACGCTCAATAGTGACACACACACGTCAAAGTGCCAACATAGCGATAAACGTTATCGTCAAAGAAGTTTAACTTCAATCGCGCGTAAATTACACGCTTTAAATTTCGTAGTCGAATTAGCGTCAAGTAGCTGAATTATCAGTACTGCTACTCGACACTAGATGTCGCGACGAACAGAAAGTCTAATGCTCAACAATTTTCAGCTAATATTATAACCGGATTAACTGGAACTCTATTTGCAACTCCTTCTGCTTATAATATTAGTTATAAATTGTTGAGCAATACACTTTTCGTCAGTCGCGACACATGTGACATCTAGTGTCGAGTAGCAGTACTGATAGTTCCGCTACTTGACGCTAGATGTAGACTACGAAAATAATAGTCTTTTTGGTAACAAAACCGATGTATGGAGTGAACACTCTATGTCTTCTTAATTCTCTTTGATAAATCATAAAACCAAGTATTATTGAAATTTCGTTTTTATATCAACTTTATCAGGTAATAAAAACCGTTGCGTGGCGATATTGACCAATGTGTTCGGTTTTAAGTATAAGTGCGTGCGCTGCATTTCTTGGTAAATATATTTTGTACATAACTCGTTTAGTATACAGGGTGGCTAAAAAATAAGTGCATTCCCGTTGCCAGGGAGGTTTTGGGATTATACTGAGCAAGTTTTACTATGGAACCAACCCCGAAGTCGTGAAAAAAAATTTGGCTGTTTCATACATTTTGGCTGGTCCATTTTCTATGGGAGGGTAATTTTTTTTATCGCGATTTCGTGGTTGGTCCCATAGTAAAAGTTGCTCAGTATAATCTCAAAACCTCCCTGGCAACGGGAATGCACTTATTTTTTAGCTATCCTGTATAGGTGCATCAGAAGTGATTGTTTTTATGCTTATGTATGACGTTATCACAAAGACTGCTAAGATTAAGTTTTGTATGTAGTCTTAATTTATTAGATAAATGTGACGTTTTCAACCAAAAGGTACCACATTGTCGGTCGATAAGGTTGATTTTAAATTGAAGCTATATGGAAATAGCGCCTTATTTACAACCGACAATAAGTACCCTTTTGGTTGAAAATGGCACAAATATTGTACAAAAATAACCTGTGTCCGTATTAAATAGATGATCAATGAAATGTATAAAATTAAAATTAATCATTGGTAAAATGGAAATAAATGCTAATAAAAAATCCGTTTTTTTTTTTCATTTTGTAATTTAAAAAAATCAACTGGTGTAACTATAGAGGTGCACTTTCATGTACGTTAGACGATATTTTTAGTAGTTCTCGAGATATTTAGCAATCTGACAGACAGACGGACGGACAGCACAATAAGGGTTCCTGTACCTTTTTGGTACGGAACCCTAAAAAGATTGGTTGGACAAATTGAGCCAAAAAGCTGGGATAAAACAGAGTTTAACCTTTTCGACGCCGTGTCAAACACAAAAGCTGTCACTCGGACGCCACGTCACCGAAGTGTCAAAACTGAAATTGAACTTTAAGTACATGCACGTAGGTCTATGTTGCTCTGTGGTCTTTGACCGATTAATCCGTCTTTGGCGTTGGACCTGCGGTGCCGATATATCCGTCATTGGCGTCCAAAAGGTTAATCTTCATTGCAAAGAGTAAAGTAAGTATAGTTCATTGTCTATTTCAGCTGTCACTCTTGCCATTGCTCCGAACAGCGTGAACATAAACCTAGAGACTCGCATACGAATCGGATCACAAGAAAACATTCACAATGCACTAGAAAACATAACCAGCTTTCTAGACAAACTAAAATATGCTTTATTACCGACAGATAAGTATTATATTAAACGACGAGCACAAGGAGCTAAATCAAAAAAATACTTCACCAATTTCGTAAATGATGTCGTACAAGCTATATTAAAATTTGAATACGAGAAGACTGTTTGGTTCTTTAAAAAGTTGTATGAAGAAATAAAATATTACTTTAAGTACAAAGGATCAGCTTTTGCGGATATTGTTAAGAATCCTTTAGTAAAAAAATATTTGGAAGACACTTTGAAGGAATTGACAGAAACGCATCCTAACAAAATAAAAAGGAATATTAGAAATTATATAGCAATTGCCAGAAATAAAAATAATGCTCTAAATAGACTTCGTGATTTCATCGATAATTTTTACGATAAGAAAGATGAAAAGAAAATGCAAGAAATTGTTAATAAACTAAAGAATTGCAGGAAAGAGAAAGATTTTGCCAAAGTCATAACAGTTGCTTTGCACAATTTGGTAATTAAACATTATGATAATTTAAGTTACAATATTAGAACTAAAATATCACATGAAATTAACAGATTAGGCAAATATGCGATTAAAAGACGGTCTAAAGATACGGGCGATTTAAAATCCACTTCTAAAATGAATGATAACACGATAACGAATAATGTTTCAAGTGTTGAAAATAGTGCAAAAGCCACCAAAGAAGTTATATCTACAGTTAAAACAATAGCTAAAGATATAAATGAAAATATAATTGAAATTCCAGAAAACGGTTATGTGGCAAATGATATTGAAATAATAAAAAATAAATATAATACCATTTTAAAAGATAATTTTAAAGATTCCGATAGCAAGATTGTTTTTCGGCAACATACTGAAAGTAATATGCCTACGAAGACAAGTCTAAAGGAAATAACAAAAAGTACAACTCAGAAAACTATCAATACTTCAATGGTCTTAAAAAGATTTAAATTAAAGAGTCCTAAACAAAATATTAATGGAACTGATATGACCAAAACTGTTCCACAAGATCTTAATGAGGCTAACAATACAACCCCCGTTCCACATAATATTAGTAATGGAACTATTGAAAATACAGCACAAGCTAAAAATGGAACTGCTAACAAGGCTTCTGTTCCACAAAATATTAATAATACAAACCATGTTCCACAAAATAAGGAAACACAAAATGCTATAACATTACCTGTTTTGCGGGTCAACAAAGCAAATGACATAACTATAGAATCTGCCGCCGATATACTTAAACATGTTCCACAAAATATTACCATCGGTTTGCCTACTATTCCAGTTCCGAGACAAATTAAATCTTCTACAATTCCAGAATTACGTGTTTTTGGTAACAACCAGAGCAAACATCCAAACACTCAGGTCAAGAAAGAAAATTACACAACAACAAAATCATCTGCCGATATACTTAAATATGTTCCACAAAATATTATCATCGGTTCTTTGCTTACTATCCCAGTTCCGAGACAAATTAAATCTTCTACAATCCCAGAATTACGTGTTTTTGGTAACAATAAGCGAAAACATCCAAAAAAAGGGGGTAAAATTTCAAAAAAAGGAAGACAAAAAAACTTGGCATTAAGAAAAAGAGCGACTCGTCGACAATCTAAGAAAACTACGTTCTATATATCACCACAAGCTAAGAGACAGCTCGCTCGTTTGGCTCGTGAACAACAGCGTGACATAATGATGGACATTGAAGATAAGATAGATGCCGAAGGCATTGATGGGAAATAAATTGTATGGGTGGTGTAAAAACTTCAGTTGTTTCAACATCCTTCTCAAAATAACAGTTTTGAATGATTCACGGTTAGTTTCACTTGACTTGTTGACCGGGATATAACCGTGATTACCTTTTGTATTGTTTTTGAGCTCCCGATATTTCGACGCAGTTATATGCATCTTGTTCACGGGTAAACTGACAAGATGCATGTAACTGCGTCGAAATATCGGGAGCTCAAAAACAATACAAAAGGTAATCACGGTCTATATCCTTCTTACAGCGGGTATCGGTTTCATACATTTAATATGGTTGCGTCATAGACTTAGCATTACATAGATGTATAGACCTATACGTTCCTTTTGAGGTACGGAACCAAAAACTGCATCCAAATCGGTTCACCCGTTTAAGAGAGATAGATAGACACACGCACAACTGTCAAAGTTACAACACCCCTCTTTTTGCGTCAGGTAGTACTATTAGTTATTCTGTGGTCAGGTATTGAGTCATTTGTAATATGAAACACAATTTCATTCACAAAATGTTTTATTTCATGTTTGTATTAAAATATTTAGCCTAATTGGTAAATCCTTATTTAGCATATTGAGAACATTATTTCATTTATTAATTTTATTATGCATAAAAGCTAAAATTATACATACTAGGAATATAAATACTATAAATTTTATAAATAATACTGATCATGGTTTAATGACTTTTACAATTTAGTACATTTTGACATTAGACAAACATCACACAGATCACACACATCGATAACACAGATCTCTGAAGATCTGACATAAATATAGAAGCGGCCAAGGTGGTCAGAAATATCTGAACATGCACATAACACGTTGACAATAGAAGCGTGTTTAAACGGTAAATATAGTCAAAGGACTGTCTCATTTCAAATATAGACAGAATATCTTTGTCTTACACTAGTACTAGCGCCCAAAAGAAAACGATGTATAGTTTTTTTTTGTTCTTATATACTGACAATTTGGTTTGACCAACTATATTTGTCTGACGTTTGCGACTGATCATGTTTTACCAAACCTAATCGTTGGATGGCAGTGAAAAATAAGCGTTGCTGGAAATAACGTCATTATGACGTATAAATGACGTCATTATGAAGTCGCTGATGTCACTTTGCTACCTAGGAAGCATGGAGACTATATAAAGGAGCCAAATCTCTATGTATGATAAGTGTCCTTCAAAAAACAGTAATTAGGCGGCGCCACCATACACCGAAATACTACGAAAAACAACCTACGTAATTTGGTCGGATTATTTGTTGTCTTATATAGTTCATGTTATACTCATGTCCCAGAGCCTAACTAGCGCCACCGGAGAGATTAGGAACTATTATTTAAAGCAGAAAGCGGTCACCTTTGCAACAATTCTACCATAAGAGATTGGCATCCTTTCTATACCATCCATACGAGGAAGTTTGAAGGGTATTAGTTGAAGTACAGACTTGCCGGGGAACTGAATGCTGTTGATAAAATAATGTGACACTGATTTTTAGTTTTTACTCCCCTTTGTGAAGTATATTTTTTACAATTCAGCCGCGTATTCGCGTCTAACGACAATCCCAAAGTAAACAAGTAGTAAATAAAGTCGCGATTTAAATGTTTAAACTAATTATATTACGTTTTGATCAGTATAAAACAAGCTATGCTAATGGCTAACTTTTTTTATTAAAAGCTTTGTATTACATTTTATCAGTCGAATGCTTTGTAACAGAACTTATGACCTGACTAAGTAATACATGGCGCGTGCACGAAAGTGCCAGCTGAAGCGAGCCGCGCAAGAGATACTTGCGTAACGGTGTTTCGCGTGGTTCTGTGACATTGGTACTGACTTGCGCACTGACGTCACTTGCACGGGCTGTAGTGACATCACTTGCGCTTGTGCACTCTGCGTACATGGCGTGAGACATGAGAGCTAGCCGCGCAAGAGATACTTGTGTAACTTGCGTCACTTGCACTCAAGTATAGATACATCACTTGCGCTTGTGAACTCTGCGTACATGGCGTGAGACATGAGTGCTAGCGTAACCTAGCCGCGCAAGAGATACTTGCGTAACTTGCACTCAAGTGTAGTGACATCACTTGCGCTTGTGCACTCTGCGTACATGGCGCGATAGACAAGAGTGCCAGCTGAAGCGAGCCGCGCAAGAAGTACATTTGTAGGGGGACTCGGACGTGTGAAGCGCTATTATGTGGCTGCGCAGCTTCGCGTGGTTCTGAAATGAAATGATTTGGGTTAAATGTATGTTCAAACTAAAGTATTGTAAGGAGAATTAAAATATACATAGCTATAGGTCTACCTATATCTCAGGCAGGTTGTAAAGAAGATACGGGGTAATTTTTTATGTAGTTATATTGGGACTATTTTTTTTTAATGCTAAAACTTACCGGGAAAGGTTTCCCGCAATGGTCACAGAGGTGCTCGGCGTGCTCTTTTTTATGGACTACCTGCTTGTGGAGGTACAGGGACGTGTGGCTTTTGAATACCTGCCGACAATATAGATAAATTATAAAATGACGTGAAATAGCGTCATTCAGACCAGGAAACTTTTATTCAAATTGTCAGTTGCTTCGGATTTCCGAGATGAAAACTATATTCTGTTCCGGGAGTCGGTTGTGACAAGCAGAGCGTCGGCCAAGGATGTTAAGTGACGCGGGCGGTCACAGCCCAATATCAACCTTCGTGCATCAAGACAAAGGTTCACGATGACGCGACACGATAGGCGTGTCGTTCATAGGGTTAATGTCTATGTTGCCTCTCTCCAAGGTTCGATATCTTTACCTTCTGACACTGTGTACAGTGATGAGCGAAGTGCCTCCTGTGGTCCCAGTCTATGTGGTCTTGCAAGCGTGTTTTGTTGGCGAAGCGACGGCCGCATTCGTCACACGAGTGCGGGAAATCCTGGAATCGAATTAATAGTTTGTGGTACAAGTGTGAAAAATAAATTAGACGGATTTAAACTTATCATGTATTTATGATAACTTAATAAGTTTTAGCAAAGAGGATATAATAGAATAGAGCGGTACTGTCATAGTAAATTTTGTAGCCACAGTAAATTCACTGCCGTCTATCGACACACGATTTAAACTAAAACTGAAGATATATAAAAATACGATAAAATGTGTTTATATATGGTGATTTTTTTTTATTTGCATTAATTATTTTTATATGATTTGACAAGTCAGACCCCTTCTCCCTAATGCGACGTCCCACTTCCCTAATAAAGGCAATAGCCTCTGTCCCCCCCCCCCCCTTTAGTTTTGTAGTATGTCTTTTATGTAAATATATATTAGCCATCAATACACAACAACACAATTAATCATTAATTAATACCTGTTCGGAGACGTGTGCTCGAGACAACTGCATGTGCTGCTTAAACGTGGCCACCGATGAGAACGTTCGGTTGCACGGCGTGCACACTAGCTCGCCGTTTGCCCTGGCAATATCAAATATAAAGACAAATGATCTTGTTACAGTACACGTAAAAATGTTAAATTTTCGTCAACATTTCGTCGTTGTATTCTATATTTTTGTCATTACCTCAACATCCTCATCATTTCAATCAGCGTTTTTGTCATCAACTCAACATTTTCGTCATTTTACTGTATATTTCCGTCACTCTACTCAATATTTTCGTCATTGTACTCAGTATTTTTGGCATTAACTCAACATTTTCGTCATTTTAGTCAACATTCACGTCATTTAGAGTCATGGGGGGATCCAATACATTCAACGACTCTTTTCTTTCAGCACAGACTACCTTAATAATTTCGAAATTTACCTCAACAATCGGGATATGCATCTCAAAATTATCTACATTTGAGTCCTTCTTCTTCAATTCTCGTAATTTTACCGGTTAGTTAAACAAGTTAGTTTTACTACTAACCTCGCCCTATATGGCTCTGTAGATGCCGCAGCAGGTTCCTGCGCCACTAGAAGAGTTTCTCGCAGTACGCGCAGGGGGTACAGCTGCTGAACATTTGATTTGTTCCATTTGCATCTGCGCTCGCTGCTTTTCTGGAGCCGTTGAATCTTCTGTTTAGCTTTTTGTCATTCATCAACATTTTAGTCATTTTCGTCAACATTTTAGTCGTAAACTCAACATTTTCGTCATTACACTCAACGCTTTAGTCATCAACTCAAAATTTTCATCATTTACCTGTATACTTCCGTCATTGTACTCAATATTTTTGTCATTAACTCAACATTCTCCTCATTTTACTCAACATACCTGTCACTTCACTCAACAATTTCGTCATTTAACCCAACAATATCATAACTCGCGTCAATAAACTCTTGTTTTCTTCATTTTGCTCCTACTTTAGTCATTTTACCGGTAAAATAAGCTTATTCCAGTACTAACCTGGCCGTATGGCTCTGCAGATGCCGCAGCAGGTTCCCGCGCCACTGGAAGCGCTTGCCGCAGTGCGCGCAGGGGTACAGCTGCCGCGCCGCCGCCACCGAACATTTGATTTGTTCTATTTGCGCTTTCTGCTTCTCTGGTGTCTTTGAATCTTCTGGGAGAGTGTCTTCTAGCTTTCTATGGAGATGGATAAAAACGCTAGTTTAACTCGATGGGGTTGGCCGGTCGAAGTAAGCAGATGGCGCCAGCATGGTTGAATCTTCTGGGAGAGTGTCTTTTAGCTTTCTATGGAGATGGATAAAAACACTAGTTTAACTCGATGGGGTCGAAGTAAGCAGATGGCGCCAGCATAGCTTGCCCCGTCAATCCCTAGAATTGTACCGAATTTTTGTTTTCTTAATGGAATTTTATGCCCTGACCCTTTAAGCCAAATCTCATAGAAAAAAACCCGGCCAAGTGCGAGTCGGACTCGCGCACCAAGGGTTCCGTACTTTTTAGTATTTGTTGTTATAGCGGCAACAGAAATACATCATCTGTTAAAATTTCAACTGTCTATCTATCACGGTTCATGAGATATAGCCTGGTGACAGACGGACAGACAGACGGACAGACGGACAGCGGAGTCTTAGTAATAGGGTCCCGTTTTTACCCTTTGGGTACGGAACCCTAAAAAGGGCAAGCTATGATGGCGCCATCTATGCAAACCTTTGACAGTTGCCAACCCCATTTTTCAGCTATTATTATTATTGTTATTGGGGTGAGTGCCACGTCGACCAAGCAGTGATGTATTGTTCCCTTTAAAGCTCATTACTACTGCCCGTTGAGTCCAGAACATTCCAGATTCTTTGGGCCGTAATGGGCCCTACGGAAGACCAACGCTGGCTTTATACCTAGCATTATGCTATAATGAGTTGGGTCCATTTCGTGATGCATACTTGATGATTTCTTCTTTTCTTGCTGTTGTTGTCTGCACTTCAACTGCGTCATTGTGGGAGTAAGTTGCTTAAACAGTACTGAGCGGCCGGCAAACGGCCGTCAATCTGATGTCGCGGGGCGAGGTAATTCAAGTCGGGGCGGGGCGGGGCGTGGCCGTTCTGAATGACAATACTATTACTTATTCTGTGCTGTACCAGGCGTGGCTCACTCCGCGATTTCGTCGCGCCGCTACAAGTAAATGCGGCCGCCCCCAGTTCTGAGGTCTAGCCATAGTGCCCACAGTAGTCTCCACCCTAGATTGCATCGGCACTTACCATCAGGTGAGATTGCGGTCAAATGCTTGCCTTTTTGTAATAAAAAAAAAACTATTATTTATTCTGTGGCTGTACGTACCTCAGTTTCAACTGGATCTGGTGTTTGGAGCTGGTTTTCACGTGCTTCTGAAGGTTGGAAGTCGTGGTGAAAGACATTCTGGAACAAATTGACCAAGGAATCATATGACAAATCAAGGTAGATAATACACCTCGTTTTTTAGGGTTCCGTACCTAAAGGGTAAAAACGGGACCCTATTACTAAGACTCCACTGTCCGTCTGTCTGTCACCAGGTCGTATCTCATGAACCGTGATAGCTAGACAGTTGAAATTTTCACAGATGATGTATTTCTGTTGCCACTATAACAACAAATACTAAAAACAAAATAAAATCAATATTTAAATGGGGCTCCCATACAACAAACGTGATTTTTTTGCCTTTTCTTGCGTAATGGTCGGTTTTTTAATATTTGAGTAGATAAGTAGTGAGTAGATTTAATTTATTGTATATTTTGAATCTAAAATTAATTTAATATTTATCGGTTATTCACAAACCGAAATCAAAGCTCAGCACTGTTTGTTTTTAAGCTGGTCACATTATTTCTACGTTTTACATTTGTGGTTGTCATTTTATTCTACGGAATAAAAAAAACCGGCCAAGTGCGAGTCGGACTCGCGCACCGAGGGTTCCGCACTTTTTAGTATTTGTTGTTATAGCGGCAACAGAAATACATCATCTGTGAAAATTTCAACTGTCTAGCTATCACGGTTTATGAGATAAAGCCTGGTGACAGACAGACAGACGGACAGCGGAGTCTTAGTATTAATAGGGTCCCGTTTTTACCCTTTGGGTACGGAACCCTAAAAACAGACTTTAGGTGACTAGTGTAAGTGAGTTAAATAGGCAAATGTTTCCGTAGTGATGTCTTCCATTTGAAAGATATTTGTTATACAGGCTGACATACTTGCAGCTACATGTTATACAGGGTGACTTACTTGCAGGGCTCACAATACGGCCGCCGCTTCTGCCCGGCCTCTATGCGATGCGATGCGTCTCCAAATGTTTCCTTAGTGAAGTCTTCCAAAGGATATTTGTTATACAGGGTGCCATACTTGCAGGTACATGTTATACAGGGTGACTTACTTGCAGGGCTCACAATACGGCCGCCGCTTCTGCCCGGCCTCTATGCGATGCGATGCGTCTCCAAATGTTTCCTTAGTGAAGTCTTCCAAAGGATATTTGTTATACGGGATGCCATACTTGCAGGTACATGTTATACAGGGTGACTTACTTGCAGGGCTCGCAATACGGGCGCCGCTTCTGCCCGGCCTCTATGCGATGCGATGCGTCTCCAAATGTTTCCTTAGTGAAGTCTTCCAAAGGATATTTGTTATACAGGGTGCCATACTTGCAGGTACATGTTATACAGGGTGACTTACTTGCAGGGCTCGCAATACGGCCGCCGCTTCTGCCCGGCCTCTATGCGATGCGATGCGTCTCCAAATGTTTCCTTAGTGAAGTCTTCCAAAGGATATTTGTTATACGGGATGCCATACTTGCAGGTACATGTTATACAGGGTGACTTACTTGCAGGGCTCGCAATACGGGCGCCGCTTCTGCCCGGCCTCTATGCGATGCGATGCGTCTCCAAATGTTTCCTTAGTGAAGTCTTCCAAAGGATATTTGTTATACGGGGTGCCATACTTGCAGCTATATGTTATACAGGGTGACTTACTTGCAGGGCTCGCAATATGGCCGCCGCTTCTGCCCGGCCTCTATACGATGTGTCTCCAAATGTTTCCTTAACGACGTTTTCCACTTAAACGTCTTCGCGCACAGCTCGCAAGGGAACGTGTCTTCAGATTTTACACTGAAACCAACACCTACATTATTACCTGCAACAGGCCTCCGTCACTCGCTCAAGGCCACGCGCTATATGCCTACCGCTCGGCGTATCGTCGACGATACAACCGACAGAGGGCCGCCGAACGCCCGCCTGAGCGCTCGCACCGCACGTTTCCCGCGCTTACGCTTCGAAATGCCGAAACCACGTAATTATTGTGCAGTAGTCAAGAAGCAAAGAAAAATTTGTCGTTTTTTTTCATTACCGAGAGACGGAGAAAGGTGAAAATACTAATTTTAAATCTATCTTTATGAATTTTGTCACCATTTATTTCTTTGAACATAAGTAGGTAAATCGTAAATTAAGGAGTTTTTTGAGTCAGGTATTATAAGTGTGGTTTTTAAATATTTGATTGGCTAATGAAAAATGTGGTTGACATTCGTTTTATTACAATAATCATCACAGGTACAACCCTAGCGCATTCTTACGATGACGCGTTGGCACGTGACTCGCACGGCGGACAACACAGTCTCGACTCTTTGTGCGCGTACTTATGGTACATTTTTTCTCGTCCTGGGAAGCAGGTATTATTATTAAGATTTTGTAGGCTATTATAGCGTAGGTATTTTCGCTTTTGTATGGGAATGATGTATCTGTTACGTAGTAACTATTTATTAATCTGTGCCTGCAACTGGTCTCAACTGCAATGGGGTTGGCCGGTCGAAATATTTAGCAGATGGCGCCAGCATAGCTTGCCCTGTCAAAACCTAGAATTGTGTCAAATTTTTGTTTTTTTATTGCCCTGGATGCCAGCCCTTTAAGCCAAATCTCATAGAAAAAGGGGCAAGCTATGATGGCGCCATCTCTGCAAACCTTTGACAGTTGCCAACCCCATTGCTAAAGTAAACCGTACATCTCTCTCGCTATATCGTTATTCCGTAAGGAATTCGTATAGGAGGTGCAAGCGCGCACTGCTTGCCCTTAGAGTTGGTCAAAGACGCCCAGTCTTACTAAGATGGCATATAGTCGAGAAATTGTGACGGGCACCGCCGTGACGAGGTGGCCTAGGGGTTCATGGCAATAGCTAAAGACGCCGGTTCGAATCCGGCCTTCACCACTGGAGGGCTACGTCACTTTTTCTTTAATATATGACATACTTAAAAAAAAAAAAAATATTTAATAAAATAATTTTATTTGTTCCCAAAGTTGGGTTAATAGTTATTACTAATTAATCAGAATACAAGCACTGTACACTTACCCGTTTGTATTAGTGATTGAAGCATCCCCAACCTGAGCATTTTCTGGACTTGGTTCAATTCTGTAAAATAAGAACAGATAATTATAAAGTTGTTGCTTATTAGGGTTCCGTACCCAAGGGTAAAAACGGGGCCCTATTACTAAGACTCCGCTTTCCGTCTGTCTGTCTGTCACCAGGCTGTATCTCATGAACCGTGATAGCTAGACAGTTGAAATTTTCACAGATGATGTATTTCTGTTGTCCCTATAACAACAAATACTAAAAAGTACGAAACTATAGGGCATTATACTACTCATGTATCGTAGTATAGTAGTTTATACAACCGTGACATAATAGTTTTTCCAACGATGGTTGAGTCAAACTCATTATAGTTCAGTAAAGTGTTATATAATACTACACTAACCCGTGAGTGTTATTATAGTGTTTCTGCGCTGCCCGCTTGCTGCGCGTGCGCGCCTTGCAAACACAACACTCGTAGCGCCGCCTGTGTTTGTTCGCGTGGTAATTGTACGAGATTTCAGAAACGAAGGTGCAGGTGCATATTGGACATCTGTGGTGAGCGATGTTCTGTGGAAAATAAGCTGTTTTAAATTTACCAGATGAAGTAAAAATGAAAAGTGAGTTTAAGGTGAGAAAGTGTATCTTAGTCATGTGAGATACATTAGTTAGAGAACACTAGTAACTAAGATTAAATATATTTTTTTGACAGTATTGAATGATTCACGATTAGAGTTGTGCTGTTCCCGGGAACGACAGAACTGTATAATCACAATTAGTTTCTCTAGACATTTATATAGGGATATGAACCGTGATTACCTTTTGTATTGTTTTCAAGCTCCCGATATTTCGACGCAGATACATCATCTTGTTCATAGGTAACTGAAGATAGCGGGTGGGTGTTAAAGTTGTGTAGACCGCGCTCGGTATACCCTTATTCGTGGGCGTCGGCTGCGTTCGCTTTCAACGTAATAACGGTACAAAAGGTAATAACGGTTCATATCCCGGTTGATTTGTCTAGTATATTTCTCTACTAATACTCGTTCATGATAACTATCTTTATGATTACTGGATACAGGCCATATCAGTTATCATAACTGCCTGCCTGCTTATAAAATAATACGCCTTCATTGGCCGTCCAGAGGGGAGTCGTAAGAGCTATATGCTCCAGGGGTGGAAGTGTCAAAGGGCATAACGCCGCGAGTAACTTTGGAGAAAGCGCAGCACACCTCTTGACACCCCTGAGCCGCTCACGCCGGTGTTGCGCTTGGCCGTCTTTACGATGGCGCATCAGGTGCCCATCTAGCGAGTTGCGAGCCACCGTATGTCACAATGTCATGGCAGGTGTCCGGAACTCTTTGCAATAGCCAAGTTTCATTTTCCACCCAAATTTAAATCATAGACCAAGACTCTTTCCATTTGTTCTATAATAACTCCCAATGCCTACTGAAACCGGTTTACGGGTATTGATGTACCCGTAAATGGGTTCCAGCAGGCATTCTACATGACATCAAAGCTCTCCAAACGGCCTCTACATTAAATCATTTTACGGTTTAGACTCACTTGTTTTAGTCACTCGCGCGACATGTTTCGGAGAGCCTAGGTCTCCTTTCTCAAGCACTAATAGTGCGAGCAGCGTTCACGACGACCGTGTATTGCGTACTGGTCGCGCGAGTGACTAAAACAAGTGAGTCTAAACCGTAAAATGATTTAATGTTAGTACGTCTATGACGGGGCTGCGGAAAATATACAAAATAAGACACGCAAGAATTAGAGAAAAAACCAAGGTAACCGACGCTCTTACCCATGCTCTCAAACTTAAATGGAACTGGGCTGGTCATGTAGCCCGCATGACAGACAAAATATGGACCATACAAACCACAAAATGGAAGGGACCACACGGAAAACGCCCCACAGGCAGGCCGAAGAAACGCTGGTCTGAAGACATTACCCAAATAGCCGGAAAACACTGGATGGAGACAGGAGAGGATAGAGAAAGTTGGAAAAAACTGGAGGAGGCCTTCACCCAGAGAGGGATCCATAAAGACAAATAAAACAACTTGCTCAAAAAATACAAAAAACAAACATTAAGAAAGAATATGGAAGAAAGGCTATAATAATAATAACAGTCTCACAACAGTTTAAATTCGATTATTGCAGGCCTTTACATGTTGGATCTGTGTCCCCACGCATATAAATGACCAGGCTTGAAAACCCGAGTTTGTAATGGAGATAATATTAATAATATTTTTTTGGTTAACAAAAACTGATTTTTACTCACCAGCTCATGTTTCACAGCCACATGCTCCTTCATCATTTCCGCATTAGGAAAGGAAACTATACACTTCTCGCACCGGAACATCGCGTGCACATACTCAAAGCTCAACTCCATCTCCCGTCTCTCTTCCTCTATCTCCGTCTCCGTCAGTTCTATCTCTCTAAACAATTCTTCAGGCTTTTTTCTCTTCTTTTTAACCTTCTTCTTTTTCTGTACGTAGTTTATAAGTAAATCATCGTTGTCTGAATGTGATTCAATTTCAGATTTGATTTGATCCGTTTCGAGTTTGATATCTTGAGGCATGTCCGTGGTTTCATATTCATTTTCTATTGGTAATTCTACTTGTGTCTCTGGTTCAGGAGTGATTTCAGGAACATTTATGTTGTTAAGCTTGTGAATGGTTAATTTAGGTTTGGGGTATGGAAATTTCATGTCAAGTTTCTGAAAGATAAATTTAAATTTAAGTACAAACAAAACTTATCCTATTTTAAGACAAACAATTTTATAAGACACATTACACATTATACATTACTTAGTTAGTAGCATGAAAATTGACTAATATTGTAATTATTAATCATGATAAGCCACACAGAGCAAGCATACGCGCGAGGCCATTTCCTCGCGCACAAAACGGCCAGTAGACGTGCCTCGCGCGTTAAAAAATTACCTGCATCTCATATGTCCGCAGCATATTAAAGTTATTTGAAACTTGCTGCTTAAACTTCGTGAAGCGCCGTAGCAGCGCCTCGCACTCCCAACACAACCACTCTGGAACACGCTCTTCTGATTTATATACCTGTAATAAGTGGTAATTAATATTGTGCAGACGAAATTTAGTGATAATATCTTGAATTACATTAAATATGTTGCTTTAAAGAGGACACATGGGTAGGTTGAAATGCGTTTAAACATTTTGAAATTAAATATATATTGTTCTTACCGGAATTTCTCGTAAAATTTGCAAAAAACACTGCTTAGTCCAAAAGTCTTCAACTGCTAACATTTTTCGATCCGCACTGAGGCAGCCGCAACAGAAATTACGTTTTTGATCAGCCATTATTATAAATTAAAAACTCATTGAATTTTAATATTAATTTCAGTCAGTTAATGTATATAAATTAATAAATAAACAAATCGACAAACGTAAGCATCATTTTGCAACAATACAAGTAATACAACACAACTGTCAATTCATTGCGTTTGGTTTACTTTTAAAGAACGCCTTGGAGAAAATGTTATCCCTATATTTATCATTTCTTTTATAAAATTAAAGTCAAATAAATATTCAAAAGTATAAATTGTAGATTTATCTTCATTTCTTTTACAATTCGATTAAAATAAGTACAATTTTATTATTTTATATTTATGAGCCGCCGGAGTTTAATGCAGAAACAAAACGTTTTGTCCGAAGCGTTTCTTTTTACGCAAGTTATGTTTTTTTACAAGCCTAATGCGGGCAAGAATTTACTTTGACTTTTTGTAAAATTATCACGTGTAATGGAATTCTTGAAGTTGTTGATTCTCTGTAGTCTGTACTCTGTAGTCTGTCTTGTCTCGTTGATATTTTAAGACAAAATAATAATAAAAATGGATGATATATCCCATTTAAATATGCCAGGGCTTGGCGGAGGACAAAAATGCTCGAGATCGACCACAGTACTAAATACCTGCATTTGTTGTTTGGCAATAAATGTTCCGCTTGTAAAACTAACAAATTGTAAACACGTAGAGTTTTTTGAATGTATCTTTGAATTTAAGGTAAATGAAACATGTTTTAGTTATTAATTAACTTATTTTAGCTATGAGTAAAATTATGCCATTGCTCTACGAAAGATTCTGCTGCATTTTCGTTGTGTTTGATTGAATATACTAGTGTCGTTGTAAATTGGTATCTCGCAATTTCAAGATGGCTACTTCACATTGATAGCTTACTATATTTTCAATTAAATTTTGAATGTAACACAGTTAAATATAATTTTAAATGTAAAGTTTTGAAAACTGCAATATTTTATTGCAGTTAGAGTATGCAGCAACTTTTGTCTGCTATGCATGCCATGGCACACTTAAGGATATTTACCAGTTCAAGAGACAAGTGGAGGATAGTCTTTCAACTCTTAACAAACAGGTAATGTTTTATCTTTCAAGTTCTTTTTGACTTTCATAAGTGCATGAATATGCCTACTCAGGGCCCGATTTAGGGGAGGGCAACCGGGGCTACGGCCCGGCCTCCACAGAATAGGAGCCCCCACAATAGACTTCGAAAAATAATTTGGGGCCAGGGGGCCTCCACTCCTTTGTAGCCCCGGGGCCTCCAGACCTCTAAATCCGGCCCTGTACGTGCCTACTTGAATAGTAAACTCTTTATTATGATTTTAATATAACTTTTAATATAGTTTTTTTGTGACATGTGAATTGACTTTTGTTTTTGATATTAATTTCTAATTTCGATCTTGATTTACTTTTTTTTATTTTTTATTTTTGTTACACCTAATTGTATATTTATTGTTTAGATTAATTTTAAGTTTTATCTCAATTTATATTTTAACTGTATTGTAATTCTAAGTTTTTGACATGTAAATTGGTTTTATGAATAAAATTATTATGTTTATGCCAGGATAAAAACAACCTTGAGGTTTTAAATTTAGAATTAAGTGTTTATTCTCTTTACTTACTCAATATTGCTCAAGTGTGAATCAAAAATTTCTGTCAGTTTTTTCTAGATTCTGTGCGGAAACAGAAGCGTTGTGGAATGTATTGGGCCCCATTCATTCCACAACTCTTCTCGTTCCGCACAGACTACCTGTTTTCAACCAGTTTACCAGAGACATGGGTGGGTAGCAAGACTAATATTTTCCTGGCCATATATGGGGCATTTTCTATGAAAAGGGACCTTATTGTCGATGGCGCTTACGGCGCACAGCGTCGCGCGGCATTGTATTTATATCGAAGCATCGTTAATAATGGCGTAAGCGCCATCGACAAAAGCTCCCTTTTTATAGAATATCTATCAAATATTTCTTTAACATTATTGTGCCTTATTACAGATTAAAAACTTAAATCTGAACAACACAAAACTTTCTAAACTCACACAAGCTGATATAGAAATATTCCATACTCAGAACTCACAGCCCCTTGAAAAAGAGGTCATCAAGCCAAGGAGCTATGTGGAAATAAAAACAGAAGTTAAGATCGAAATTGAACAAGGATATTCGGACCCCGAAAATGATGTTCCGTTATCCGAGATTAAAGAAAAAGAGAAAGATCCTAATACTCCGTTCTTCGTACATAAGCATCAAGGAAAGATTAAACTTGTCAGGTTAAATGAAGAAGAAATGTGGGAAGAAAGGAGAAGAGAAGCGGCCAAGGATAAATATTTGAAATTGCTGTATAAATGTGAGAGTTGTATCGTCGGGTTTGACCATGAGCCGAGTTTAAAAGAGCATATGGAAAAGAGACATACTGAGGTGAATACAAGAAATTAAATATTAGACTAAGGCAAAAAATTTATGATATGAAATGATAATTCTTTTTACAAAAAGACGTTTCTCTAACAAGCCCAAACTTGATTTGATTGCATTCTTTCATTCATCAAATTCGTTTCATGTCAGCGTTTTATAAACGGTCACAAAATTTTAAAAGTACCGTCAACCGGGGTGAATAGGGATGGCTGGGGTGAATAGGCACAAACTTTAAAATGTGATTTACCAGACAAATTCCTGAAAAATACCTACACACGTTGTATCAATTGATTGTAAATACCTATGTTAGTGACTAATTTTGTATAATACAATTTGTTTTGGTATTTTTTACTACCCTTTAGCACAGGGTGCCTACGCCGCACCGCGCGGTGCAGCGGTGCCACACCGCTATGTGGGTTGTTCACCTTTGCTGAAAAAAATATGTACAGAGAAAAGGTACCCCACGTCCATACCAATTTACAGAACTTTGTATGCAGGGGGGGTGCCTTTTCTCTGCAGCTGACAGTACATATTTTTTTCAGCAAAGGTGAACAACCCACATAGCGGTGTGGCACCGCTGCACCGCGCGGTGCGGCGTAGGCGTGTCGTGAAATTTATAAATTAAATAAAATTATTTGCAGACAAGCGGAAGTTTTACATGTTCGATATGTAAATCGGTGCTCATTTCTGTAGCGTCCTTCAAGGAACACATGAGACGGCACTATCGGAGGTGAGCAAAATAGATTTATACAGGGTGTTTTTTCACCCCTTACCTTATTTGGCGAGATGAAAATAAAGGTCATATTGATCAACTTTTACTATGCCAACCACGAAATATAAATTATCAATAATTTTACAGGAATTTGCTCCTGTTTGTGTGAAATATGATATTGAAATGCGGCATATTGCCTGGGCTGCCTGAGCTGATGGATCGACTATTGTACGATTCCCACCGGCCGTAGCGCATTTTTAATGTGCCTATAGGTACATTATGTATGGCAGAAGCGATGGAGTCCGACCGGAGCCGTCCGCGTCCGCGAGGAGCCAAATGTGAAATCATGAAATGCGCTCCGACTTCCCCCGTTCGGTGGGAATCGTACTTATGACGTGAGGGCGCGCTACAGAACGTTATGTTGCACTCACTATGACAAGCACCCAGACTATGTGCGTGACTCACGGCGCGACTTCAAGGAGAGAACATATCGCGACGTTGGCGTATGACTCCACACTCGCAAACTTCACGGCGATTTCGCAGTTTGGTTGGCGCCAAGATGGCGGAAAAGCAAAGCATCAGCTGATCCAGTTTAATTGTCATTTATCTACGGCGTCATACGCGCTGTAGCTATTTTGCAATTTTGTTTTGTTGTTAAACCGTAAAATATCGGCACTATAGGAGGCATTTTATAATATAATTGATATTTATCTCGCTACAGGTGAGCCAAAACAGTGTGTAATGTGAAATCTTGCTAGTTCGCGCTTCGTGCCTCTTTTGACGCGGGCCGATAATGATAAGTCTATGTTTGAAATGAGACAATCCTTTGACAAACTATAGGCGCCAAGGCGTGAACAATCTGCGAAATCGACGCCACACTTACATTCGCGGCTACGTGATTCGCGCATGAGTGTGGAGGGCCTTTTACTAAACTTGTATAATGATCTTTATTCCCTGCACCGTAGGGTGGACTGTGGCGAGTGCGGGGCACGATACAGTACGGTCATGTCTGCGCAGTCCCACTATGACAAGATTCACGCGACTTCACCTACTAAGTATAAGTGCGAGCAATGTGGACATATTACTTCGTAAGTATTTCGCATGTTTACGCACACCTGTTCCTATCTCTATCGAACGTGGCGCTTAACTATATCGCTGTCCCGCCCATGATGCCGGCAATCAATGTCAATGTGCGAGCGGGAAATTGTCTCTCTCTCTCTCTTCTTTCTTTACTACAATAGAGTCAAACCAAGAAAAGTCTTCAGAGATTTTGACAGTAGATACATGCAGTGCAGGTGTTATTTTAAACGTCAAACTTCTATGAAATTATGACGTATAAATAACACTGCTTGTGCTGTCAAAATCTCTGCAGACTTTTCTTGGTCTAACTCTAGCTTATAGTTTCTTTTTATACGAAATGAAAGTAGATTGTTCAACACGGGTGAAAAGCACCCATTCTTCTAAAACTCGTGCCTTTCATCCCTTTGTTAACCCTTAAATTGGCAGTGTGCATCACAGTGTACATTAGTTAGTAAAAAATCCTGTCATCAATATATCTATTTTCTTAAACTATTTGTAAAGTCCAAAAACTACTAAATACGTTTGCTATTGCTATGAATAGTATAAAAAATATGTGACCTCTCTACTGTTACGCGTGCATTTGACTCGTACCTACTTGCGCGTACTGTATGTATTTAAAATGATTTTTTAGCCTATGTATAAAACTATTATGTATGTTTGTCAGTTCGTACCGCGGCTTGCGTTACCATCGTGACACGCACAAGAAGGAGAAAGTGAACTGCGACCAATGTGGGAAACACTTCGTGAACAATTCCGGCCTCAAAGTGCACATGTAGTAAGTATCTTATAGCGGGCTACCACCGCGACTAGCACAGAGTGAACTGCGACCAATGTGGGAGTGAACTGCGACCAACGTGGGAAACAATTCGTGAACAATTCCGGCCTCAAAGTACACATGTAGTAAGTATCTTATAGTGGGCTACCACCGCGACTAGCACAGAGCGAATTGCGACCAATGTGTTAGTGAAGTGCGATCAATGTGGGAAACACTTAGTCAACAATTCCGGCCTCAAAGTGCACATGTAGTAAGTATCTTATAACCACCGCGACTAGCACAGAGCGAATTGCGACCAATGTGGGAGTGAACTGCGATCAATGTGGGAAACACTTCGTAAACAATTCCGGCCTCAAAGTGCACATGTAGTAAGTATCTTATAGCGGGCTACCACCGCGACTAGCACAGAGTGAACTGCGACCAATGTGGGAGTGAACTGCGACCAACGTGGGAAACAATTCGTGAACAATTCCGGCCTCAAAGTACACATGTAGTAAGTATCTTATAGCGGGCTACCACCGCGACTAGCACAGAGCGAATTGCGACCAATGTGTTAGTGAAGTGCGATCAATGTGGGAAACACTTCGTAAACAATTCCGGCCTCAAAGTGCACATGTAGTAAGTATCTTATAGTGTGCTACCACCGCGACTAGCACAGAGCGAATTGCGACCAATGTGGGAGTGAAGTGCGATCAATGTGGGAAACACTTAGTCAACAATTCCGGCCTCAAAGTGCACATGTAGTAAGTATCCACGAATTAATAAATTAGTGGATGTGAAATGACTCCTATTTAGTATGAAAACCAGTGTCGCTAAACTCACACATTCATAGCCACGTTAAAATATGTCACACACTTACAAAATTGCTCTGATTCGTAGCAACTTTCCATACCAAAAGGTTATTACCGGTGGACATTTCTCGAACGAATATCAACTGTAGGCTACATGAGTGACGGTTTAAAATATAATGTCAAAGCTATATGACATACGACTCTTTCATTATCTCATTCATCTCACAAAAGCTCGCTCAACGTTCACCTAATACAACTACTCAACACCAGATGGCGTTATTTTATATAATTTTAAAATCACTTACTTATTACAGGCGAGAAAAGAGCTAAAAAACCAGTATAAGTAAGGTCTAATTACGCATGGTTTGTTACGGATCTCACGGTCACGTTACACTGGTGTTTTCGAGATCTCTACACGCCTGCGAGTAGCTAACCGTTGGAACTTCTTTCCATTCGACGATATAGGGAGGGGACAGTGTAATCGGAGTGTTTTATCGATATTTGTGTGTTCAGTTAGGTATTTATTTTATTACCGTATGTTTTAACACATTTAGATGATACTTTATTTATGATTATAATATAGGTAGTGATAATCGTGATTGTATGAAAAATAATATGTAGTACAGTACAACAAATATCTAACTAGAAATTTGTTTCTTATTAATTGACCAACTAGGTTGTTAATGTGAACATTAAATATATCTTAAAGTCAAACAGATAAAATCATAGTTCTTTAAAGGTCTATTAACTCGGTATTGCTGTTATTTTGTAATCACAAATCTGCAATTACTTACATAGGTAAGTATTCGTCTTTAACAATATATTTACTTGTAGCAGCATTTAAGGGCAATCTAGACGGGACAACCTGATTAAATTGTCAAATTAATTGTATGGTGTGAAAGCATACATGAAACTGGCTCATCGATCCCACTTGATTTGATTGTAAGATTGTGACCTATCAAATCAGGAAGGGGGGCGGCAAAATTCCAATATTTGACGCTAGTTTGCGTGGTACGGAACACTTTTTATTAATTTAGTGAGCCCGAATGTCATTAATAATTACTAAATTAGTAACTAAGTTTTAGGCGTGTGGACGCTAGATGAGATGTATGGATTTTTGCGGAAACTAATTTTCTTGCCCAGTAGCATTGATCCATTTATTTTTAATATCGGCATCTTGTGGTAACCTACAATAATTAATAATAAAGAAATAGAAAATATAAAACGTTTATTCATGGCATATTGCATGCATTGTACGCTTAAGTGCATTAAGTACCTAGTCTAATTATATTAACGATGAAAATATGATGGGTGTAAAAAACAAAAACGTATGTAAAGGAATACGAAGGTTTGAAAGGTTGCCATAAAATAACCCCGACTTAACATAGTGCTTGATGACCAGAGCTGCCATATTTACTAAGACATTGATTATCCCAAATAATAATTAGAAACGTGTCTAAAATAATAATTTATTACCGAACCAAATATCAAACTTGAAATATCGTAACTTTAACTTTATCGATATAAATATCGACATTGCGCAGCATCTGAGTAGCGAAGTTATTTGACATTTAGGATAGCGAATATTCCAGATAACCGTAAAGAATAGTGACAAAGGATTGTGAACTCTTAAGTTCTAACTGATAAAATATAGATTTACTTAACGAACATACGTAAATAATGCAAAATAAACAGATTTTTCGTATTTATTGGATTATATTTAAATAAATAACCACCGGTGATAGGAAATACCTCCACGTGAAAGATTTTTTAAACCGCTGTGATTTCTGCAGCTTAATACTGCACAATACGGCATTTTAAATTTAATTATCAATTTTTGTTAGACGAGCGTACGTACGACGTGAGTGTCATTCGAGCATGAAGTTTACACAACAACTGAGCATAGTCTGTGCATAAAGTGAGTCGGTCGCTACTAACTGTCGGATAGACGGGAACGCCCACTTGCCATCTCCATTCTACTCCGTGTAAGTATCTTATAGCGGGCTACCACCGCGACTAGCACAGAGCGAATTGCGACTAATGTGGGAGTGAACTGCGATCAATGTGGGAAACACTTCGTAAACAATTCCGGCCTCAAAGTGCACATGTAGTAAGTATCTTATAGTGGGCTACCACCGCGACTAGCACAGAGTGAATTGCGACCAATGTGGGAAACAATTCGTGAACAATTCCGGCCTCAAAGTGCACATGTAGTAAGTATCTTATAGTGGGCTACCACCGCGACTAGCACAGAGTGAATTGCGACCAATGTGGGAAACAATTCGTGAACAATTCCGGCCTCAAAGTGCACATGTAGTAAGTATCTTATAGCGGGCTACCACCGCGACTAGCACAGAGTGAACTGCGACCAATGTGGGAGTGAACCGCGACCAATGTGGGAAACAATTCGTGAACAATTCCGGCCTCAGAGTGCACATGTAGTAAGTATCCTTTATCTCTCAGAATGTCTCTATCGCGGCAAACGGAAAGTCTAATGCTCAACGATTTTCAGCTAATATTATAACAGGATTAATCGGAACTCTATTTTCAACTCCTTCTGCTTATAATATTAGTTATAAATTGTTGAGCAATACACTTTTCGTCAGTAGCGACACATGTGATATCTAGTGTCGAGTAGCAGAACTGATAGTTCCGCTACTTGACGCTAGATGTAGACTACGAAAAAAATGTGTTCGTTTTTACAATAAAATTCCTTTGGATATTCAAAGTTTGCCATTAAATGAATTTAAATCGGTCATTAAGCGAAAGTTGTGCAAAAATGGATATTATAAAATATCAGACTTTTTAGAAGACGTTAATTAACCCTTGAAGTTAATAAGTATGTGCATAGTGTAACATAGATAATGTTATTTAATATTTAATTTTTAAGTAAATACAATTGTTTGACGTCATAAAGAGATTGTAAAATCCTATTATGAAAATAAACGATATGATATGATGATATGAATAGTCTTTTTGGTAATAAAACCGATATGTATGGAGCGAGCAGGAGCACTACGTCTTCTTATTATTTACAACGACGGGACTTAATCGCGAAAAATAAGTATTAAACCCACCTCCGACGTTTCGAGGACGGCGTTGTCCCCGTGGTCTCGGAGAAGACTGGCTAAAGTTGACATCAACATCTTCTAGGCGCGCGAGTTTTTCGAACTACCCGCACTTGGTCTTGTTTATTAACTTGAACGTTTTGCGCACTAGGGATGTTACCGGGTCGACACACAACACTCACAATATTCGATTTTTCAACTTTCGATATTTGGTTTCGCTTACACTTACTAATGACTGGGTTCCATGTGGATGAGATCTTAAAACTACGTCTTCTTAATTCTCTTTGGTTATAACTTACTCGTAGTTATTAATTCAAGCTCGCTATACTTATTGCCATTCTACAGCACGGTCCATAAAGTCTCCAATCGCACGTACTCCTGCGACGCCTGCTCCAAAAGCTACCGGCAGCGCTCCGGCCTCCTGTCGCACATGGAGGCCGCGCACGGGGCCCACGGCGGGGCCTACTGCGCGCCGTGCCGCACGCACTTCCGCACCGAACACAATCTGAAGCACCATCTCAACACGCACAGCAAACATACCAATGAGAATGATAAGAAGTTAGTACTCGTACAGCTGTACTTGTCACTATTACATCAAACATTTATTCATAATTTTTACAAGCAATAAAATTAACCAAAAATTACAAAAACAATTACAAATATGGAATCAATAAAATATTAGATACTTTGTTAGATATGTATCCAGTCTAAATGTCAAATTACACAAAATAAAAAATATACAAACAACAGAAGTACTAAAATTGTTTAGAGATGTAAAAGTCTCTAGGTGTCAGAGATAAAATATTTTGCACCGAGCGCCGCAAGGGGGGGGGAGGGTAGCTACAATGTATGCCACTCTACGGGCTTTGCCCCCCCCCCCCCCTCCCCCCTTAGTTACTCACCCAATTTGACATGTAAAATACTATTGGTTTTACGAAAAAAAAATCCTAATGTATTGTTTTGGTTGTAGATTCGTGTGTAGCGTGTGCGAAGCGCGCTTCTTATTGAAGGGCCAGCTGAAAGAACATGTCGATTGGGTGCACCTCAAAAACAACAAGCATAAGTGCGATGAGTGCAGTAAGGTGTGTATTACATGCTCTGGCAAGCCAATTTTATCAGTAGAATAATTAATTTCTTGTCAAAAGTTGCATTTTTGATTTAAGCTTTTATCGCTGACTTATACTTTTCTTTAAAACGACAACTATTATACTCATCGAGACAATTCTGGAAGAGATCCCTCAAAGGGACAAGTTCGCCTTTGTACTTCTTACTATAGTCACAGAATAACTAATAGTACTACCGCTATAGTTCGTTTTTTAGCATTAGCATTAGATAAAAGGTAAGGTGAAAAACGCTTTAAAAAAATAGTTTATATTACTTATGAAAGCAAAACAGACTGCCCAGGACAGACTGGCCTGGCGCAAGCGCACAAGAAGGCCCGACCCCAAATGAAGTTGGGATTAAGGGCAGGAAGAAGAAGACTTATGAAAGCAAAACAATGAAAAGATCGTATATGATCTATAATTGTAATTTGTAACATATTTGCTGTGACTTATTTTTCAAAAGTGATTTTTAATAAAAAAGACACGTCATGATCGCTTACCTTCTTGCTAATGCTAAAAAAACGAACTATAATTGTACCTAAGTTATTTTGAATATATCTTTTTGTACAATAAAGAGACACACCACAACACTACAATCTACTCCAGTTCTAACAAACCCAAACATAAAGAGGTTTCGTTGTTTTATCACAGAGTTCCTATGGCCACCCGTATTGTATCATCAGATCAATTCGATGGGATTATAATATTGCATTATCATGCATCTTACATATACCTATACATATAATGTATGTGAAGTTTCGGCTCGATTTAGTACAAGATTTGACCCGAACATACATACAATACAAATGTGACGTTTTCAACCAAAAGGTACCACATTGTCGCTTGTTGATTTCAAATTGAAGCTATATGGAAATAGCGCCTTATTGACAACCGACAATAAGTACCCTTTTAGATGAAAATGGCACAAATACTGCAAGTTAAATAAAAGCTTGTAATAAATGACTAGGTGTGCTTACAGGGTTGATGTTTTGTTCAGGCATTCAAGAGCGGCACTAAGTTGAGACGCCATATAAACTACGTTCACGAGAAGAAGAGGCCGCCGCGGAATAAAATGTGCGACCACTGCGGCCGCGGGTTCACGGTTGGTATCAATTAATATTATTTTCATTTCTCATGCTCTGAAAGAGGGTCATTGTTGTTCTAAAAGGTGTGCAGAAAATGATACGTGTCTGCACTAGAGCATTTTACGTTCGAAGTACGATTTTTTTAATTTTTTTACGATACGTAATTGAAATTTGAGTTTAAATGGATTTGTTATACAATTTCCATTCTGATATTTGACTCTCCATTCCATAAATAATGATACTTTTGTCTGAATTGTTAATTAAAAGTACCCTCAAGAAATACTATAAAAATGTATACTTAGTCATGTTTTTAAATAAACACATGCGTTTTACTTTCCTCGTATTCGAAATGAAAAGTAGAGTGTTTAACTCGGGTGAAAGGCATCATTTCAGCCTCGGACTATTGGCGCTCTCACTGCGTTCGAGCGCCAAAATACCTCGGCAGAAATGAGTGCCTTTCATCCCTTGGTTAACAATCTACTATTACAGTACATATGGTGCTACTTTCTCGCACTAGTGCGTCAAATAGCACTTTTCGTGCATATGTCGAAAGTTTAAAGGGCTATATATACTGTAAAACGTTGTACGATATACGTGCGAATAGGTAATTCGCAACTCGTGTCGATTTAAAACACTCCCTGCGGTCGTGTTTTAATTTATCGCCACTCGTTTCGAATTTCCTCTTTTCCGCACTTGTATCGTAAATAACTATTACAGTACATATGGTGCTACTTTCTCGCACTAGTGCGTAATAGAGCACTTTTCGTGCATATGTCGAAAGTTTAAAGGGCCATATGTACTGTAAAGCGTTGTACGATACACGTGCGAATAGGTAATTCGCAACTCGTGTCCATTTAAAACACTCCCTGCGGTCGTGTTTTAATTTATCGCCACTTGTTTCGAATTTCCTCTTTTCTGCACTTGTATAGTAAATAACTATTTCAACACACTTGCTCAAAACGACGTTTTTATTCCACTGATTTTTAGCTCATAATCCTAGATATTAAACACGCGTGCTCTTTCAGTGTATTATTCCACTCGAGCTTTTTCATTATATTATCCGACTGAGTTAAGAAGCTAACTGATTGCTAATAATATGCATGGAAAGGGAGCCTTCTTTAATTGGTCGGAGCGAGGGCCGGCCGGCAGTATGACAGATGCAACGCAACACACAATACTAACTGTAAAAACTATTAAAATTTGATTAATATGAAAGTTTCTTTTTTTTTCTCGCAAGTGTGTTGAAAAACGTCCTATGAAACGCGTGTGCATTGGTCATTACACACATCGGCTTTCTTATTGCGCGCTCGCTTACAGCTCGCGCGCACAATATCGCCTCATGTGTGGTGACCAACTTAGCACACTTATATCATAATGTACTATTATTTATTTAAACTTTATTGCACAAAGATATACAATTATGTACAATGCCAAAAGGCATTCTCTACCAGTCAACCATAGGGCCAAACAGAAACACTAAAAGATGGTGCAACGAGAAACGAACAATCCAGTAAAGAAAATTGACAAATACATTATAAAGGCCAACATTGTATAATATATATACTTGAATACTTCTATAGGCCGCTGGTTATGATCCCATTTAATACTCTAGGTAGGTACATATTTGCCCGCTGATAGTGCCTTGGTTTATTGGATATCATTTCTGTTTCCGGCGAAGTAATTAAACACAAGATTTGAAGATTTTTGTACTAATAGACGTAATAGACTACCAACGTCGCGGTGCGGTGTGGTAGTCTGTTACGGCTTTTACTCTTACCATCAGGCATGATGTTGGCAGGATGTCGCTTACCATCAGGCGATCCGTCTGCTCGTTTGCCTACTATATCATGAAAAAAAAAAACTAGATGTGCAAAGTCAGACAGTTTAGTATTTCTAATTTGACAGCTAAACGAGATGGCACTATACGGTTACGTACATTGTTTCAACTCAACGCGTTTGACGATTCAGTGACCACAAAACGTGGCACAGTACAGCGCCATCTGTATCTGCTGTCAAATACAGCATGTTTTTTTCTTACTTTCCTCTTTATTGCAATCAATTAACTCTTTGTTGAAGCCAAACATTGGCCATTGATTTATTCTAGCATCTTAAAATAATAACACTACATATCATCACTCAGTAATGTTTGAGGAACATTTTTTTATAGTTTGCGCTCAATAAGATATAGTTCAAACCTCTATGAAATTATGACGTATAAATAACACTTGCACTGCGTGTGCTATTCATATGGAATAGAATAGAGAGCGTTTATTCGTAGCAAAATAAAAGAAGAAAACCACACGTAACACAACTTAACATATAAGCCACGAAATTGTCCCTACTCAGCATGGTGCTAGGCTGGTTATACTAGCGATGGTCTTCCGTCGAGGCCATGATCTTGTGCAGCACGAAGTTGTAACAATCGTTGCAGACTTATCTTGGTCTAACTCTACATTCCTTGTATTATCTATCACTTCATTCTATTATAATTTTCTTTCCATATGTGTTTACAGACGATGGCGATTCTGCGCTCGCACATTCGTACGCACACCGGCGAGCGGCCGCACGCGTGTGCGCACTGCCCGGCCACTTTCGCGCACTCTGCCGCGCTGTACACACACAACAAGTTGCTACACACACAGAAACCGACGTTGACTTGAGATAATTTGACGAGGACGCGTTAAAAGCAGGATGGCCGTGTCGGATTGTGGTAGATTTATCTCAGAGTCGTTTGTTATTTTATGAAACAAAGATTTATAAAATGTGTCCTTTTTTTATTGTGGCGATCCTACGCTCACCCATCAGCACGCACACCGGCGTAGCTAACCTTAATTTGTCAGTAAATTGAGTAAATAAGAACAATCTTATCTTATCTTATCTTATAGTTTCGGGGGCCCTTACGGATACACTTCGACCCATAGGGATCTTTTGTGCAGTTACCCCCTAGGAAAGATCCGTCCGCTACTCAAGAGCCTTCCCCACCATCTCCATATGCCGGATGATGGACCTTATGGGTAGCTTTTTGAATTCCTTTGGTACCAGGTAGCCTGTTCCAAAGTCCTTCATTCTTTGTCTGGCGAGGGCGTGACATTCACACATAACAATACTCATCCCTTTCTTTTGGGTGCCAGTAAGACAGATACAGTATGATTCTCTTTGTCTATGTATGAAATGAGACAGTCCCTTAGATGGTATGCACCGCACCAATTTCCCTAGCGTGTAAGCTGCGTCGTCGCACCGTTTGACAGCGGGGCTACTGCAAACCACGTTCGACGTATTGCCTCTCTGTCGCACTTGTAAATTCGTATGTAAGTGTGACAGCTTTCATTTTCAAGTTCAAACTTGAACTATACTATAAGAGGGCCTGGAATAATTCTGGAGTCAAGCGAAGATATATTTTAAAGTTCGTTATCTAGTTCTCTGACGACCCGTATGTGGCTGTATGCTTTTCTGTTTCTTAAGTAGAATTTGGTGCGGTGCGATGTTGTATTCATGAGCACTTCAGCCAGGCCTCCTTCACTCGCTAAAGGCCACGCGCTATATGCCTACCGCTCGGCGTATCGTCGACGATTCAACCGACAGAGGGCCGCCGAACGCCCGCCTGAGCGCTCGCACCGCGCGTTTCCCGCGCCTACGCTTCGAAATGCCGAAACCACGAAATTATTGTGCAGTAGATGGGTGTAAAAGTCAAAAAACAAAGGAAAATTTGTCGTATTTACCGAGTAGTATTTTAAATCTATCTTTATGAATTTTGTCACCATTTATTTCTTTGAACATAAGTAGGTAAATCGTAAATGAAGGAGTTTTTTGAGTCAGGTAATATAATTGTTGTTTTTAAATATTTGATTGACTAATAAAAAATATGGTTTATTTGCAACATTTGTTATATTACAATAATAACATAAGTAACAGTACAACCCTAGCGCATTCTTACGATGACGCTTTGGCACGTGACTCGCACGGCGAGCAAGGCAGTCTCGACTCTTTGTTCGCGTACTTATGGTACATTTCTTCTCGTCCTGAGCAGCAGGTATTAATGGTATTATTATTAAGAATTTGTAGGCTATTATAGCGTAGGTATTTTCGCTTTTGTATGGGAATGATGTATCTGTTACGTAGTAACTATTTATTAATCTGTGCTTCAGCAGCCCACAGCAGCACAGATTAATAAAAACATAACGTTTTATAAGAAGCGTTTCTTTTTACGCATGTTTTTTACAAGCCAAGTGCGGGAAAAAATTTGCTTTGACCATGAATCTAGTATAACATGGATCGGTCATGAGGGGTGGGGCGAAATGACCGAACGAGATAGTCTTATGTATCTTTCAGTAGTAGTGACAGAGAGCAATATATTACTTTTTGTCTTTGTCATAGTTTCACTTTTCCACCACTGCCACAACCGAAATTGTGGCAAACAAATAAGTACGTGACATGTCATGCTTGTTCGTTGCTTGTTTAATTATTGTTGTTTTATATGAAATTGTGCTTTCTCTTATAAAACATAGTGATGGTTAGCGTTTTGAATTGATAAAATAATGGTGAATTGTTCTGTAATCGGCTGTAATAGCAGGTAATAGTCGCTCTGAGCAAAAATATGAGAACATACCTTTCAGACGTAAGTACGGTAATTTACACCTTTCTCTTAACGCAATATGTGAGAATAACATCGTAAAATTACGTTACACTCAAAGCAATGTAGAATCAAACGATTTCAATAAAAATATCACAATTGTTTACGCAAATTAACAAAAGGTTATTTGTAAAATTATCCGCCCAAATTACGTAGGTTGTTTGTGATAATATGTCAGCTACTCAGACGAGTCTGAGGTCAGCCGTTTTTAATCTTTTTCTTAATTTAGCTGCATAACAATCATGTTAGGGATACCAGATGAAAATATCATAATTTTATGGGTAATTTTTACCTCGAAGTTTTTTCGTATTTCTAATTCCAAAAAATAAAATAAACAAATGTTGTGAAGATTAAATGTGGTGTACATTAATTGGTGTGAATAATGTGATTGTGATTTCATAAAATTAAAATTCATAATACATTTTATTTTACGTTTTATTTACTAAACATGTTTAGTTTTGTACCACCTGCGCGAATTATAGGAGGTATTTCATTGTTCATACGCCTAAAAAGAACGGCCCATTGACATTTTATTCAACAATTTTAATACCGTCAAACTTTGCCTCCAGAGTAATCGCCCCAACGTGATATCAAATATTGGGGTAATTTTTACCAATATGGTATCCCCACGTTTATGACGTCATCTATGTCTATCCCTTACGGGGCGCACGCGGTAGGCCGCATCTATGTAATGCTAGGTCTATGGCTTTGACATTGTGAAATGTGAAAATTTGAAAAATCACCACGTGTAATGGAATGGAGTCATTGTCACAAATGTCATGTATTGTATTTGTTGATTTGATTTCATGTTGTTGGCTTCAGTCTGTCTTTCGTTGATATTTTGAAGCAAACTTTAATAAAGATTAATATTATAAAAATGGATAATATATCCCATTTAAATATGCCAGAATTTAGCGGAGGTCAAAACTCCTCGAGATCTGCAACAGTATTAAACACCTGCATTTGTTGTTTGGCAGTAAATGTTCCGCTTGTGAAATTAACAAATTGTAAACACGTAGAGTTTTTTGAGTATATCCTTGAGGTTAAGGTAAGTAAAACTGGTTTCAGTTCTTAATTGACTTATTTTAGTTATTGACAGCGTTTTACACAAAAATTAAACGCTAATTAAATAACTTACCATATTCGGAACCTAATAATAAAATTATGACATTGCTCCACGAAAGATTCTTTTACATTTTCGTTATTATTGATTGAATTATTATTATTATATAGCCCTTTGTTCTGAACATGTTTGTTTTGTGGTTGTAGTTTTGAGTGTTTATATGAAGTCTCTTAGTTCAGTGTGCCTGTCGGCAAAGGCCTCCTCCAACTCCTTCCAGTATTTCCTCTCTCTTGCCACCCATGTCCAGAGTGGTCCCACTGTACGTATAATTTCGTCTTCCCATCGTGTTAATTGAGGGCCTTGCGCTCTTGACCCATCGGTAGGGTGCCACATTAGAACTCTTTGGCTCCACTTCTCCGTCTTGCATCTTATAGTGTGACCTGCCCACCTCCATTTTTGCATGTCTATGTGGGTGAGGATATCTGCTACTTTTGTTCTGGTTCTTATGTCAGCGCTGCGGTTTCTATCCTGTAATTTTACACCAAGCATGCTCCTCTCCATAGCTCCCTGGCACTTCGCAAGTTTATCCCTTTGTTTTTTAGTAAGAGACCAGGTTTCACAGCCATAAGTCAGACACGGAAGGATACATGAGTTGAAAGTTTTGCTCTTGATCTTTATACCTAGGTTGCTTTTCATGATTTCCTTAAGTGACCAGTATTTGCTCCAGCCGGATGCTATTCTTTTTTTAATTTCTTTATCCATTTGGTCCTAGAAAGATATTATTTGACCCAGATATACGTATTCTTCAACATAGTCTAGAATGCAGTTATTGACTGCCATTTCTTGTCTCTTAGAATTTGTCATCAATTTAGTCTTGTCCGAGTTAAGCTCCAGTCCCACTGCCTTGCTCTGTTTAGCTAGATCTATTAGCCGACGACATAGTCTTGTTTGAGGAAAACCCAAAGAAACTAGAATTGATTGAATAGGTACTTTATGACTGTTGTACACTAAAAGAAGCTAAGTGTTAATCCATTTTTTCAGTGTAACACAATTTAATGTAAATTTAAACATAAAGAATTAAAAACTGCTATAACAATTTAGGACATTACACTTGTTAACAAAGGAATAGAATCACTTCACTCTTGTCTATTCTAAAAAACAGTGGTTTTTTTTCATAGTAAACCAAAATTGTGGTGTTTTTAGGGTTCCGTACCCAAAGGGTAAAAACGGGACCCTATTACTAAGACTCCGCTGTCCGTCTGTCTGTCACCAGGCTGTATCTCATGAACCGTGATAGCTAGACAGTTGAAATTTTCACACATGATGTATTTCTGTTACTGCTATAACAACAAATACTAAAAACAGAATAAAATAAATATTTAAGTGGGGCTCCCATACAACAAACGTGATTTATTGCCGCTTTTCGCGTAATGGTACGGAACCGTTCGTGCGCGAGTCCAACTCGCACTTGGACAGTTTTTTTAATAGATTATAATATTATAATTATTCAGATTTCAGATGATTTATTAATAAATGTACATCTCATTTACATGTCAAACAAAAATACAAAATATTCAAAGATAAGAAACATTAAATTATCAAGTTTCAATTGATACAATTTTCTTCAGGATATTTTCCGCATTCTTCCATTTCTTATCTTGCAAGTGTATAATTACAATGTTTTACCATTTCAGTTAGAGTATCTAGCAACGTTCGTCTGCTACGCATGTCATGGCACACTCAAGGATATTTACCAGTTCAAGAGACAGGTGGAAGATAGTCTCTCAAATCTTAACAAACGGGTAATGTTACCTTTAGAATTATACTAGGGATTGGGGGCCATATTAACTTCCAACCGTATGAAATGTTCAGCCATTATTTTATTTTATTCGGGATGCTTACTGCCTAATATACATAGGTTAACAGACTTATCTACTAAATGCAAATTACAAGCTTCGGCGGATAATAAATAAATAATACCACCTTGAAGTTGGTGTACTAAGGCCAAGACAGTTATTGGAGAAGTGGGCAGACCCTCACTCCGGGTTGTTCTTGATGCAGAGGTTGTCCGTTGCAGTTCAATGTGGCAATGCGGCTAACGTGATATTCCGTATGGCGCGGGGCGAGTTTTGTAAATAGTTTAAGAATGTTATGAAATAAAACTATGAAAACGGATTATATCGCGTATATTGAATTTATAATACATCCCGACGTTTCGAACTCTTTACAGCGTTCGTGGTCAACGGGTGACTCACGGGGTCGGTTCGGGTCGAAACGTCGGGATGTATTATAAATTCAATATACGCGATATAATCCGTTTTCATAGTTTTATTTCATGAGTAACTATCGCGGTAACCGAAGACAATATTAAGAATGTTATGAAATAAAACTATGAAAACGGATTATATCGCGTATATTGAATTTATAATACATCCCGACGTTTCGAACTCTTTACAGCGTTCGTGGTCAACGGGTCACCGTTTATTTCATGAGTAACTATCGCGGTAACCGAAGACAATATTATTAAGAATGTTAGTTAGATTAAGATTTAGTTTAGGTTAAAAAAAATGTTTGTACTACAATGTTTAAGGGCGTTCCCATTCGGCGTGCAGTTCCAAAATTGCAGCAAATTGCAGTCAGGTTGCAGTCGGTCTGTGTCGGCCCTTAATGTATTCATATATTGTGTGATAGGAATTTATTAATATGTGAAATACCTTGAGTTTTATATTTGAAATTGAATTTTGATTTCATTACTACCTAATATTTTTCTTGTATTTTACAGGTTAAAAACTTAAATCTGAACAACACAAAACTTTCTAAACTCACACAAGCTGATATAGAAATATTCCACACTCAGAACTCACAGCCCCTTGAAAAGGAGGTCATCAAAATAAAAACCGAAACTGAAATCGAAATTGAACTCGAACAAGAATGCTCTGATCCCGAGAATGATGTTCCATTATCGATGATTAAAGAAAAAGATAAAGGTCCTAAAACCCCGTTCTTCTTAAATCGGAATCCGGAGAATGATATTCCATTATGGGTGATTAATGAAAAAGATAAAGCTCATATTACTCCGTTCTTCTCAAATGTGGATCCGGAGACTGTCTCATTACCACCTAAAGATCCCAATATTTCATTCTTCTCACATATGTATCCGGAGATTGTCCCATTACCGGTGATTCAAGAGAAACGTAAAGATGCTAATATTTCATTCCTCGCACATAGGAATCTGGTGACCGATGACCCATTATGGGTGAGGGCTCCGGAGAATGGTGTCCCATTACAGGGGATTAAAGAAAACAATGCAGATCCTAATGTTTCATACTTCTCACATAGGGATCCGGAGAATGTCCCATTACCGGAGATTAATGAAAAAGATAAAGATCCTAATACTGCTTTTTTTAAACGTAAGTATCAAGGGAAGTTTAAATTAGTGGATATAAATGAGGAAGAAATGTGGGAGGAGAGGAGAAAAGAAGCGGCAAAAGAGAAATATTTGAAATTGCCGTACAAATGTGAGAGTTGTGTCCTCGGGTTTGCCCTTGAGCCGAGTTTGGAAGAACATATGGAAAGGAGACATACTGAGGTCAGTTGAATAATAGTTTTTAAGTTAAACTTATAAACATATAATTTATTTAAAAAACACGTACTTATTGCATGGTTACATTCATATAAAACAGACTTAAAAAATAGTAATAGTTTACATGTTCATGACTGAACTAGGATTCCGTGTGTTTCAGGCGAGAAATATGGCAAACATTGGTCATGCAAATTAATTTTGACTTACAAAATACACAATATAATTTAGCAACTTAAAACTATAATACATTAATTGAATAATTATTCTATTTATCCTATTGTAAATCCAGTCACATTGCTTATAATCATTTAACAACTATTAGTAGATTCTCTGTGTCTTTGTACGTCATATTTGGAAGGGCTTTTCAGAGCGATTCCTTACACTTTGTGTAGCTCAGTGTATATAAATCTAAACAATATCTTTGCGTCTCTTGTTAGTATATTCAGTGTTGTAAGGGGTTGGAGGCATGCTGTTTTAAAACAATGCTTAAAATAAATAATTGTCTATCAGTGAGTACCCCGAAGTACTTATAAAGAAGGTTAGACGGGAAGAGGAACGGACGGAAAGTAGCTACTTCTAGGTTAAGAAGAGTAATTTTAGCTAATCCGCCCCATGAGGAGATACAGTATAAAATCACAGACTGTGAAATAGAAAAACTGACTTTTAACATGTATAAATCTTCAAATGACATTTTAAACTAATACTTGGATTTAGTAGCGAATGTATAAACTTGTGTAAACAGGCCATAAGGCAAGTGTACACAGTCGTAGGGGCTTTATCAGATAAAAACAGATTATTGAGTTAATTAGAATACCTAGTAACTAAGTATTTAAGTAAGTAACTTAATTTAAACTCAGGAATACACCCTTGAAATTAACAGAGTTGATAGAACGATGTATAATATTATTGATCCTCATCAGATTACCTTAGCACAATGAGGATATAATAAGATAGAGCGGTACTGTCATAGTAAATTTTCTAACCACTGTAAATTCACTGCCATCTATCGACATACTTTAAAACTAAAAATGAAGATTTATAAAAAACGTTAAAATGTATTTAAATATGGATAAATGATTTTTTTATTTGCATTAATTATTTTTATATGATTTTGACCCATGTTCTTTCACTGGTATGCATTAAAATTATAAATAACAAACGAAACAGTCAACGCCCTCTATACGAGAGTAGGCCAAAACTAGTGGCGCCATCTGATCGAGAATCAAATTTTCGTGATTTTCGAGGCACGACTTTTCCTTAGACTGTATCCATCTATTACGGAGTTATATCTATCTTTGCCTTAGCATCATGGTTTCTAAAATAAAACTGTTCACAGACAAGCGGCAGTGTCACGTGTGTGATATGTAAGGTGTGCCATTCCGTGGCAGCTTTAGAGCAACACATAAAACGGCACTATAGGAGGTGAGTGTAATAGCTATATTTACGTGATGTTTTTACTTTTCTAATTTCCGGCGCCTTTCATTTATATAAGACGACCAGGGGCGTAGCTAGAGGATATGGCGCCCGGGGCAGTAACCAAATTTGCGCCCCTTGACGACTGACAAAAGTTTCCCTGCTGCTGCCTTTTGCCCATTTTGGCGCCCCCTCTTGGATGGCGCCCGGGGCTCTTGCCCCCCCCCCCCCCTAGCTACGCCACTGTAAAGACGTTTTAGCAAGTTGGGGTCAACTAATATATGTCAATTTTTTTCTCAATGAGTCTCAGAGAGTTGAATAGTATATTTTTAATATTTTGTATATTACATATAAAACATGTGAATAAGGCAACAAGGCCCAAAGTACAAAGTGATATTGTATAAAGGGTCGACTGTGTCGTATGCGGGGCGCGCTACAATACGATGTACGCCGCTCAGTCGCATTACGACAAAATGCATGAGACTTCACCTACACACAAGTGCGAGGAATGTGGATATACTACAACGTAAGTATTTTGCATGTTTACTACATTTATTTTCTACTAGTCTAATACCATAGAGTAACTTATACTAGAGCGGTACTGTCATAGTAAATTTTGTAACCCCAGTAAATTCACTGCCATCTGTCGACACACTTTAAAACTAAAATTGAAGATTTGTAAAAATACGATAAAATGTATTTAAATATAGATAAATGATTTTTTTTATTTGCATTAATTATTTTGATGATTTTGACCCATGTTCTTTCACTGATATGCGTTAAAATTGTTAAATAACAAACGAAACCGTTAACGCCATCTATGCGACTGTAGGCCAAAACTAGTAGCGCCCTCTGAACGAGAATCAAATTTTCTTGATTTTCGAGGCACGTTTTTTCCTTAGACTGTATCCATCTATTACGGAGTTATATCTATCTTTGCTAATACTTAAATGGTTGAATAGACTTCAGGTATACCAAAACTGTAATCGCATACTTCACTCATCATCTTCCTCGCGTTGTCCCGGCATTTTTGCCACGGCTCATGGGAGCCTGGGGTCCGCTTGGCAACTAATCCCAAGAATTGGCATAGGCACTAGTTTTTACGAAAGCGACTGCCATCTGACCTTCCAACCCAGAGAGGAAACTAGGCCTTGCTGGGATTAGTCCGGTTTCCTCACGATGTTTTCCTTCACCGAAAAGCGACTGGTAAATATCAAATGATATTTCGTACATAAGTTACGAAAAACTCATTGGTGCGAGCCGGGGTTTGAACGCGACCTCCGGATTGCAAGTCGCACGCTCTTACCGCTAGGCCACCAGCGCTTTTTAATCGCATACTTCACTATTAAATTTAAATTATTCATTTCAGACTAGAATGCCCGTAAATAAAACATAAAATAACAATATCACATTTAAATTAAAATACATGTGACTGCTATAGTTACAAATCAGAAAGAAACAAGCCAATTAAAGCCCTATTGTTAAGTGGCCAATAACTATACCAGTCACCCTAGGCAAAGAGAATTAAGAAGACATAGAGTGCTCACTCCATACAACAGTTTTGTTACCAAAACGACTATAATTTCGTAGTCGGCATCTATCGTCAAGTAGCGAAACTATCAGTACTGCTATTCGACAATAGATTTCGGGGCGAACGGAAAGTCTAATGCTCAACGATTTTCAGCTAAAATTATAATATAATGTTATAATGTGAGGTTCAGCTAATATTATAAGTACTGCTTTATTGCAGCGCTGCCACATCACAATAACCGGATTAACCGGGACTCTATTAATAAAATAAAAAAAATAAAAATAAAATATCTTTATTTCAGAACATTCAAAATTCCATACAATATTGTTAGTACCATCGTTATACCTATGTGTTAGTAAATACATTAAAAATAAAAACAAAACTTTTAACAATAAAATCAAAATCCAATAAATTTAAATAATGAATACAATAATAATAATTAATATGTCAGATTTAAAATAATATAGACTAGAATAATAATTAGAATGTCAAAAATTTACCATTTTCTCTTAATTTAAATTCATATAAATAATGATTTCATGTCAAAAGAGCAACAATTAATCAACTCCTTTTGCTTACAATATTAGTAATAAATTGTTGAGCAATACACTTTCCGTCAGTCGCGACACATGCGACATCTAGTGTCTTCTTAATTCTCTTTGTCCTAGGTAACAATTATTATGTATGTTTGTCAGTTACCTCCGCAGCATGCGCCGTCATCGTCAGAGACACAAGGGCAAAGTGAACTGCGAGCAATGTGGGAAACAATTTGTTAGCAACATGAGTCTCAGAGACCACGTGAAGTAAGTAACTATCTTATGAATATTAGATAACTATCTTATGTATATTAGATAAAAAATACTTATGATACTTACACAGAAGCTTTGTTTTCTAAGTATACGTTTATTACATTTTCTCATTGGCGTTGACGCTTTATAATTTTTTTTTCAACACACTTGCTCAAAACGACGTTTTTATTCCACCGATTTTTGGCTCATAATACTAGATATTAAACACGCGTGCTCTTTCAGTGTATTATTTCCACTCGTGCTTTTTCATTATATTATCCGACTGAGTTAAGAAGCTAACTGATTGCTAATAATATGCATGGAAAGGGAGCCTTCTTTAATTGGTCGGACTGGCGGGCACGGGCGCGCTCCTCGCGCCTGCGCGGTGCGCGGCCCGACCGGCAGTATGTCAGATGCAACACACAATACTAACTGTTTTACTATTTAACTATTAAAATTTGATTAATATGAGTTTCTTTTTTTTTCTCGCAAGTGTGTTGAAAAACGTCGTATGAAACGCGTGTGTATTGGTCATTACACACATCGGCTTTCTTATTGCGCGCTCGCTTACAGCTCGCGCGCACAATATCGCCTCGTGTGTAATGACCAACTTAGCACACTTGTATCATAATGTACTATTCCATCATTACTACTGTAAAAACACAGTTTCTTTCTTCTTTTCTACCGTCGACTTTAAAGGTTGAATTAAAACTTTGTACCTATACAAAACGATAGCTAATCGTATTGTTTTTATACTTTTCACTATGGGCTTCCGACTTCATTACGAAACGCTTTAACCTCTAGCCGCCCAGACGTCATAACTTGTCAAGGAAAATGCATTTTTTTTCTTGTACTTAGTTAAACAGACTTGTAACGATTGTTATTAATAAACTTTCATTTTTATTTTTATTTGGTAAAACAAAGATTCAAATTAGAATGGAACAGGACACCTTTTTATAGGTGTCTGGGCGGCTAGAGGATAATAACAAAAGAAATCAAAGGGCCATTTTAATGAAAAAGAAGCTCGTTGATGTTTTTTTTTTAATATACTACGTCGGTGGCAAACAAGCATACGGCCCGCCTGATGTTAAGCAGTCTCTGTAGCCTATGCCTGCAACTCTAGAGGATCCGAGCTACATGCGCGTTTTCGATCCTAACACTCCGCACCCTCTCCGCGCGCTCTTTTGTTCTAGGTATCCTTTTATCTACTGAGATACTTCCCTAATTCTGTTTAATTGTGCCATTTCAACCAAAAGGGTACTTATTGTCGCTTGTCATTAAGGCGCTATTTCCATATAGCTTTAATTAGAAATCAACCTTATCGACAAGCGACAATGTGGTACCTTTTGGTTGAAAACGTCACAATTATTTAGTTTAGGTTGTATAATGGAAAAAAGTATTGTATACAATAGTGATATAATCAAACTTGTCAATCTCGTACCTTACTTAGGCCATGAAGCCATTGTATATAAAATACTATTACAGTACATATGGTGCTACTTTCTAGCACTAGTGCGTCAAATAGCACTTTTAATTTATCGCCACTCATTTCGAATTTCCTCTTTTCCGCACTTGTATCGTAAATAACTATTTTCTCACAGGAAATTCCACAAAGCCTCAAACCGCACGTACTCCTGCACGGTATGCTCTAAAGTGTACCGGACCAGCAGCACCTGCATAGCTCACATGAAAAGCGCACACGGCCCGCGCCCGCCCCCGCCCCCGCCCGCAGCCGACAGCGGGGCCTACTGCGAGCCGTGCAACACGCACTTTCGCACGAAACAGACCCTCAAGCACCACCTGAAGACGTCCCGCAAACATACCAATGAAGATGATAAAACGTTAGTAGAGTTTGTACTTGTCACTATTCTTCACCGAGCGATGTAGCGATCTTAGAAACAAGCTGCAGCGCTACGAGTGCTACGCGTAGCTTATAGTGCTACGTCGTTGTCAAGAGCTACGCCATAGGTTAAAGTTACTTGCGGCCGTATTCGAACAATGCTTATAACAGATATATTCTTTTAAAACTTTCGCAACCGGGCAAAATTTTGAACAATACCCCAGAAACCGGTCGTCTATAGCTGCGTATAAAACAACCCGCTGGGCGAGCAATCTGAGCAAAGTTCACGAGTGCCTACCAGGCGGGTTCTCGGTAGTCAAAGTGTTAAAATTATGTCCAGTGGGACCATTTCGCTAGTATCAAGGTCTTAGGAGTTTTAAATATGTACGACTAAAATTATACGGTTACTACAAGACAGTGTATATACGGTGATTTTACTAGCTTTTGTAAAGCGATAGCTGGACTTTACAAGAAACACGTGGGCTACCGGCCGTTGACTCAAAATGGTGGTTAAACGCGCTTCAAGATTAATTCTCCATTCTCTCCTGCACAGTGCACACTACCACATTCATTTACTGTATAATAAGCTATCGATATTACACTTTAAACAATATTAATTAGCAAAAAACAAAGGAATTAATCACGAGGCTGTCAAGATAGCGCCCGAACCAGCTTATAAGATGTCACAGCAATACGATACCGATCTGTCAGTGTCGAAAGTGACATTTATGAAACCAAAAACGTCACTTTTGACACTGACAGATCAGTATCATATCTGTGTGAGATCTTATTTATAAGCATAGTTCGAATTGAGCCATAATACCACATGCCAGTATAATAATTATGTATTAAAGATAATCGTTTCTATCAACCGCAGGCTAGCCAAGTCCTCGAAACTGACTCTTGTGACGGGCCCCAAGGTATATAACCACCTACCAAAAAATATAACTGCGGCTCCTAATGCAAGCAGCTTTAAGCACCGCCTAAAAAGATGGCTTATTGAGCGCCCGTTCTACAATTATGACGAGTTCATAATGACCAAGGAATTATAATTGTAAAAATTACTTGATTACTTTCTATTAAGTGTTGACTTTTATAATTGAGTAAGATTTATATAATTAAATTATTACCTTGTATCTTTTTGGTTTAAACTGATATGTAATGTGATTGCGCTTACTATGTAAGGATTATTTATTTCCAGTAATTTTTTTAAGTTGTACCCAGACTGACATGTAAATTAGCTTTACCAATAAAATGATTATGATTATGATAGTTTGTTTTGCCGTGTATATTTAAAAAAAAAAAACATTGTAGATTCGTATGCAGCGAGTGCGACGCGCGCTTCTTTACGGAGCGCAAGCTGCAAGAACACGTGGAGTGGAAGCACGGCACAAGCGACCAGAATAAGTGCGACGAGTGCAATAAAGTATGTATTAGCTATATAATTAAATATATTTAATTGTTTTAATTTTAATTCAAATAATATGTAATTCTATGGATGTAATGAATCCGAAATAAAAGCTTTTTAATTTTAATTTAATTTAATTATATTTTTTTAATATATAGTTGTCCCATCTACTTATCAGCGTACTAAGCGCAACTTGCACCATCCCACTAACCCGGGGTTAACCTGTTAAAAAATGTATGGAGTGAGCACTCTGTCTTCTTAATTCTCTTTGATGCTGTAAAAAAATATATATGTGTCTGCCTAAGTGCCTATAGACTTTTTTCTTTTTAGGTATTCAGAAGCAGTACTGGGTTGAGATATCATATAAAACACGTTCACCAGAAAGATACACTACTCCGGAATAAGATATGCGACCACTGCGGCCGCGGTTTTACGGTTAGTATTTTATGGGTTAATATGAACTGTTTGACCGCCAAAGTACAAATCAGTGTGCTTCAGATAAGGTTCACGATGGTGCATTGTAAAAAAGATTGAAATTGTGTGTGCTACTCTGCAGTGATACTCTGCATAAATATAAATTATATTAGTTATTTTTTTCTTATGTAAATTGATGTACTAATTCAGTTTATTACGTACGTATTGAAAATAATCATTATTATCATTAATTTGTATTTTTATTTACTTTCATTATTCCGCGTACCACGAGGAGCGGGGTGCGAGAGCACGGGAAGGATTTCTATCTCCCTCTCGCTTACCCGCGCGCCTCTGCGCCGCTGTGTCCGCATATAAGTCGTTAAAATACACCTCGCCTCCACAATACTCTCGTATTGAATTTATTGATTCTATTATGTTGTTGTTTACAGTCGACGACGATCTTGCGCAATCACATCCGCACGCACACCGGCGAGCGGCCGTTCGCGTGCGCGCACTGCCCGGCCACCTTCGCGCACCCCGCCGCGCGTTACACACACATCAAGTTAGTGCACAAAAAGAAGAAAACGTTGACTTGAGATATTATAATTGTATCAGAGGACGCGTTAAAAGCAGGATGGCCGTGTCGGATTGTGGTAAATTAATCAAAGCGCCATCTGTTATTTTATTAAAGATAAATAAATAAAATGTGTTTTTTTATGGTGGTGATCTTGCGCTTGCACATCCGCACGAACACCGGCGTAACCAACGAGTAAAGTAAGTATAATAGGTAAGGTAACCTTGGGCGTAACCTTAAAGCTACTAACAGAAATAAATGTCATATACTAAGGAAATGTGACCAAGGCCTCCAGTGCCCAGGGCTATAACCGCGAAAATCGAAGTTCGCAAATTGCGGGCATTTTTCTCTGTCACTCAAATTACACCTTCATTGGAGTAAAAGAAGAAAGATCCCCGCAATTTGCAAATTTCGGTTTTCGCGGTAGCCCCTGAGGGCTATCGAAATCGAATAGTTAAAAGCTGTACTGTCTGATGAACTTCGCGCACTATGCCGCGTAAACGACTTGTTACTTTACGACTTAAGATAAATTAAGTTTGTATCCGAACACGCCACAAAATCAAGATAGTCATTTCGGATTACAGTAGATTGAAGATATTTTTTTTAATAGAAAAAGGTGGTAAATTCTAAACATTTAGGCACAAAGAGTCGATCGCATGCAACATGTGAATTCCTCCTGTTTTCCTACTTACAAAATATAGGCTTACTATACTATGAATGAATGAATGAATGAATATTCTTTAATTCAGACCATGTCCATATACAATTAAATTACATGTAAAATTAATATTAGATTATATAACAAATTTCATTTGTTAGTAGCAGTATTAAGCCTTACATCTAAGGTTAGTATATATACACAGCATTCTATTTTTATTTCTTTACATACAGTAAATTAGCTTGCCTGTCAGCACATGTATCATATGGCAATGGTTATGTACTGACAGTCAAACCTTGATGCAAATGCCCTCAGGACGTTGTTCGTGCTGCCCCGCACCCTACGTGCCAGGGATGTGCACCGCATAGTGGTGTAAAAACTGTCTACCCTAGCATCAGCAAACATCCCCGATGCGCTGCAGTAGCGAGGCAGCCCCATCATCATCCTGAAGGCATTGTTGTACTGTACACGGAGGGCGTTGTACTGTTTCTGCGTGTAAGAGATCCACAGGCTGCTCGTGTAGAAGGTTGTACAAAAGCAAGCAAGCCTGCGGGAAACCATATTTGCCCTAACAGACAACGCCCTTCGCTCTCGCTCAATATCGACATCATCCTTCAAGTCGGAGCTTACCACATGGCCTATTACCAATTCATTGATCTCAATCTTATATTAAATCAAAAAGAATTAAGTAGACATAGAGCGCTCACTCCATACATAGATTTCGAGGGCTTTTTTCGAAAACATCATTTGCCAGACGCCGTAACAGACTACCGCATCGCGACCTTGGTGCGGTCAAGTATCTCTTTCTCGCTCTAATTTATAGCTGCGCACGTACGACGACCACCTTACACACTATCGATGGCGAATTAAGAAGACATAATTCTCTTTGGTCTCCATGCTAAATACTTTCAAAATTTTCGATTCTTCACTTGTTTTCCGTCGCACGCTAAATTAGTAAAAATAGAAAATCCAACAACGCTTGATAAAAAGCGCCACCGCCATTGCCACACATATCCATATGTGTCATTTTAACGCGCGTTGTATAAGCGCTCGTGGGTAATGAGGCCTTACAATCTGGTAAAAAAGAGTAGAAATTAAAAAGTGGTAACAATGTAGTGTCGTCCCTTTCTTCTTAAGTGTGTGAGTGTGGAGTCTAGTTCGCTAATCATCAAATCGACTCCACACTCACGTTCGCGGCTACGCGCCGCGATTCGCGCATGGGTGTGGAGGGCCCTTAAGATTGATTTAAAAGGGACGACACTAAACTGTTGCCACTTTTTAATTTCTACTCTTTTTGCCAGACTATGTTGTATTTATGAGCACTTCAGCAGCCAGATTGTTGCAGAAACAAAACGTTTTATAAGAAGCGTGTCTTTTTACGCATGTTTTTTTACAAGCCAAGTACAGGAAAAACTTTGCTTTGATATTCTTAATTAAAAATACGTTGTCATTAGTGAGTTATGAATATTAACATAGTTTTTAGGTTTTAGTTTGTATAATACTAACAAAGTGGATCTTGGTGACTAAATAAATAAACGTTTTATTAATATTATTCTGAAAAATTACCACGTGTAATGGAGTTCATGTCATTGTCACCAATGTGATGTCATGCATTGTATTTGTTGATTTCATTTCGTGTCATTTTCATGCTATTGGCTGCAGTCTTTCGTTGATATTTTGAGACAATTTTTATTATAAAAATGGACAATATATCCCATTTAAATATGCCAGGGTTTAGCGGAGTTCAAAATTCCTCGAGATCTACAACAGTATTAAACACCTGCATTTGTTGTTTGGCAGTAAATATTCCGCTTGTGAAATTAACAAATTGTAAACACGTAGAGTTTTTTGAGTATATCCTTGAGGTTAAGGTAAGTAAAACAGGTTTCAGTGCTTAATTATCTTATTTTAGTTATTAGTAAAGTTATGACATTGCTTCATGAAAGATTCTGGTACATTTACGTTATTTTTTATTGAATACTTTATGACTGCTGGACACTAAAGGGAAGCCATTGAGTTATTTAAGGAAGCTGGTAAGTTTCAATACATTTTTGAGCGTAACACAATTTAATGTAAGTAAGTAAGGCTTATTTACTAAGTAAGTAAGTAAATACAAAAGAAAGGAATATTGGTTACATTCTGATAAAACATAAGTGTGTAGTACAAAAGCGAACTTATCCCTAAGAGGGATCTCTTCCAGTTAACCTATACTTAAAGGAGTAATTAAAAGCTATTCTTAAAGTAATTATATAATATTAAATACTTTAAACTATATATCAATAAATATATTTATATAAATACATAAATAAATAGAAATATAGTTTATCAAAGGACTGTCTCATTTCAAACATAGACATAGAGAATCATACTATCTTTGTCTTACACTAGAACTAGCACCCAAAAGAAAAGGATCAGTATAGTGTTTTTATGTTCTTATTTACTGACAACATAGTTTGACCAACTATATATATGACGGCACACATCTTCCTACCTGTCAGTAGGTTCTATGTCTGAGAGCCAGTTTTTTGAGTTTCAAAGGAGGTGGTAGCGCGTTCCAAAGCTTAGCAGAATATACAGTGAATGATTTGTTATATGATCGGTGTTTGTAAATCGGGATAGAGAGGGAAATGTAAATTTTAACATTAAGAATTTAAAACTGCTTTAACATTGTAGGATATTACATATTACACTTGTTAATTATGAAACAAAATCACTGCACTCTTCTTTTCAAACAAAAATTGTGGTGTTTTTTAATATAATCTATCAAGTTCCAATTGATACAATTTTGTTCAGAATATTTTCTGCAATAGTTCCGTTCCTTACCTTGCAAGTGTAAAAATACTATATTATTACAATTTCAGTTAGAGTATCTAGCAACGTTTGTCTGCTATGCATGTCATGGCACGCTCAAGGATATTTACCAGTTCAAGAGACAAGTGGAAGATAGTCTCTCAAATCTTAAAAAACAGGTAATATTACTTATTGAATTATAAAAAGAGAGTGGGGGCCATATAGGACTCATCTTCTCTCCTTTTTCTTCTTTTTATACTGTTACCCTCTGCTGGGGTGTAGGGCTCGAATCACATTCTTCCACTGACTCCGGTCCTGGGCAGCTACTGTATACATTAAATGTATCAGCCATAATACCACCTTGAACAGACAAGACAACAGAGCAAGGTCAATGATGTTATAAAACGCGTAGCCAGTTTGAAGTGGGAATGGGCTGGTCATATAGCACGAAAGACCGATTCGTGGAGTAAACAACTACTCGAGTGTCGACCATGGGGGGAAGAGCGTCCCCAAAGTATACCCCAGATGCATTGGGACGATGACATCAAGAGGGGAAGCAGTGGCTCCAAGTCGCACAGAACCGTGACGAATGGCGCAAAATGTAGGAGGCCTGCACCCGAAGGGTAGAAAAGGACTAAAGAGAGAAGAGAGAGACCACCTTGAAGTTGGTTTACTGAGGCCAACTAGGCCGAGACAGTTATTGGAGAAGTGGGCAGACATTTGCGGGACAGCGTTCATGCCCCCACACTCTGGGTTGTTCTTGATGCAAAGATTGTCCATTGCCATTCGATGCGGCAAGCATATTATTCTGTATGGTGCGGGGCGAGTTTTGTAAATAGTTTGAGAATGTTAGTCAAATTAGGATTTAGTTTAGTTTAGGTTAAAAAACTGTATGTTTGTACTACAATCTGTTGGCGTGCAGTTACTATACAAATTGCAGTCAGGTTGCGGTCTGTCTGTATCAGCCCTTATGTATTCATCTTTAAATGTAGATAAACTATGTTGTGTGCCTTGTGTGATAGGAATTTATTACTATGTGAAATACCTAGAAGTTTTATATTTGAAATTGAATTTTGATTCCACCCTAACATTTTTCTTGTATTTTACAGGTTAAAAACTTAAATCGGAACAGCACAAAACTTTCTAAACTCACACAAGCTGATATAGAAATATTCCACACTCAGAACTCACAGCCCCTTGAAAAGGAGGTCATCAAAATAAAAACCGAAACTGAAATCGAAATTGAACTCGAACAAGAATGCTCTGATCCCGAGAATCCATTATCGGTGATTAAAGAGAAGGATAAAGGTCCTAAAACTCCATTCTTCGTAAATCGGAATCCCGAGAATGATATCCCACTATGCGTGATTAATGAAAAAGATAAAAATCCTAATACTCCATTCTTCTCAAATATGCATCCGGAGCTTGTCCCATTGCCGCCTAAAGATCCCAGTATTTCATTCTTCTCACATAGGGATCCGGAGATTGTCCCATTACCGCTTAAAGATCCCAATATTTCATTCTTCTCACATATGTATCCGGAGATTGTCCCATTACCTGTGATTAAAGAGCCTAAAGATCCTAATATTTTATTCTTCTTACATAGGGATCCGAAGAATGTCCCAGCACCGGTGATAAAAGAGAAACATAAAGATCCTAATATTTCATTCTTCTCACATAGGGATCTGGTGACCGATGATCCATTATGGGTGAGGGCTCCGGAGAATGGTGTCCCATTACAGGGGATTAAAGAAAACAATGCAGATCCTAATGTTTCATTACCGGAGATTAATGAAAAAGATAGAGATCGTTATACTGCATTGTTTGAACGTAAATATCAAGGGAAGTTTAAATTAGTGGATATAAACGAGGAAGAAATGTGGGAGGAGAGGAGAAAAGAAGCGGCAAAAGAAAAGTATTTGAAATTGCCGTACAAATGTGAGAGTTGTGTCCGTGGGTTTGCCCTTGAGCAGAGATTGGAAGAACATATGACAACGAAACATACTGAGGTCAGTTGATTTTTAGGGTTCCGTACCCAAAGGGTAAAAACGGGAGCCTATTACTAAGACTCCGCTGTCCGTCTGTCACCAGGCTGTATCTCATGATCCGTGATAGCTAGACAGTTGAAATTTTCACAGATGATGTATTTCTGTTGCCGCTATAACAACAAATACTAAAATGTACGGAACCCTCGGTGCGCGAGTTCGACTCGCACTTGGCCGGTTTTTTTATACCACGTCGGTGGCAATCAAGCATACGGCCCGCCTGAATGATAGTTTTTAAGTTAAACTTTTAACATGTACATTAGTCTTCCCATTATTGATTAGTAATATAAGAATATAACTCACAGTTTAAGAGTCCAAGCACAGGTACTAGCAAAGATAGATATAACTCCGTAATAGATGGATACAGTCTAAGAAAAAAACGTGCCTCGAGAATCACGAAAATTTGATACTCGTTCAGAGGGCGCTACTAGTTTTGGCCTACAGTCGAATAGATGGCGTTGACGGTTTCGTTTGTTATTTAACAATTTTAACGCATATCAGTGAAAGAACATGGGTCAAAATCATAAAAATAATTATTGCAAATAAAAAAAAAAACATTTAGCCATATTTAAATACATTTTATCGTATTTTTATAAATCTTCATTTTTAATTTTAAAGTGTGTCGACAGATGGCAGTGAATTTACTGGGGTTACAAAATTTACTATGACAGTACCGCTCTAGTATAAGTTACTCTATGGTACTAGTCAAGGTTCGCGTTGGCCGACTGCCTTTTCAAAACTGCCGCACTTTGTACACAATTGTCAAACCCTACCCTCATTCTCTACTCTATACATAACATAAACATTGCATCCTTTCATTCAAATTAGGTCCATCCATATGGGCATGCAAGCCCAACTATAGATAGGTTAACTCAAACTCATACGTACAGTCGAGATCATAAATATGTATACATTTCTTCACCTTCATCCATTGCAATAAGGTGAAAAAATGTATACATATTTATGAACTCGACTGTACCATTTTTAGCCGTCTATGTTGATTGATTGGGAATATGTTCATTTGGGGGGGGGGGGGGGGGGGTCTGTGTTTTGGTCTGTCCTAGTTAATGCTGTAGGTATCTAATTTTTTTGTGCTATTACTAATCTGATAATTATTTGTTCGCATTTTCTTAATCTGACGGTTACAATATGTTACGAAATTGCAACCGTCAGATTAGCTTCTTCTTCTTCTTCTTTTAAAATTATGGCTTCAGCCCAGTGGGACTATTTCGCCAGTATCAAGGTATTGAGAGGTTTACAAACGACAAAAATTGTACGGTTGTACAAGACAGTGTACGGTGATTTGTTAGCTCTTGTAAATCGATAGCTAGACTTTACAAGAAGCACGTGGACTACCGGCCGACTCCAAGATGGTGGTTAAACGCGCTTCAAAATTAATTCTCCATTCACTGCACACTACCACATTAGTTTACTGTATAATAAGCTATCGATATTACACTTTAAACAATATTAATAAGCAAAAAACAAAGTAATTAATCACGATGCTAACTATCAAGATGGCGCTCGAACCGGAAGTCCGTCAGATTAGCTAATTGCGTACAAATAATTGTCAGATTAATTGACAACTAAGTTATAGCTTGGTCTATGGATAGTATAGAAAGGATGCCAATCTCTTATGGCAGAATTGTTGCAAAAGTGACCGCTTTCAGCTTTAAATAATAGTTCCTAATCTCTCCGGTGGCGCTAGTTAGGCTCTGGGACATGAGTATAACATGAACCATATAAGGCAACAAATAACCCGACCAAATTACGTAGGTTGTTTTTGGTAGTATTTCGGTGTATGGTGGCGCCGCCTAATTACTGTTTTTTGATGGACACTTTTCATACATAGAGATTTGGCTCCTTTATACAGTCTCCATGGCTTGGTCCAAAAGGATCAAATCCACAATCTCAACGATTTTTTAACACCCCACCAACCCCAATATTTTTTTACAAAACTGTAATCGCTTTCCTGATTGCTAGAAAAGAAAACATTATAGAACACTTACATTTAACTCAACTACACAATCGAAAACAATGACATCATATCAATATAAATTCGAACATCGATCGTCCTAGATAGTATAGATGGAATCATTTCAATTGAGCTAATGCACTTACCTGTACTAACAATGGCATTGTATTATTACAATACTATTATCTGCTTTTGTTCTCGTAGCCGCCAACTAGTTTTTTCCAAAATAAGTTAGAAGTGCATTGCAATTAGTGCATGTATTTCATTAAGTGAAATGTAAATTTCTTTTGAGATCAATAAAAAAAAATCTTTAACCACACACATGTATATTGAATTTTTAACCTTATTCCTTGTTGAATGGGATTAAAATGGTCTAAAACATGTTGTAACAAGTGGTTTTCTACAGAGTGCGTTCGTTTTGGGTGTCGACGGTTGTGAAATGCAAATAAAGTTATGTTAGCCATTATTTAGTTAGTGTATTTTGTAGTCTATTGTTTAAAAAAAAGTCGTTAATCTATACTAACATTTCAAGGCGGTTATAATCTGCTTTTACTACGAGGTAGTTATCCTAATTTGTGGTTTACCACTCAATGGCATTGTATTCTTGAGACTCTTTGAGTAAACACTGCTAAACAGGTAAGTGCATGAGGTCAGTTGAAATGATTCCATCTATACCTACTTGCGTTTAGTAGCGAATGTAGAAATAAACTCATACTAAACACTAATTAATATGTAAAGAGGCCCTAAGTCAAACGTGCACATTCGTAGGGGCTTTATCAGATAAAAACAAAATATTGATTATCTCCAAAATATATACAGTTAATTAGAATACCTAATAACTAAGTAATTAAGTAACTTAATTTAAGCTCAGAAATGCACCCTTGAATATAATATCATCAAAGAACAAAGCTACATTGATTGAGTAGGATGTGTAAAATCGAAACATTTTCGTGCTTCGAATTTAAACGGAAAACGAGATGGCGCTGTACAGCTCTTATTGTCAAAAGTTGACGTTTGACAATTCAGTGACCGCAAAACATACGGCGCAGTATAGCGCCATCTGTTTCGGATGTCAAACGTTTTCTTAGACTTTACCTCTCTATTCCAATCAATTCGTTTTGATATCATTGATCCTCATTAGATTACCTTGGCATCATGTATAAAATAAAACTGTTCACAGACAAGCGGAAGTGTCCCGTGTGTGATATGTAAGGTGTTCCATTCCGCGGCAGCTTTAGAGCTGCACACGAAACGGCACTATAGGAGGTGAGTGTAATAAGAATAAGAAATATTTATTAGTACAAAAATAATATAAAACATTGATTCATTTAGACGAACAGAATTGTGCTAAAAGGTCCTCACTCAGCTTTATGTCCCGAAGCTAAATAACGAAATAGCTATACTTACTTGATGTTTTTACTTTTCTAGTTTCCGACGCCTTTAATTTATTATTATAAGACGATTTAGCAAGTTGGGATCAACTAATATATGTCTAATTTTTTCTCAAGGAGGTGTGAGAGAGTCTTGCATAGTATATTTATAGTATATATATTTTGATAAAGGCAAAAATCAGTAAAATTACTAGCACCTTTGTAGGTAAAAATGACCATTCCTAAATATTGTAGTGTAAAAAAAAAACTCGGACTGACTAATACCAAAGATAGATATAACTCCGTAATAGATAGATACAGTCTAAGGAAAAAACGTGCCTCGAAAATCACGAAAATTTTATTCTCGATCAGAGGGCGCCACTAGTTTTGACCTACTCTCGTATAGAGGGCGCTGACGGTTTCGTTTGTTATTTATAATTTTAACGCACATCAGTGAAAGAACATGGGTCAAAATCATATAAAAATAATTACTACAAATAAAAAAATCATTTATCCATATTTAAATACATTTTAACGTATTTTTATAAATCTTCATTTTTAGTTTTAAAGTATGTCGATAGATGGCAGTGAATTTACTGGGGTTACAAAATTTACTATGACAGTACCGCTCTAGTATAAGTTACTCTATGCTACTACGAAGCAGGAGGTTCCGGGTTCAAATCCTGGTAAGGGCATTTATTTGTGTGTTTATCCCACATATTTGTTCCTGAGTTTTTGATGTTTACTATGTATTTAAGTATTTACCTATATTTATATATTATTTAAAATTTCAAAAAGGCAACTAGGCCCAAACTACAAAGTGATTTTATTAGTAGGGTAAGTAAGGGCGGTCAATGTGCGGAGTATGCACTTTAGTCTCAGGCGATGTAATAAAAAACTTTAGTACTGAACGACGTTTCAGCGTTTCACATTTGAACTCAAAACGTTTTGCACAAAAAAAGCATACTACTCGGTGAAAGAATTCCTAGACGAATGACTAAATATGTCGAAACCTTAAAATTTATTTAACGTAATTGTTTCATGACATTTCAATTTTTTAATATTTATGTTTTAATGTTTATTTGGGCACAAAATTTATAATTAAATTCAATGAAAATATGCTTAAATTATGTTCACCATAGTTCATTATATTTAATCCAATCAATAGAAACGTATTGACTTGCATATGCCTTTTAAATGTTTTATTAATTTTATAATTGTAGGTATTGTTCTTCTAATTGTAAATAATTTTTGAATATGACGATGTACAATTACTACAAATAAAATACTATATATTCGGCGGCCGGATACCGGATGTTCGGCCGACGGTCAGGCCGAATATCCGGTATCCGACCAAACAACTATCCGTTGCATCTTTAAAGGTTCGACTGTGGCGTGTGCGGAGCGCGCTACATTACAATGACCGCCGTGAAGGCTCATTACGACAAGATGCATGAGACTTCACCTATACACAAGTGCGAGGAATGTGGATATACTGCAACGTAATTATTTTGCATGTTTACTATTTTTATACATTTTTATTTTTAGTTTTAATCGTGTGTCGATAGATGGCAGTAAATTTACTATCCTATATATTCTCTTTGACCCTAGCAAATCAGAAAGAACAAACAAATTGAAGCCTTATTGTTAAGTGGCCAACCAGGGCCGGATCTAGGGTAGAGCGAGTGGAGCGGCCGCTCTAGGCGCCGGATAGCAAGGCGGGCGCCAAAATGACAAATGAGGAAAAAAAAAAGTTTTAAAAGACGCAAGTGTGACGCGGGCCTAAAATACGGTTCGTTTTGCTTTTTGGTAAAAAGCTTTAACGAAGGGCGCCAAAACCCGATGTCGCTCTACCCTGACCAAGGACTCGGGCCGGCATTGCCAATAACTATAGCAGTTACCCCAGGTAACAATTATTGTATGTTTGTCAGTTGCTACCGCGGCTTGCGCCGTCATAATCAGAGACACAAGGGCAAAGCGAGCTGCGAGCAATGTGGGAAACAATTTGTCAGCAAGTTGAGCCTCAGAGACCACGTGAAGTAAGTATCTTATGAATCCATACTAATATTATAAATGCGAAAGTCTGTCTGTCTGTCTTTCTGTCTGTGTGTTCCCTCTTCACGCTTAAATCGCTGAATCGATTTAGATGAAATTTGGCATAGAGATAGGTTGAGTCCCTGAGAAGGACATAGGATAGTTTTTATCCCGAAAATCATCCCTGAAGAAAGTAAAAAGCGGAGTAGAATTGAGATAATTAATGAAGTGCCTGCTCATTTGTGTGCATAATATGCTCAAATTGAATAATTGCTATGAGAATTTTTCCAGGCGCTATACTTACTTTAGCTGCTGTTATAACTGTTATACTAATTCCACGCAGACGAAGTCGCGGGCAAAAGTTAGTATTAGATAAAATAATTACACAAAAGCTTTGTTTTCCAAGTATACATTTATTACGTTTTGTCACAATGGCATTGACGCTTTATAAAAAAAAATCATCATTACTACTGTAAAAACTTAAAGTTTATCTTTCTCCTTTTCTTCTTCTACCGTCGACTTTAAAGGTGGAATTAAAACTTCTTACCTACATATACAAAGCTATAGCTAATCGGTAATCGTATTGTTAGGGTTCCGTACCCAAAGGGTAAAAACGGGACCCTATTACTAAGACTCCGCTTTCCGTCTGTCTGTCACCACGCTGTATCTCATGAACCGTGATAGCTAGACAGTTGAAATTTTCACAGATGATGTATTTCTGTTGCCGCTATAACAACAAATACTAAAAAGTACGGAAGTCCGACTCGCACTTGGCCGGTTTTTTTATACTGTTCACTATGGGCTCCCGACTCAAACTATGATGATTTCATTACGAAACGCTTTAGAGAAGTATAATTAATTTGACCACTCACGTCTTTCCGCTGTCAAGAGGACCAATCCTAAGGATAACATCCCTGATGGACGGATCCAAAGGAAAATGTTATATTATTACAAAAGACATTAACGGGAAATTTTTTATGAAAAACTTATACTTCCCTAATTCTGTTTAATTATTTAGTTTAGGTTGTATAAATAATGGAAGAAGTATTGTATTGTATACAATAGTGATATAATCAAACTTGTCAATCTCGTACCTTATTTAGGCCATGAAGCGATTGTATACAATACTATTACAATACATATGGTGCTACTTTACCGCACTAGTGCGATAATAAGCACATTACGTAACTATGTTGAAGATTTAAAGGGCCATATGTACTGTAAAACGTTGTACGATGCATCTATACTAATGTAATGTGCTATAATTGTTGCTGTTTTATGTATTATTATTGCTGATAGTTTTAAGTTTCGTGACGCATTGGTTCAACTGTAATGTCATGTAAACATTCTTATCAATAAAATAAATAAATAAATAAATGTGCGAATAGGTAATTCGCAACTCCCCTTTGGTCGTGTTTTAATTTATCGCCACTCGTTTCGAATTTCCTATTTTTCGCACTTGTATCGTAATTTACCATTTTCTCAGGTTATTCCACGAAGCCTCAAACCGCTCGTACACCTGCACGGTATGCTCCAAAGTGTACCGGGCCAGCACCCGCTTCCTATATCACATGAAGATCGCACACGGCCCGCCCGCGCCCGCAACCGACAGCTGGTTCTACTGCAAGCCGTGCGGCAAGGACTTTCGCTCGAAACAGGGCTTCAATTACCACCTGAAGATGTCCAAGAATCATGCCAATGAAAATGATAAAAAGTTAGTAAAGAACATGAAAATGAAAAAAAATTAAAAATGAAAATGAAAATATTTTATTACAACAAGCTGCAGCGCTACGCGTAGATTATATGCTACGTTGTTGGTTACATTTGTAATTTATTTGCCATAATTATGGTTAACACAGATGTTTTTTTTTCATTAGCCTACTTTGGTGTCCCACTGCTGGGCAAAGGCCTCCCCTCGTTTTTTCCACTCGACCCTGTCATCGGCATTTTCCCACCATTTACACACACACACACAGATGATGAGATGTTACATCGAAATATTATAGTCCAACACAATTCTGCCGACTTACTGCGTGCAAATTTTACTATAACTAAATACTTAATTACTAACATGCATTTACTCTACATTTACACTTCATAGGTTGTGTCGCTGTATTCGAGCAATGCTTATAAGATGTCACAGCAATACGATACCGATCTGTCAGTGTCAAAAATGACTTTCTGTTTTTTGACATTGACAGATCAGTATCATATCTGTGTGACATCTTATTTAAAGGCATTGTTCGAATTGGGCCGTAATACCCACACAACGGGTCTCTATTATTTCTTATAAAGATTTAAGTCATAATGTATTGTTTGTCCACATTTTCGGTAGTCATAATTTGGTTTTTGTCAGAAACGCGTAACTTTTCAGGATTGCCATAAAACAAACAACCTATCTATAGGATAACCTTAGGAAAATTCTGAAAAGTTAACGATTTCAGAATTATGACTAATGATAATATGACAATCATTACATTATGACTTTCAATAATCAGAAACACGGAACTGCGCTCCAGAACTCGAGTTGTAGATGTAGGTGTCCAGACCGCTAAGCTTAAGTGGGACTGGGCTGGGCATGTCTGCCGCATGCACCCTGAAAGGTGGGCCAAAATGGTTACCGAGTGGGACCCACGGAACACCATAGATGGTGCTGGCCGGGGTGCAGGCAGGCCGCAAAGGAGATGGCGGGACGACTTGGACGCATTTTATCCGAATTGGCGGGACACTACAAACGACAGGGTCGAGTGGAGGAAACGAGGGGAGTCCTTTGCTCAGCAGTGGGACACTAAATTAGGCTAGTAAAAAAAAAAAAGTCAAACAAAGGGACCCCCCACAACCCAAGCCAGTATATAATATTTATTTATTAAGGATAGTAGACTTTGTTTTGACGTGTATATTAAAAAAAGATATATATTTTAGATTCGTATGTAGCGAGTGCGACGCGCGCTTCTTTACAAAGCAGAAGCTGCAAGAACACGTCGAGTGGGAGCACCGCAAAAACTACCAGCACAAGTGCGACGAGTGCGATAAAGTATGTAATAGCTATATTTTTTAAATATTTGTCCCATCTACTTAACAGCGTACTAAATAAAACAAAGAAGTTCCATTAGGTTTGCCGCAAATCGCGATAGTAAACAGTCTTTATAACTATATTGAAGCTCCAACGGATTATCGACTCTATATCTATGAACAATAGATTATAAGTTTAATAATAGATAAAGGACCACACTTGGTTGGTGGTTGGTTGGTTGGTCTTAGTTTGACTACCATTTCGTATGTATCTCTCTCAGTTACTTAAAGGTTAGCTGGAAGAGATTAGAGATTATGTCAACATTTATGTGTCTGTTTGACCTAATGGTTGACTGGTAGAGAATGCCTTTTGGCATTAAGTCCGACATTTGTACATTTTGCTGTGTTTGTGCAATAAAGTTTAAATATATAAATAAAATAAATAAGAGATCCCTTAAGGGGATAAGTTCGCCTTTGTACACATTTACTGTGTTTTCTCTGTGTTATGTACTTGTTTTGTGCAATAAAGTGTTTACTACTACTACACTAATAGTGTTCTTAAACTTTAAAAGAAAACTGACTTTTTTTTATACTACGTCGGTGGCAAACAAGCATACGACCCGCCTGATGTTCAGCAGTCTCCGTAGCCTATGTACGCCTGCAACTCCAGAGGAGTTACATGCGCGTTGCCGACCCTAACACTCCTCTCCCTCGAGCTCTGGCAACCTTACTCACCGGCAGGAACACAACACTATGAGTAGGGTCTAGTGTTATTTGGCTGCGGTTTTCTGTAAGGTGGAGGTACCTCCCCAGTTGGGCTCTGCTCTAGATCTGGAATGACATCCGCTGTCCTGTGCCCTACCACACAAAGCGAGATGTCATTCACAGTGCCCATACCTCTCTTTTGAAACAATAACAATAACAAAACAATAAAAAAATGTCATTATTGTCAGTGTATCTTAAAACGTATAAAAGTTGCCCAAACAACGCTTTATTACGGAGTTCCGTTGGTTATTTTGTAATCTACATCAGCAGTTTCAGTTTCATAAATGATGTTTCTTCAACTTCAAGTACAATTGTCACTAGTCACTACTATCATAGAGACAACAAGTTACTATACTTTTCAAACTTCAGAAGTTCCATTTTATCTTGAGTGCCTTCTTTTCGATAGTGAGGTATGAGTTACAGCTATAAAAAAACCATGTGTGTCTGCCTATAATCCTATATACTTTATTTTATTTTTTCTTCAGGTATTCAAAAACATTAGTGCGCTGAACATACACATAAAACAGGTTCACGAGAAAAAAACACTACCCCGGAATAAGATATGCGATCACTGCGGCCAAGCGTTTACGGTTAGTATTGTATGGGTTAATATGTTTTAATGAACTCTTTGACCGCCAAAGACAGCCATAGACGCGCACGGGTACGATTTAATACAAATCTGTGTCAAAATGTTTGAAGGCAGCCGCCTCACAAGCTTAGACAAAACGCCAGTTACGGAAAGAGAGACCTAAGCCCTCCTATGTGTACACGTTCAACGCAGCTGGCCAACTTTATTATCACACGTGCAATAGAGTATAAAAGAGCAAGTTCGCCTTGGCCAGCCACATTAGGGCTCACGCTAGACAACGTCCATAATTTTTATCGGGTCGCCGTCATCGAAAACGATGAGGAAAACTATATATAATACAAATCTGCGTGCGTTAGATGAGGTTCATGATGGTGCATTGTTAAAAACGCTTTTCTAGTTTACAAATACGCCGATAATAACTGCAAGCCTGACGTCAGTCATCATTAAAATTAATTTTGGAATTTCTATCGAAACACTGTTACAACATGTGTCGGAAAAAAAGTAAAATAATGAAATTTAATCACGTCGCGATAGACCCGTTAATTACATTAATTATGTTAACATGTATTTGTGACTTAGCCACGAAATATTGATTTAATATTTGCATTCTTTTATTAAGTACTATGTTATTACCTATCACCGAAGCTGACAGTGCAAAAAACCTGGGTCTCATTATGGATGGCGAGCTGCGTTATGTTGAACATATTAATTTGAAAATTCGAAATGCCTTCTACAGACTCAAGGTATTATATAATATCCGTAAATACCTATCAGTTAAGGTGAGAGAGATACTAGTGGAATCGCTGGTACTCTCGCAATTTAACTATGCGGACGTGGTATACGGACCAAGACTTTTGGCGGTAACAAAAAAAGCTGTTCAACGGGTACAAAACGCATGTGTTCGTTTCTGTTATGAGGTTCCCAGACGAGCACACATTACTCCATTTCTTAACGAGAAAAAAGTGCTAAACATGGAGAACCGAAGGCAGTAACATCTAGCTTACACAGTTAGGAAGGTTTTAGAGTTCCAGAGGCCCTACTATCTGTATGAAAAGCTAAAATGGGTCAAGGACTCACGCACCAGGCCACTGAGAAGCTGCACCAAACTTATCGTACCCAGGCATGAGACAGCGTTCTTCAGAGGGAGTTTCAAATTTGCTGCTGCTAAAGTCTGGAATGACCTGCCACCACCACTCCGTGAGCCTATACAGCTTTCTCAATACAAACGGTTACTACAGGCACATCTATTAGCCAAGCAGAGCGAAGGATACCCTCCCTCCTAACAACGGTGATTCATGCAAACAGATCACTCAAACATACACAAACACACACACACACACACACACACACACACACACACACACACACACACACACACACACAGGCACTCACATAACCGCGAGCATTCCTAATGTCTAGTTATTATTTTTATTAAAATGTCATGTTGTTTCCTTATGTTATAAGTTTCCATTTTGTAATTTAACTTGTTATTATTATCTTTCATTGTTCCTATTTTAATGACCATAGCATCAATTGTACTTAATTACGAGCACAGATGTTATCATTGTAATTGATATAGTTAATAATTATGCTACCCTCCGGCCGTCCTAGTCTGGGACCGGTCTGAAAACCAGCGCCGGGCATCTTGGCCCGGCACACGCTGAGACTGGAAACCCTTTGCCCAATTGTTTGTACTTACTTATAAATTAATAATTGTTTTTCTTATTCTTGTTTTATGTAATTTTATTTTATTTTTCTTTTGTACTTTTATTTCATTTTCTTTTGTACTTGATAATGTGGCAATAAACAATTCTTATTCTTATTCTTATTAAAAATAGTAAAAACTTTTTTTTAACCCATATTCTGCAAATATCATTCATTCATTCATATGCAAGGGACAAGGGATGCTTTTCTTAAGTTTTTTTAAACTATACTTCTAATACCTCCAATTATGGATGGTATAGAAAGGATGCCTATCTCTTATGGCAGAATTGTTGCAAAAGTGACCGCTTTCAGCTTTAAATTAAGTTTATTTTTAAGTTAACCGTAGTTATAAGTTTTAATTAACAACTAACAAAATATTATGGACCATGTTTGTCTGAAATAAATGAATTTTATTTTATTTTATTTATTTTTATTTTAAATAATAGTTCCTAATCTCTCCGGTGGCGCTAGTTAGGCTCTGGGACATGAGTATAACATAAGGCAACAAATAACCCGACCAAATTACGTAGGTTGTTTTTGGTAGTATTTCGGTGTATGGTGGCGCCGCCTAATTACTGTTTCTTGATGGACACTTTTCATATATAGAGATTTGGCTCCTTTATACATATAGTCTCCATGCCTCCAATGGCTCCAAATGCTCCAATGTGTAGTCTATGGTACGTATTAAACGAAGTTGTTTTTCTGCTTTAATTACAATTAAAACCTGGCTAAATATAATCTTACTACTCCAGTGTGACAGTACTGAAACAGATCATGGCCACTAACGTTCAAATGTCAGGTATTAGCCTCTGTGCCGCTGTGTCCGCATGTAAGTCGTTAAAATACACCTCGTCTCCACAGTACTCTCGTATTTTGGGCCTCCAAATACCGGCCCTTTCGCAATACCGGTATACCGGTATTGACGACTTCAATACCGGGATCCCGGGATTGGAAGCCCTACTCGTATTGCATTTATCTTTCAGTTAATTTATTATGTTGTTGTTTACAGGCGACGGGGCTCTTGCTCGTACACATCCGCACGCACACCGGCGAGCGGCCGCTCTCGTGCGCGCACTGCCCGGCCACCTTCGCGCACCCCGCCGCGCTTTACACGCACAACAAGTTAAAGCACAAACAGAAGAAAACGTTGACTTGAGATATTACTTTATTCTCATTCATTTGTATCTAAAGTCGCGATAAAGTCAGGATGGCCGTGTCTGATTTTAGTATATGTACTTATTATTTTATGACATATCATATTCATATATTAGTATAAAGCATACATTGTCAAAATATTGCAGCTACATAATCATCAATAGTATCATTGCAATGATTAATACAACTTGGGTAAAAATTTATTCAATCAGATTGTGCTTTGTTATTTTACTACAGGATACGAATAAAGCGATTTAAGCGATATATTGAAATGTTTGTTTGTTTTAATACTATACTATCAGCGATATTTACTAACCCAACCTAGAAGCCGCACTGTTCGGTGACCTTCGCTCACACCCGGAACACGACGCTAACTTGAGATAAATTTGAATCCGAGGACGTGTTATAATCAGGAGGGCCGTGTCGAATAGTAGTAGATTTATCACCCATCTGTGATCTGTGTTATTCTATTAAAGATAAAGCGATTGGCTAAAACGTATGTTTACAACATAATATGACGGCAGATCATTTACTAACCTAACATAGAAGTTCTGTCTGACGACCTTCGCGCACTCTGCCGCGTTTTACACACAGAGAAAACTACGTTGACTTGAAGAATGAGAGCGCATTAAAATCAGGATGGCCGTGTCGAATTGCGGTAGATTTATGACGGCGCCATTTTTGTTATAAATAAACAGCAAGTTAATGGGCACACAGAAGACTAATGTTGAGATATTTCCAGGCTAAGTACTTCGAGATAAAACGGAGACCGAAAGAGAAGTCAGTTAGGTAGTTGACAATTTTTTTTCACTTCTCTTGCTCGTAAAGTTCTCCTTTGTGCTAGATGTAGGCTGCACAAAATGCTACTTTTATGCTCTAGTGCACAAAGTAATATTTTTTTAAAGACTAAGACAATCAAATCACTGCCATAGTACACAATAAAACATAATCGGATAATATTGTTATTCCACTTAATTTGGGCCGTTTTTTTAATAATCCGTGTTTTATATATTACTAAATCATTAAAATCTTACAATACCGCATAGTTATTACAGAAATAAACTACAAAATGTAGTTATAATTTGGCAGTATGAATAAAGACTTAAAGCTCCCTCCACACGAATTGCGGCGCGAAGCCACGAACGCGGGTGTGGACAGTTCGCTAATCAGCGAAATCGATACCACACTCGCGTTCGCGGCTTTGCGCCGCGATTCGCGCACGAGTGTGCAGTGGGCTTAAGGTAAATATCACGTGTTAAAAATAAAAGAATATTGGCGGGAAGCTCTTGTTGCGGCTTTGCAATTTGTTGCTGTTGTACGATTGTTATTTTATTTGTTTGCCATTGTTTTATTTTACTCACAATCGAAGTGAAAAGCAGTGTGTATAACTCAAGCACAAACGCCTATTTTTATCCTCGGCTATATTGGTCCTCTCTGCCGCTCGGACCAATAAATTGCCTCGTATATAAGTAAATCGCTTTGTGCCTTGTGCCCTTGTTGTACAATCTACTATTCTGTACTGTTATAATTTTTTTACATATCCTATTTTAGATATGCTTTTTATTCTGATTCAACACCATTTCTTTTATATTTTTAAAATTACAACTCGTTGAGGAGGTGCTGAAGGTCCCTCCACACGCGTTCGCGGCTTCGCTTGGAGGGATGGTGGAGGGCCTTGAGAAGTTGGAACAAAAAGTACCACTGTTTGGCGTTTAGTTATTCCAAATTGCTCAAAATTATTTGTTATCTATGGATACTCTGTGCTGTGGCATTCATTTCATTTCATTTTATGTCAATTAGTAAATATGGCGTCGCCATTTAGAAACTATTTGTCGAGTTTGTGTTCATAAATGAGTTGATTGACGCCTGTTTTACAAAGACTGCAGTATTAGCAAGCTAATTGAAGAATATTTCAAGTTATCAAACTATCAAGATGAACGTTCAAGTCCAAGAAGTGCATGTTTTGAACCCAGTTCGTCCCGACCATACAATCCTACAAAATGCCCTGGTTCAGTTACAAACACCTCAGGAGCAGCAACAAATGCAGCAGCCGATGACAGCTACGATAAGCGTAGAAGTACAATCGCTGTCCAGCGGAAAGTCAAAGGTTAAAACCAAAACGGAGAAAAAAGAGAAGAAAAAAGAGGCGATTGACGGGCAAGCCCGAGAGATAATTTTCAAGGTTATAAAATTTTTTGAAACCGAAAAACAAAATAGAGGCTACTCGTTTCCGGTCGAAAATGTCGTGAAACGAGCTTGCGCGGCCACAGGCTTGTCAGAAAGTACTATAAAGCGTATTAAAAGGGACGGGTTGAGAGCCGAAGCTACGCAAACGCGAATTCCGGGCCCGAAGAAAAAACGAGTCAGAAAAACCAAAGTGCAGCTCGACTACTTCCAACTGTGCGCGCTCCGCGGCATAGTTAACAGCTACTCTGTGAGGAAAGAAGTCCCGACGCTTAGTAAAATCCTAGCAGCAGCCAAACACGAGCTGAACTACAGAGGGGGTAAGGAGAGTCTAAGGTTAATATTGTTGAATAAGCTCGGTATTAAGTTTAAGAAGTGTGAGAAGAAGAATAAGAAGCCTCCGGAGTTGCCGCAGCAGGCTCCGCAGCCACAACCGCAGCAACAACAACAGCAGCAACAGCAACAACAGATGCCTCAGGTCCAGCACATGATGGCTCCCCCACTCATGCCTCCGATGAAGCCTTTAGAGACGCAGTGTGTCTATGCCAACATGATGCAGCAGGTGCCTCCAGTCTCATACTAGACTTTAATAAAACTAAGCTTGTAACTAGTATGAACTGCCAGATTTCTCATTTCATAAATGTATGGCTAGATTAGAATAGAAGCAGGTATTATTTTGCTTTTAATGCAATTGCATTCTTCATTTGATGCATCTGATTTTATGAGTACATGGATTTTTTGCAGTTCCTCTGCATCAAAACTATATACCTGAGACATATATGTGACGTTTTCAACCAAAAGGTACCAAATTGACGCTTGTTGATAAGGTTGATTTCTAATTGAAGCTATATGGAAATAGTGCCTTACTGACAAGCGACAATAAGTACCCTTTTGGTTGAAAATGGCACATATGTAGTATGTATATCATATCATATCACATTTTGCTGTGTGATGGTTTTTATGAGTCTCATGTATTGTTATGTCTAGTGTACTCTAAGCATAAAGCAATTTGCATAGGCAAGTGAGCAAAGCAACTAAAAGCATTAATACTGATATGTTTGTATACAATGGCAGATTATGGTGTTAGTACGAGTATGTGAATAGCCGGGTCAACACAGAGCGAGCACATGCGCGAGGCAACTTCCTCGCGCCTAAAACGGCCAGTGTAGACGTGCCTTGGCCGAGGCGGCGCGCGCAAGGCACGTCTAAAAATGTCGATACAACACGCGCGACGTCTACACTGGCCGTTTTGCCCCGTGTGGACCCGGCTAATAGGGTATTTGACTATTAGTGAAATCAGTTTCTTCTTTCTGCACAAATGATTTCGCTACTATGGAATTTACATGAAACACTAGCATGCGACGTCACAATCAAATTACTTACTCTTTATAATTTTATACGAGTTTAAAAATAGAAATTTAAAAATAACTGCTGTCTATGTTTCTCTATTAATCTTCTGGTGATTTATTTCATGCATGGTGTAAAATAATTTATTTTGAATACAGTCAAATACCCTATTGCCTTTGTCAGGGGTCAGCAAACTTTTGAGGAGTCGAATCATCAATTTTAAGGATCCCAAAGAGCCTCATATCGTGGTTTCAGTGGTCTAAGAATACTAGGTGTAATTTTTTTGAGTGACGAAGGTTACAATTGTACCTCCAAAGAGTTGAGCTGCGGTTTACTGACTCCTGGCCTAAGTGGATACTTGAATAGAAAAATCTAACTTTCCAGTAGTATGTTACAAAATAGTCTGATTTAATCTTACATATTGAGAAAGATTGACATAATGCAATGTTGAAATAGGGGATACTACTGCAATGTTCTGCCACCAGAGTGCAGCACTAGCCTTTTTAGTAAACCATAGAGTAACTTATACATACTGTACCTTTAACAGGTATTTGACAAGTTTTCAGAGATAATAAAATATGACACTGATGCATCACGGCGGTTTGTTTACAGAGGACCTACCGGGAAACGCGTATCCGAAATTTCGCTATCTGCCTCTTTATCGCTCCAATATGCAAGAGTGACAAAGATGTTAGATAACGAAATTTCTAACGAAAATCTTTAGATTATGGTAGTGGCGCCCCCTACGCAGAGTTTCGCGTAATATTCCCTATTCGAGTGGAATGTAGTGTGAAAAACCAATTTATTTTTATGTGTATTTTCATCATGAACTATCATTACCTATCAAGTATGATTTTATTATATGTGCATTCTGGATTATTATATTTTTGTAATTATGGTCAAATGTCATACAAATGTTATAATCGGCAAAAAGATAACCATTTTTATATATTTCATTGTATTAATTGTTAGATTTATATGAAATAGATGTACAAATATTATTCATAGTTTTTGTACAGTAGTTATTGCATTATGTACCAACAAAAAATGCAGGTTTTACATGAGAATTGAATTAATCACTGTCATACTGTCCAATTTTACCCTATGATTTAATTTATGGGACAAAAAAACATGGATTTTTAAGCCATAAAAAGATTTATGGGTTTTACCTAATTTAAAATGATTTAACAATATCAATGCTTATAGCAAGTTAAGACAAAGATAGTCGTAAAACAAGAAGATTTTGAAAGCTAGTATCTCAACATTAAGCCTAAAGCGAGGTTTAGACTAGCAAAAACTTGCATGCAATTTTCATTACATTGCGGTATCTGATAAACATTTTGAATGCAGTTTGCCTCAGTAGTCGGCAATGTAACGTAAATTGAATGCAAGTTCTTGCTAGTCTAAACCTTGCTTAAGGTTTAACTTTAGAAATTTTTATAGATCTATACCTAACTAAGCAAAATATCAACATTTAAAACTTTCACGTTTTGAACACATATTATTATTTTGCTGGGACGTCAGTTAGCCGCGACCACGACCAGTGAAAGCTGTGTCGATACGGTAAATAAAGGTAACAAAATAAATTCGCGATAGACCCGATTGTAAATGTGTAAAATATTAGAGGGAACTCGCTCCAAAATTGAAAATAATGAGAAAATCTGGTAAATGTGTATAAACCATGCTTGTATATCGCAGATGCTAAAACTACAGTTTGACTGCCCCAATTTTTCTAAAAGATCTGTCATTTGGGACATTTTCAATCAAGTGGTACCACATTGTCGCTTGTCGATAAGGTTGATTTCTAATTGAAGCTATATGGAAATAGCGCCTTACTGACAAGCTACAATAAGTACCCTTTTGGGTGCAAAATGGCACATTTCAGTGTTAAAGCAGGATGATTTACTTACAAATGTGCAAGCCGTGGAAAGTTTCAAGAAAGTCAGAAAAGTACTCGGAAATTTCATAGGAAATTGAGGAACACGCAAATCAAAATATTTCATAAAATAATTTGATTTGTTTCCTAGTTGGAAATTGGGGAAATTTTCATTTTGGAAACATAAAATTACAATCCCCATACAATATGAGACGTTTCCGAAAATTTTCAATGTTGAAATTTCTAAATTTTGGAAACTTTCCGACGCCACATCATTACAGTATTTACTACCCAACCATCAATTGGCCAACTATACTGTAATTTTAGTATCTGGGACATAAAACATAGCTTCATTAACCTTTTCGACGCCGTGTCAAACACAAAAGCTGTCACTCGGACGCCACGTCAGCACGTCACCGAAGTGTCAAAACTGAAATTGAACTTTATGCACATGTACGTTGGTCTATGTTGCTCTGTGGTCTTTGACCGATTAATCCGTCTTTGGCGTTGGACCTGCGGTACCGATATATCCGTCATTGGCGTCCAAAAGGTTAATTAAAGACCCAATTTACAACGCAAACGAAACTTTAAACTGAGAGTACAGTCGCCATCAGATATATCGGAGCGGCCGAGGTGCTCACAAATATCTATTGTCAAGGCGCTAGAGTGTGTGCTCAGATATTTTTGAGCACCTCGCCCGCTCTGATATATTATCTGATGGCGACTGTCCGACTCTAAGTTTTTTTTAGAGGGGCGCGCAGTTTAATGCTTGATTTCCTCCTACGCTGACGTCGGTAGCTGACGTCGATCGAGCATACGAATTAACACAATGTTCCCCCACAATGGCCCCCGCACAGCGACGCTGATGTCCGCGGCAGATTTTTCTTCCGACGGTACGCTCGACAGACGTCAGCGTAGGAGAAAATCAGGCCTAATAGTTTTTGTACATCAGAACCTACACGCTTTTAATTTATCTTATTGGGTCTTAAAGATAAGGTAGCTAATAAAATTATCTACTTTTTTAGAGAAATTTGTTACTAGCTATCACTTAAAAAAACGCAACTGCGTTTTTGTAAACTTTTTGTCGTTGGATACCCTATTTACAGCCTTGAACTATGTAGACAGGAAAGATTTGAGTCCTTCCGTATAAAAAGGGACCTTAGAACGATTGACGATGAGGCTGCACAAACCGCCAGTCCGCCTAGGGTCCTTTTATATGGAGCGACACATTAGTATTTTAGTACGATAATTATGGGCTATAAAATATTAGTAAGTCATTGCAAAACACTTATAGACCATTCAAATTTAAAGTGTAGATATGTGTCATTTTAAAAAAGGGACGTCGAAGATCCATTGAGCAGTTCCGGTCCTAATCCTGATGATCTTATTTTCGAATTTTGATAAGATGAAAACTACAAACTACCAGAAATTTATTCTCATGGGAATTATATTAAACGCTTGAAAAAATGAGACAAGCAATGTAAGGTCCCTTTTGGGAATGACATGTTGGCTTTACACCACATATATTTGTATAGTCGCACCAAGTTAACTCTGCATGCCATTTGCTATGATAAAGCGTGGCGATGTCATCATCAATGTCACATTTTAATAACAAAACTTCCGTGAGACACAGACATATTAAATATATTAATAACGGGTCACTCACGTATTTTAAGTCGAAAACGCTCGACATGTTTCACTCCGTTTCCGTTTCGTCGACGCAAGCTCCTGATGACGCTCTTCGGTACCGAGTGAAACATGTCGAGCGTTTTCGACTTAAAATACGTGAGTGACCCGTTATTAATATATTTAATATTAATGTCACATTTCTATCTTAATGACATTCCTCACTTTGTTCTGTTCTTCTTCTTTATCGGTCCCTCATTACTGAGGATCGTGACCACTTGGTTTTGCAGCTCCTGTGATTTGTCTCCATCAAATTGTTGGTTGTTCTACTTGTTCTGTTCAAGTGCAGAGTTAGCTTAGACAGACTCTTTCGTACCTACTGATTATTTTGTGTGTTCAAATTCTGGAAAGATCTAAGTCCCCGGCAAGCTCGGCCGAATTTCACTTTCCCATACAATCGGAGTTTTGTTCTCATTTTAAAACTACGTGTTGGATTGTAATTAAACTGCACATACAATGACATGAGGTATAGTCCTGTAATTAGTTTATATAGCACCAGTTTAAAACAAACGAAATACGAGCAAAAACAAGTTTTGTATGAAAAACTTAAATTTGCTGCATTTTTTTTACTATGATACCTGAAGCTACATAAACTAATTACATACATAGATATACCTTATCCTATTGTAAGTACAAAGTTTCAGAGCAATCTAGTTAGTCGCTTTAAAATGAGAGCGTAACGAAGTTTGTATGGAGAACCGAACTTGCCGGGGACTCTAAAACTCCCGTGAGACTCTGACATTAAAATGTGGCATTGTCTATGAAAACGTACCATATTGTCGATGGCGCTTACACCGCACTCCATCGCACGGCGTTGCATTTGTATCGGAGCATCGATATAAATTTTAAAATGGCGGAAGTGCCATCGATAATAAGGTCCCTTTTCATAGATAACGTCACAAATATATTTATAACGGGTCACTCACGCGATTTAATCCGCTTGACATCCTTGCGTGAGTGACCCAATTTGAAATGGATTTCAGTAGAGCTAGTTAACCCGACCCTCGAATACATTCATTATATTAATGATAGACTAGGATAAGAAGGCTGAGTTTTACATTATGTATCATAATTATTTTTACTATAAATAAAAGTAAAGAGTTGACATATATGTATTTTTATTTACACTTTACCCGTCCAGAATCATATTGCAGATTACTTTACAAACATTGAAATATTATTACTAACTTATAGAACCTTAGAGGATATAACCAAACGGAGACGCCTCGTCTGTAATTTTCTGTACAAAAAGTGCCGATTTTTGCGGGGGAGGCATAGACATAGTATATACAAGTAGTTATAGGCATGAAACCGAGCGACCAGGGGTAAGAGAAATACATATTCATGTTTTGACAGTTTCATGTATGGCAGCATAATCCTTTTTCTCTTTCACTCTTATAAATTTCGGTATTTCGCCATCGCCTCCTTGTTATGATGCCATAACCCGACCATGAAAAAATGCCCGGTCGGTGATAAAGACAAAGCATGGCACTATTTTCTCTTTCCTCTTATAGGAATCGCAATAAGACTATCTTTCTCTATCAAAGAGTGTCAGGCCCTTGTGTATGACCATTGGCCGACTATTTTCGACAGAGGGGAACGCCTGTTAATGGCTACTCCGTTTGGTTATATCCTCTAAGTATAGAACCGACACACACAACCAGTATTTTGCGTCACGAAAACAACATCAACTGTTGCTGTTTTGACAACAAACCATAGAGCCGGAGCGTGTGATCGGGAACTAACCCTAAAGGCCAAAGCACACCAGCACGTGCGTAGACGAGCACGTGCGCGTACGTTAACACATCAGATAACACGGATTTCCCGGTATGTAGCGGAAATGCTTCGTAGAGGCAGACGTATCTTGATTAGCGCTGAATGGGTTAACATTTTGGAGCCGTGTACGCACACGTCACGCAAACGGTGTGCCGTTTCTTATAAGGTTCTCTTTATTACAACGCTCGCGAATCCGGTGTGTACAGCCCTTTAACCTTTCGTATGCGCTGTCAAAAAATTGCCATATAAATAGCAATCACGACAACTTCATGTTTAAGTTGAATGTGTGTGTGGTGAATATATATGGAGCAGATCTGCTACTAAGCATACGAAAGGTTAAGGTGTTATTTATTATTATGATAACAATTGTAAATCGTGATTGTTAAATAAGTCCAAGATAGACCCCATTATCATTTTAAAGCGCGGTTGTTTTATGCGATAAACGCAATGCGTTTACCGTACACCCATTTTACATTAAATAATTAAATAATCTTGTCGTCATAGACCTAGTATTTTATATAGATGCGACCGTGAGGGACAGAACATACGCAATGTGACAAAATTAAAAACACGTTTTAACATTCCTGACAACATACCAGAAACAACCTACGTAATTTGGTCGGGTTGTTTTATTGCTTCTCCCCCATTTCATCTACATTATTATATCTCTATGGTTCATGTCATGTCCCAGAGCCTACCTAGCGCCACCGGAGAGATTAGGAACTATTATTTACAGCTGAAAGCTGGTCACTTTTACAACATTTCTACCATAAATTGTCTTTCTATCTATACCGTCCATACTAGTGACACTACATTGTTTTACGCGGTAAGCGTATGTCATATTTTTAATTATGTTGACGCATGCGGTTATCGCATGCAACAACCGCGCGATTTATATGTAGATTATTTATTTGAATTCATTTATAAATTTAAATTATTCCCACCCACCAAAAATATGTAGGTACTAAAAACCATTAAGTATGTATGAAAGGTTTCGCGTCATGATTCACGTCACGTGCAAATGTGGAGGAGCCTTATAGAATAACAAAAAAAATACAAACTATAGTTGGTTAAGCAAATCTTGTGAGTAAATAAGAACAAAAAAACTATACTCATCCTTTTCTTTTGGGTGCTAGTACTAGTGTAAAACAAAGATAGTATGATTCTCTCTATGTTTGAAATGAGATAGTCCTTTGAAAAACTATACTCTGATTTATAATTAAATTCCAAAAAACGAACCTCGCTCAGATCCTTTTTCTTTCGTAATAATGGAAAATATGTAAAGAAGTAAACTCAAATTTCCCTTTTGCATACTCTTTCAGTAAATAGGAACAAAAAAAACTATATTCATCGTTTTCTTTTGGGTGCTAGTACTAGTGTAAGACAAAGATAGTATGATTCTCTCTCTCTATAATTTGAAATGAGACAGTCCTTTTATAAATAAAGATGTATCCTTTTAACTTCGTTAGTTTCTTAAAACATACGGAAAAGAGAAAAAGTGAGGTTAGATTATTGAAATTTAATTATAAATCAGTTTATATGAGTGTAAAAGTTACTCGAAATAAATTATTTATATAATAGTCCGTTACTTTTGTTTGTGTATGGCGGCGAGGTGCGCCTTGAGCGCGACGCGTTGCGCGAACGCGGCCGGGCAGTGCGCGCACGAGAACGGACGCTCGCCCGTGTGCGTGCGCATGTGGTTCTCTAGCACGCGGTTCGTCTGCAATAAAAAAAAAACTAAGAGCCCGTCAACGTGCTCACTAGCGCCACTGCTAAACCCAGGTAGCAACGTGACGTCAGCGACGTACAAGTGACGTCATTTATATGTCATAATGACGTAACGGACGTCATAATGACGTATAAATGCTACCTGGGAATAATTGTGATTATTTAAATTTAATGATAGATATTTAAAATAAAAACCGGCCAAGTGCGAGTCGGACTCGCGCACGAAGCTCGATTGGTTCCGTACCATTACGCAAAAAACGACAAAAAAATCACGTTTGTTGTATGGGAGCCCCACTTAAATATTTATTTTATTCTGTTTTTACTATTTGTTGTTATAGCAATAACAACGCATTTAGGGTGCTACTACGGCTTCCACGATACTGCAGCGCGTCGACTATGTTTGCTGAGGCGCGGAGTGATAGCGACGCTATCTGGCGTAAGAAAACGGCCTCGCTCTTAAGCAGGGTACGTGGGAGCAGTAATAGCATCTTAAACATGATAGCTAATAAGCTTGATTGTCCTTTAATGTGGAAACTATGTCAAAGGACAAAATCTATGTTTATTATTAAGTACTAACGTAGGCTAGGATCAACTCACACTCATTGGACCATTTGTTGTCTTTAATCAAATAAAAAAATAGCGGCAACAGAAATACATCATCTGTAAAAATTTCAACTGTCTAGCTATCACGGTTCATGAGATACAGCCTGGTGACAGACAGACAGACAGCGAAGCCTTAGTAATAGGGTCCCCTTTGGGTACGGAACCCTAAAAAAAAGGGGCCACTGCGTACTGCATTTAAGGACCTTTTGAATACATCAAACTAGTTGCTGGATTCGTCGATCTATGAACTCAAAATAAAAACGACCGTTTTAACTTTGGACGCATAGATTGACGAATCCAGCTTAGAAACTATTATAAAGTATTCAAAAGGTACTTAAATACAAAATACAGTACGTAGCGTTACATTTAAATAATCACAATTATTTAGCAGTGGCGCTGGTAAGCACGTTGATCAGCTCTTAAGAAAACAAGTATTTTTAAGTTTTTTGTAAGTAGTTTTTTTAATGTTATATTTTGTAATCAGATTTTTTTGTGTGGCCAATAAATGGTTTCTTATTCTTAACCCTTAAATGCATGATTTTTTGTATAACTTTTTAATAAATTGAAATAGATGTGTCATGCTGTATAAAAGTAATAAATGTGATTTTGGATAGCTGCATATTGAGCCACGGACCATCAAATATACGATGCATATATACATCATTATGCATTTAAGGGTTAAGTCATCATTCGCTTGCCCTTGTCCCATTCACTTGGGGTCGGCGCAGCATGTCTTTTTCTTCCATACATCTCTGTCACCCGTCATCTCATCATTCACTTGCGTTAGTTTCATATCATCTTTCACACAGTCCATCCACCTTTTCCTCGGTTTTCCTCTCCTCGTACTTCCCTCCACATTCATTCTTAATACCTTTCTTGTCACAAGACTTTCATCCCTCTTTCTTATTCTTTTTCTTCGTTTTCGGTTTCTTATTCTTAAGTAAAACGTTCAGTCACCGCTCTGTTGTCGGTTTAAAATGTAGTCTATAGTTTTTCAAGTCATTTCAGTCTAAAAAAAGGCGGCAAATTTAAAAAACATCGAGATAGGTTGTACTCTCATAGAAAATTTAAATTTCGCGCCATTTTCTGGGCTCGCTAGAGTATATATGGGGCATTTTCTATGAAAAGGGACCTTATTGACGATGGCGCTTACGCCGCACAGCGTCGTACGGCATTGTATTTATATCAGAGCATCGTAAATAATGGCGTAAGCGCCATCGACAATAAGGTCCCTTTTTATAGTAAATACCACATATAAAGAAACGACATATAATCAATCATACCATTAATGTAATTTGTACTGTAATCATATGTTGTGAGATATATGTATGTAATCTATAGTTTGTCAAGCAGATCTTGACAGTAGAATAAGGCGGCAAATTTGAAAAATGTAGGCGCGAAGAGATCGTACCATAGAAAATTTGAATTTCGCGCGTCTATTCTACTGACAAGATTTGCTTGACCAACTATATATGTATATGTATGTATATATGTATGTATGTGTATGTATGTGTGTGTGTTATTATTATTTTTTATTATTGTGTTTATGTTGGTTGCGGTGCCCAATATAATTGACGAGATCAAAGCCACACGACTCCGCTGGCTTGGTCACCTGGAGAGGATGGGAGAGGGTCGTGCTGTGAGAAGAGCGTATGTGGGGCGCCCGGGAGGGAAGCGTCCGTCGGCGTCCCAGATACCGCTGAAGTGACGAAGCCCTAAAAGACCTGTCCGCCGTCGGAATACCCAACTGGCGTGATGTGGCGCAGAATAGGGCAGAGTGGCGCTCTCTTGTGTCAGAGGCCAAAATCCTTTTTAGGGTTCCGTACCCAAAGGGTAAAAACGGGACCCTATTACCATAGAGTAACTTATACTAGAGCGGTACTGTCATAGTAAATTTTGTAACCCCAGTAAATTCACTGCCATCTGTCGACACACTTTAAAACTAAAAATGAAGATTTATAAAAATACGATAGAATGTATTTAAATATAGATAAATGATTTTTTTTATTTGCATTAATTATTTTTATGATTTTGACCCATGTTCTTTCACTGATATGCGTTAAAATTGTTAAATAACAAACGAAACCGCCATCTATACGACTGTAGGCCAAAACTAGTAGCGCCCTCTGAACGAGAATCAAATTTTCTTGATTTTTGAGGCACGTTTTTTCCTTAGACTGTATCCATCTATTACGGAGTTATATCTATCTTTGCTATTACTAAGACTCCGCTGTCCGTCTGTCTGTCTGTCACCAGGCCGTATCTCATGAACCGTGATAGCTAGACAGTTGAAATTTTCACAGATGATGTATTTCTGTTGCCGCTATAACAACAAATACTAAAAACAGAATAATATAAATATTTAAATGAGGCTCCCATACAACAAACGTGTTTTTTTTTTGCTGTTTTTTCCGTAATGGTACGGAACCCTCCGTGCGCGAGTCCGACTCGCACTTGGCCGGTTTTTTTGGGTCACTGAGCCAGTGAAGTAAGTATGTAGGACTTCCGGTTCGAACGCCATCTTGATAGTAGTCTCGTGATTAATTCCTTTGTTTTTTGCTCATTAATATTGTTTAAAGTGTAATATCGATAGCTTTATTATACAATAATCTAATGTGGTAGTGTGCAGTGAATGGAGAATTAATCTCAAAGCGTGTTTAACCACCATTTTGGAGTCAACGGCCGGTAGTCCACGTGCTTCTCGTAAAATCCAGCTATCGGTTTTACGAGACAACTACAACAACCACCGAACAGCGTCGTGCCCTAAGAGCATTTATTTTGTTCCTACCCTTTTACGTGACATTGGCTACGGGCAACACCGCCCTCAAGTCCATCAAGAAAAAGAAAGTAAGTATGTACTTACTCCGAACCCGCGCCCGCAAACGCTGCACATTTTCGTCTTTGGCAAAGTTATCTTCTCGTGAACAAATTTGTGGTGCGAGCGGAGCCCCCAGCCGTTCACAAAGTACTGAAACCAAACATTGAGAACATTCTCTTTAATTTGTGGCTTTTCTAGTGCCCTAAGCTACGTTTAACCCTAAGAAACTTTTGATAGTACGCATATAGTGCGACATAAAATAGAAATTAAATAAAATGGAACTAAAAGAATTCCATAAGTAACTAAATTTTTGCCATGTTTAAGCATTTTACGTCTAAAATGCCAATTACGTTGGAGTGGAACAGCTTCATGTGGTTGTTCATGGAACACCTTGACTCAGGACATGATGGAACAAATACGCCATTTACTAGTTACCTTGTCGCAGAGCGGGCAGTGGTGGCGGGACTGGTTGGAGTGGAACAGCTTCTTGTTCATGGAACACCTTGAATTAGGACATGATGGAACAAATACTCCATTTATTAGTTACCTTGTCGCAGAGCGGGCAGTGATGGCGGGACTGAATGGAGTGGAACAGCTTCTTGTTCATGGAACACCTTGAATTAGGACATGATGGAACAAATACTCCATTTATTAGTTACCTTGTCGCAGAGCGGGCAGTGGTGGCGGGACTGGTTGGAGTGGAATAGCTTCATGTGGTTGTTCATGGAACACCTTGAATCAGGATATGATGGAACAAATACTCCATTTATTAGTTACCTTGTCGCAGAGCGGGCAGTGGTGGCGGGACTGGTTGGAGTGGAACAGCTTCATGTGGTTGTTCATGGAACACCTTGAATCAGGATATGATGGAACAAATACTCCATTTATTAGTTACCTTGTCGCAGAGCGGGCAGTGGTGGCGCGACTGGTTGGAGTGGAACAGCTTCATGTGGTTGTTCATGGAACACCTTGACTCAGGACATGATGGAACAAATACTCTATTTATTAGTTACCTTATCGCCGAGCGGGCAGTGGTGGCGGGACTGATTGGAGTGGAATAGCTTCATGTGGTTGTTCATGGAACACCTTGACTCAGGACATGATGGAACAAATACGCCATTTACTAGTTACCTTGTCGCAGAGCGGGCAGTGGTGGCGCGACTGATTGGAGTGGAATAGCTTCATGTGGTTGTTCATGGAACACCTTGAATCAGGACATGATGGAACAAATACTCTATTTATTAGTTACCTTATCGCCGAGCGGGCAGTGGTGGCGGGACTGAATGGAGTAGAACAGCTTCTTGTTCATGGAACACCTTGAATTAGGACATGATGGAACAAATACTCCATTTATTAGTTACCTTGTCGCAGAGCGGGCAGTGGTGACGCGACTGATTGGAGTGGAATAGCTTCATGTGGTTGTTCATGGAACACCTTGAATCGGGACATGATGGAACAAATACGCCATTTATTAGTTACCTTGTCGCAGAGCGGGCAGTGGTGGCAGGACTGAATGGAGTGGAACAGCTTCTTGTTCATGGAACACCTTGAATCAGGACATGATGGAACAAATACTCCATTTATTAGTTACCTTGTCGCAGAGCGGGCAGTGGTGGCGCGACTGATTGGAGTGGAATAGCTTCATGTGGTTGTTCATGGAACACCTTGAATCAGGACATGATGGAACAAATACGCCATTTATTAGTTACCTTGTCGCAGAGCTGGCAGTGGTGGCGGGACTGGTTGGAATGGAACAGCTTCATATGGTTGTTCATGTAGTTTTTTCGGGAAAACACCTTGCCGCACTCGGGGCATGGGACGCTGCAACAAACATATGCATTTTTAGGGTTCCACACCCAAAGGGTAAAAACGTGACCCTATTACTAAGACTTCGCTGTCCGTCTGTCTATCACCAAGCTGTATCTCATGAACCGTGATAGCTAGACAGTTGAAATTTTCACAGATGATGTATTTCTGTTGCCGCTACAACAACAAATACTAAAAAGTACGGAACCCTCGGTGGGCGAGTCTGATTCTCACTTGTCCGGTTTTTTTGGCAGATACTTTGATTATATGATATATAACCACAGTCATCATCTATACTCTGATTTGTAATTAAATTCCAAAAAACTAACCTCACTCAGATCCTTTTTCTTTCGTAATAATGGAAAATATGTAAAGAAATAAACTCAAATTTCCCTTTTGCATACTCTAGCATTTAAAATAAATATAGATGTATCCTTCTAGCTTTGTTTAGTTTCTTAAAACATACGGAAAAGAGAAAAAGTGAGGTTAGATTATTGGAATTTAATTATGAATCAGAGTTTACCTCGCGTTGTCCCGGCATTTTGCCACGGCTCATGGGAGCATGGGGTCCGATTGACAACTAATCCCGAGAATTGGCGTAGGCACAATTTTTTACGAAAGCGAATGCCATCTGACCTTCCAACCCAGAGGGTAAACTAGACCTTACTGGGATAAAGACCTTATAATAAAGTAAAAATCTAAAAAAACAAACGGGGGCATAGCAGTGATTAAAATACATCAAATTGTGAAAATATTTTTCACCTCAGCAGCTCGAACAAGCCTACTTTCATCACTCCCTGGAGTGAGGAAAGTGCGACTTTCCTCAGTCCAGGAGGGAAACAATGTAGCTTTTTAATTTAGTGAAGGCCATGAACTTCATACTTTTATTACATTTTTTTTATGGTATGGTACGGTACGGTACGTTACGGTACGGTACGGTACAGTCCGGTCCGGTCCGGTCCGGTCCGGTCCGGTCTCGTATCGTATCGTATCTTATCGTATCGTACATATTATAATACTTTTTTTTCTGTTTATTCTGTGTAATTCGAAATACATATTAACCTTTAATATGTTCTCACTACTGAGGTGAAAAATTATGTGTGCAACACGAGAGCAAAGTTATTTTACATCTCGTGTTTTTGAGTCCCTCGCTACGCTCAAGATTCTACCTTAGAATCTTTCGCTTTCTCGGGACTCAAAATAAACACTCGCAAGAAAAACCAACTTTCCTCTCTTGTTGCACAAAAAACTATTTCATCACACTAGCTCAGTAAATGTGGAATTGCACGCAGTGTTTATAAAGATACAAGTTGCTAAGTTACCAATCGTTTATTCTCTCATTTGACAGTTTTATATAAATAATCTAGGATGAACTACCGTTACCTAGTTTGCGTTTGTATCAGCGCCATCTTCCATGAAATTTGGACATCAAACTAAACACGCAGGCTTAGCGGGAACCAATGAGGATATAATTAGATAGAGCGGTACTGTCATAGTAAATTTTGTAACCGCTGTAAATTCACTGCCATCTATCCACATCTATCGACATACTTTAAAACTAAAAATGAAGATTTATAAAAGTACGTTAAAATGTATTTAAATATGGATAAATGATTTTTTTATTTGCATTAATTATTTTTATATAATTTTGACCCATGTTCTTCCATTGATATGCGTTAAAATTATAAATAACAAACAAAACCGTCAACGCCCTCTATACGAGACTAGGCCAAAACTAGTGGCGCCCTCTGATCGAGAATCAAATTTTCTTGATTTTCGAGGCACGTTTTTTCCTTAGACTGTATCCATCTATTACGGAGTTATATCTATCTTTGGCGGGAACTATAGAAAAAGCTTTTTCCCTAGGAAGTTATGAAGTTTCTAGTATTATAATTAACAGTTTTTTGTCTTTATACTGCATTTTTGTATGAGAAGAAAAACATTGTGTGTAACTCGGGGCGTAATAATATTGCAAACTCGAGTCTATAAATCGCTCTGGCAAGCCGTCGCGATTTAACTATATTCTCGTTTGCAATATTTAACTTACGCCCCATGTTGCACAATGTACTATTGCATAATGTTAATATAATATCCAAGGAGGAAAATGAGAACTACTTTTGGATGGAGAATCGATCGTCCCCTACTCTCTTAAGAACAAACAGAATCACTTCATGCTAGCGAGGTTAGGTAAACGAAAATAATGTTAAAATAAACTGACATTTAAACTGAATTATATTTCGCTGTACAAACTTCTTCAATGATGTATATATAACAACTTGTAGTAGGCGCTATCGGCGTGCCTTTGATCATGACAAACGACAATCATCATTTCGAAGTTTGTACAGCTCATATAATTAGAATCGAACTTCACTTACAGGTAAGTTCGTTTAATTGCTAAATAAATGTCATATACGAAGGAAAAAATGACCAAAGCCTCCAGTGTCCAGAGCTGGAATCGAACCAGCGTACCCCGTTTACCGGACAGGTGCCTGAACCGCTCGGCTATCCGGTCACGGTGGCATGGGTCGAAATTTCCAAGTATATGACAATTCCCGAAGGCTTGTGGCGCCCCCTGGCCATCTCTCAGGTAGAATAGTATGGTTCGACCTTCTAACTGAATCAACTCTGGTGATTACGGGCTAGCGAAGAGAGATGGCGCTGCCATTAATACTCTAAGAACAAATTAAATTATTTTCTATGAAATATTTTTTCTTAGAGTAAACTAACATTTATGGCGTTCCGTGCCTAAAGAGTCCTGATGCTCCATGTGCAATTGTGCATAAGGACCCTTCGGTGATGGACAGCCACAATTATTAATTTATTATATATGATAATATCTGAAACTCGCTTGCACGCTGATATTTATAAGCTGTAACTACAATGGAATATATTTTCTGTAAAAAAACTGTTTAATAAAAACGACTATGCCAGCCAAAACATAAATCACTTCTTTTTTAGGGTTCCGTACCCAAAGGGTGTAAACGGGACCGTATTACTAAGACTCCACTGTCCGTCTGTCTGTCTGTCACCAGCACCACCAGGCTGTATCTCATGAACCGTGATGGCTAGACAGTTGAAATTTTCACAGATGATGTATTTTTGTTGCCGCTATAACAACAAATACTAAAAAGTACGGAACCCTCGGTGCGCGAGTCCAACTCGCACTTGGCCAGTTTTTTTTATAGAAAATACCACATATTTTCTGTAAAAAAAACTGTAGTTTGATAAAAACACAAGACTATTTTTTGGTAAGCCAAAACATAAATCACTTCTTTTCTGGTATTTTGTCATCTTATATTTATTATGTATTAGGCCAAGCAATATTAAAGTCAGCTTTCGGTTTGTTTAAGTATAGTCATGTTGCTAAGGCGCATAGCACTAGTTACGGAGGCGAAAAATTGTGTTCCAAGCATTTCCCTCTATAACTTTTTTTGAGCAGGCATTCATTTCTTATTTTTAAACTATTGCATAATTAAAAAACCGGCCAAGTGCGAGTCGGACTCGCGTTCCAAGGGTTCCGTACATTACACAATTTAAACAATTTATTTTTTATGTGAAATGTCTTTAAAAAACCCGTAGGGGTCAGATCAAAAACTAACTAATTAAGTCCGACTCACGCTTGACTGCACATTTCTAATAGGTTTTCCGGTGATTATAGGTAAAGATCTATTATGTGTATTTTTTTTTCAAACTTTTTTACCCTGTAGTTTCGGAGATAAAGGGGGGGGGGGTGGTAATTTTTTGCCTATTTTCTTGAATAACTTCTAAACTAGTTATCTTAAAAACTTTTATAAAAGCTTGACAAACTTTATTTTTTAATTTTCTCATTTACCCCCCAAAAGTGGCCCCCGTGTTTAAAAATTTTTTGTTTACGTTACATGTCCATCTTTGGGTCACAAACTTACATATGTGTACCAAATTTCAACTTAATTGGTCCAGTAGTTTCGGAGAAAATAGGCTGTGACAGACGGACAGACAGACAGACAGACGCACGAGTGATCCTATAAGGGTTCCGTTTTTTCCTTTTGAGGTACGGAACCCTAAAAACAAGTACAAATGGCGGAAATGCCTTAAGGCATTCTCTACCAGTCAATCTGCCTATATGTTGTATTGATTTTTATTGATTTACAGTATGCCCAAGCCGAAATTTGCCTGAGCATATCTCAAAAATTCTACAAGTAGAAACATTTGGGTTAGCAAAGCAGTGGGCACAGTATATAAGATTCTCTTATACAATCTGGAACAACACATCGATACCGCGATGTAGGATACTATCAGCGCCATCTAGTGCTAAATGTTATTACTAGAAATCGGCAAAGATTTTTGCCACCTATCCCTTTCAGCATGTGAATTTTTTTTTAGATTTTTAATTTATTAATCCGTCCAATAAGTGACAAGTTTGAAATGGCAGCCATTTTTTTAACAAAAGAAAGTTTATTTTCTTAATAAGGCTATGTATTTTGACGACCGGTCTGGCCTAGTGGGTAGTGACCCTGCCTGGGAAGCCGATGGTCCTGGGTTCGAATCCCGGTAAGGGCATTTATTTGTGTGATGAGCACAGATATTTGCTCCTGAGTCATGGGTGTTTTCTATGTATTTAAGTATTTATATATTATATATATCGTTGTCTGAGTACCCATAACACAAGCCTCCTTGGGCTTGCCGTGGGACTAAGTCAATCTGTGTAAGAATGTCCTATAATATTTATTTATTTATTTTAACTCAATCCGTCCAGTAAGTGAGAAGTTAACTCAATCCGTCCAGTACAAAGTATAAGTGAAAAAAGTGACGTCTCTAACCTGATTTTCTTCTGCGGCCGATGTCTCTGCGACTGGCTCAGATGGCGCCTATATTTGTCCGTGTTGATAAAGGTGCGGTCACACTCCACGCAGTAGGCGGGTCTACTTTACTTTTGTCTTTTGACGCAGTCCCGTCAGTAAGTGAAAAGTTTAAAATGGCAGCCATTTTTCTAACAAAACTGTCATATTTTTTTATTAAGTCTATGTCTTTTAATGCAATTCGGTAAGTAAGTGAGAAGTTTGAAATGGCAGCCATATTTCTAACAAATTAAACCTTATTTTCCTAAAAAAGCTATGTCTTTTTACGCAATCCGTCCAGTACAAATTTCAAAAATGTCATATTTCTAACCTGACTTTCTTCTGCGGCCGATGTCTCTGCGACTGGCTGAGATGGCGCCTGTACTTGTCCGTGTTGATAAAGGTGCGGTCACACTCCACGCAGTAGGCGTGGTCTACTTTACTTTGTCTTTTGACGCAATCCGGTCAATAAGTGAGAAATTTGAAATGGCAGCCATTTTTATAACAAAACAGACATATTTGCTTATTAAGGCTATTTCATTTAACGCAATTCGGTAAGTAAGTGCGAAGTTTGAAATGGCAGCCATTTTTCTAATAAATTTAACCTTATTTTCCTAAAAAAGCTATGTGTTTTTACGCAATCCGTCCAGTACAAAGTTCAAAAATGTCATATTTCTAACCTGACTTTCTTCTGCGGCCGATGTCTCTGCGACTGGCTGTGATGGCGCCTGTACTTGTCCGTGTTGATAAAGGTGCGGTCACACTCCACGCAGTAGGCGGGGTTTACTTTGTCTTTTGACGCAATCCGGTCAATATGTGAGAAATTTGAAATGGCAGCCATTTTTATAACAAAACAGACATATTTTCTTATTAAGACTATTTCATTTAACGCAATTCGGTAAGTAAGTGAGAAGTTTGAAATGGCAGCCATTTTTCTAACAAATCTAACCTTATTTTCCTAAATAAGCTATGTCTTTTTACGCAATCCGTCCAGTATAAATTTCAAAAATGTCATATTTCTAACCTGACTTTCTTCTGCGGCCGATGTCTCTGCGACTGGCTGAGATGGCGCCTGTACTTGGCCGTGTTGATAAAGGTGCGGTCACACTCCACGCAGTAGGCGGGGTCTACTTTGTCTTTTGACGCAATCCGGTCAATAAGTGAGAAATTTGAAATGGCAGCCATTTTTATAACAAAACAGACATATTTTCTTATTAAGACTATTTCATTTAACGCAATTCGGTAAGTAAGTGAGAAGTTTGAAATGGCAGCCATTTTTCTAACAAATCTAACCTTATTTTCCTAAATAAGCTATGTCTTTTTACGCAATCCGTCCAGTACAAATTTCAAAAATGTCATATTTCTAACCTGACTTTCTTCTGCGGCCGATGTCTCTGCGACTGGCTGAGATGGCGCCTGTACTTGTCCGTGTTGATAAAGGTGCGGTCACACTCCACGCAGTAGGCGGGGTCTACTTTGTCTTTTGACGCAATCCGGTCAATAAGTGAGAAATTTGAAATGGCAGCCATTTTTATAACAAAACAGACATATTTTCTTATTAAGACTATTTCATTTAACGCAATTCGGTAAGTAAGTGAGAAGTTTGAAATGGCAGCCATTTTTCTAACAAGTCTAACCTTATTTTCCTAAATAAGCTATGTCTTTTTACGCAATCCGTCCAGTACAAATTTCAAAAATGTCATATTTCTAACCTGACTTTCTTCTGCGGCCGATGTCTCTGCGACTGGCTGAGATGGCGCCTGTACTTGGCCGTGTTGATAAAGGTGCGGTCACACTCGACGCAGTAGGCGGGCCCGCTGCGCTCGTGCGCGTCGCGCGCGTGGCGCCGCAGCCGCTCCCACGTCGGGAAGCGCTCCCCGCAGCGCGGGCACGAGGCGGGGAGGTGGCGGCGGCTGAGGGCATACAAAATATACTACACCGAATATGTCATATAAACAAACCGGCCAAGTGCGAGTCGGACTCGCGCACGAAGGGTTCCGTACCATTACGCAAAAACGGCAAAAAAATCACGTTTGTTGTACGGGAGCCCCGCTTAAATAATTATTTTACTCTGTTTTTAGGGTTCCGTACCCAAAGGGTAAAAACGGGACCCTATTACTAAGACTCCGCTGTCCGCCTGTCACCAGGCTGTATCTCATGAACCGTGATAGCTAGACAGTTGAAATTTTCACAGATAATGTATTTCTGTTGCCGCTATAACAACAAATACTAAAAAGTACGAAACCCTCGGTGCGCAAGTCCGACTCGCACTTGGCCGGTTTTTAGTATTTGTTGTTATAGCGGCAACAGAAATACATCATCTGTGAAAATTTCAACTGTCTAGCTATCACGGTTCATGAGATACAGCCTGGTGACAGACAGACGGACATTGAAGTCTTAGTAATAGGGTCCCGTTTTTACCCTTTGCGTACGGAATCCTAAAAATAAGTTTTTTGTCAATAATTACATTTTTCATACAAGCTTTTATTGCTGTTTTTTTTATACCACGTCGGTGGCAATCAAGCATTCGGCACGCCTGATGGTAAGCAGTTACCGTAGCCTATGGACGCCTGAAACACCGGAGATATTACCTGTACTTTTACTATCTAACCTTTCGTTGTTTTATCACAGAGTATTATGATTATTGTGTTTGGGGTTCGTTAGAATCGTCTCGATGAGTATTAGTTGCCTGTTGAAAGAAAATTACAGTCAGCGATAAAGTTTTTTTTATCAAAAATCCTCTTCTTCTTTGCCTGTCCCTCTTCCCAGTTTATCTGGGGTCGGGCCTCCTTGTATGTCTGCGCCAGAGTGCTCTGTTCTGGCTTGTCTGCGTACTCAGGTTCTCTTTCCGGATCTCTTTCTGCATGTCTGACCACCAGGTGTTGGGTGGTCTTCCTCTTCCTCGGGATTTTATCAAAAATAAAATTAAAATAATAAATTTAATTAAATAGGTAATTTTAATAACAAAACTTCCTTGAGACACTGACATATTAAATATATTAAATTACTTTACCGTCACTGGAAACTTTAAAATTGAGAGAGCATATCTGTTTACTTCGAATTATCACGTCTAGTGCTTTATTTTACTTTTGTTTCCGGCGACAGTGGCGACACCTGGCGGACCGCGCCATTTAAACCAGGTAAAACATGTCAAGTAACCGGGTCACTCACGCTTATAAAGTTGATTATTGCTCGACATGTTTCGCTCCATAACGAGGACCATTTTCAATGAGCGCTCGCGTTGGTGGCCCGACGCAGACTGCGGGCTGCAGCTCTCCGCGACCGATTACTCGGTGCGAGCGTCAGCGGCGGCAGATGAGAAACTACCCTCGTTTACGGCATTATTATCAAATAATGGGTTGCACCAGGGATGTTGCGAATATTCGCATCCGCATCCGCAACCGCGGAACTTCCGCATTATTTTCAACATCCGCATCCGCATCCGCATAAAATCGATGCGGAGCTTAATGCGGATGTGGAACAGGTAGGTACAGGCACGTCTTAGCGGCGGCGTAAGTGCTAGGTAATTTCGTCATTAGCCAATAGGAATCTCGTTTCTTTTTTGTGATTCGTCGATCGAGCACTTTAGCCTATGACGGACAGCGACAAGAAGTGAAAAGTTTGTTTTATTTGGACTTTAGTATAGTAATGCGATTGTGGGGCATATATTCTTGTTAAAATACTAAAACTCGTTTTTTTTTTAAATAAAAATTACTAAAGTGTAATATTTGACGTTTTTTATGTGCCTAATCTCGACATCCACGTCCGCCGATGTGAGCCTTTAAAAATCCGCATCCGCATCCGCGACTGTGAGCCTTTAAAAATCCGCATCCGCAACATCCCTGGGTTGCACACAGCACCAGGTAGCAAAATGACGTAAAATGACGTCAGCGACGTCATAATGACGGCATTATTACGTCATTATGACGTCGCTGACGTCATTTGACGTCATTTTGCTACCTGACTCACTACGTCATTCGCTAAATAGGTAATAGCTACTCACATAATATGTTTCTCCAAAACCTTCTTAGTGTTAACGGTGCGGTCGCAATGCGCGCAGATGTACTTGGAGTGCAATTGCCTCTCGTGATTCTCGTACCATTGCTTGTTACTGGAACGACAGGGCATTGTTTATATGTGGTATTTTCTATGAAAAGGGACCTTATTGTCGATGGCGCTTACGCCATTATAAACGATGCTCCGATATAAATACAATGCCGCGCGACGCTGTGCGGCGTAAGCGCCATCGACATCGACTCTAAAATTGTGTCACATATATTGTAACTAGCGATAGCACAGGCCCCGGTCTTATTGGGCGGTTACTGCACAATATGTCTTTAAACAGCCAGCGTTTAAATTAAATTAAAATGTATAATTAGAAATAGTGAAAAGTTTGTTGTATATATTTAATGAATAAAAAAAAATATTAAAAAATATATATATAAAATTAGGTCCCTTTTCATAGAAAATACCACATATTGATTTCAACAACACGTTCATAATAACACGATTTTCACTCATAATTAAACTAACAAGAGACCACAGAATAAAGTAATAGTATTATCATACAGAACGGCCACGCACCGCCCCGCCGCGACTAGAATTACCTCGCCCCGCGACACCAGATTGACGGCCGTTTGCCGACCGCTCAGTACTGTTTAAGCAACTTACTCACACAATGACGCATGACGCGTGTACAGACGTGCCGTTCACACATAGAAACGCAAGTGATTTTTGATGTATAGCGTGTCCGTCCTGTGGCGGGACTTAATCGAATTCAAATTCAAATGTTTCAAATGTTTTATGTTTTATTCGTGATAAACTTAAAACTAAAATTACATACAAAAGTACCTATATACTAAAGCTATAGGAACTTATAAAATAGGTAGGAGTTGAAGTTTACCACGAAATGGTCTCGCCTCAGCATAATGCTGACCCGAAAATCAGCGCTGATCTTCCGGCGAGACCATTTTGGGCCACGACCGCATCCGTACGACACGGCCCAACCATAAGCTGAACGCAGCCTTTGCAGCAGCGACCAGCGCCATCTTATCTACTGTCTATGGCAGTACTTGACAATGTCATTATTGACAACAACAAGTGTATAAGAATAAGAAATGGCTAATCGCGTATAAACTTGCGTTTATTTATGGTCTGAAGTTTCGAGAGTGACGTTACGTTCGTGGTCACAGGCAGACACCACTCCCCTGCCTGGTGTCACGTTAAACGCGAAAATAGAAATGAGGGCTATCGTTTTTTTGCTCACCAGTTGGCGCCTCTGTTGATGGTGGTCCAAAAGACTAAAGAACAGCTGTCAGTCACTGAAGTAACAAGTGACATTTGACATTTCGAACTATGGAAAAGACCACCATCTACACTAGCGCCCCTAGCGGCGAATTCATACGCGTTAGCCCTCATTGCGTTATCTGCCTCTCTATCGATCGGATATGCTAGTGATAGAGAAACAGAACCGAACTTAAGATTTTCGTATTTCGCGGTAAGCCCTGTGATTGTGCTAGTGACGCCCTCTACGCAGAGTGTTGCGTAATATTCCCTATATATTAAAATGGTAAAATCTTTTTTGACCATCACCTCAGTTTTTGAAGGATGAAGGGAGACTTTACAAGTTAGTGTGATGAAAAAATGGGTCTCTATTGTTTGACATAATTATTGAAAGTCATAATGTGATGATTGTCATATTATCATTAGTCATAATTTGGTTTTTCTCAGAAACGCGTAACTTTTCCAGATTGCCGTAAAACAAACCTAACCCTAACCTATCTATAGGATAACCCGAGGAAAATCCTGAAAGTTAACGGTTTCAGAATTATGACTAATGATAATATAACAATCATTACATTATGACTTTCAATAATTATGTCAAAGGGACCCCTGAAAAAATGTGACGTTTTCAATTAAAAGGCACCACATTGTCGCTTGTTGATGTTGATTTCTAATTGAAGCTATATGGAAATAGCGCCTTACTGACAAGCGACAATAAGTACCCTTTTGGTTGAGAATGGCACAAATACTTACTCAAAATCAGCTCCACATTTCAAGCACCGATATCTAAACTTATGCATAGCCAAATGCTTCGCCTTGTCGCGGTTCGGCACCACACGGCCGCACAACGAGCACCGGTTGACTGAGTGAGATCGCCAGTTGTGCAGCTCTAAGTCCCACAGGGACTTGTAGGAGCAGGCGCATTGAGGGCATTTTCCTAGTTTCGTTCGCTGAAAAAACGTAAGATAATTAGTATACTCCAGCAAAATAATGTGTTAGTAGTAATTTAAAAGACGCGAAATTCAAAATTATGCCTATGAAGATGGAGGCCATGGGTTTGATTAGGCTGCCATTTCACTGAGGCCTAGATTCGCGGAGATGATAGGAGACATGCGAGAACCAACCAATAGCATCCGAGAATCAGCAATTGGACCTCAGTGATAATGCAGCCTTACGAGAATGACCTGGGGTCCGATTTTTGAATAGCCGGGTCCACACAGAGCGAGCTACGCGCGAGGCAATTTCGTCGCGCGCAAAACGGGCAGTGTAGACGTGCCTCGGCCGAGGCGCGCGTGTTGTATCGACATTTTTTGACGTGCCTCGCGCGCGCCGCCTCGGCCGAGGCACTTCTACACTGCCCGTTTTGCGCGCGACGAAATTGCCTCGCGCGTATGCTCGCTCTGTGTGGACTCGGCTATTCAAAAATCGCCTCCCTATTATAAATACATACAAAAATATATGACAAAAAGCAAGATCGTAGCATATTGTGATAGGGGAAAAACCCTACCCATGAGTAGAAGGCATCCTACTACTAGTAACAAACCTAAGGGCATAAATATTAGATTGTTAACCGTCTAACTTCCAACTAAAGGATGAAAGGCACTCATTCCACTCGAGGTAGTTTAGCGCTCGAACGCAGTAAGACCGTCAATAGTCCGAGGCTAAAATGATGCCTTTCACCCGAGGAAAGTAAAATACATGTGTTAAAAAAAACCATTACTAAGTATAACCTTTGTTAGTATTTCTTGAGGGTACTTTCAAATAACGATTTAGGTAAAGGTTAGGTTAGTAAAGTTATTGATGGAATAATAATAATAATTGATTTGTAAGCATGTAAGCCTGACCTTTAATTTATATTACCTAAGAACATATTTCCTATAATGGGTAAATTTTGCATGAAAAAGTCGGCACGCTTGGTTTTAATACAAATCGTGGTATTTGCGTCATCTAGCGTATATATTAAATCTGTGATATTACCAATAAAGTATGAGTATGAATATCACTTTCTGCACACTTCATAGAACAACAATGACCCACTTTCAGAACATGAGAAATGAAAAGTATCTAAGTACCTGTCTATGCATAGTCTTCTTATGCTCATACACATCAGTTTTGCTCAGAAACCAAAACCCGCAGGTCCCACACTTGTGCGGCCGACTGACATCTTCCTCTCTTTCTCTCTCCAATATCTCTTCTATCTCCTTCTCACTCAGACATATCTCACTAAAATACTTCTCAGGATTTCTTAAGTCCAACCCGTTATCTATTTTTTTAAGTTCCCTCTTTTCGGTATCTTTCTTATATTTCTTTGTCTTTTTAACAATTTTCAACTCATCTTCTACTTTGATATTATCACTGTAAGTGTCAAAATTATCAGTCTCCAAATTATCTTCTATTTCTTCTTTTATAAGTGTATCTGAGTTGTCTATGAATATTTCTACTTCGTTTTTGGATTCTATGGATATGTATTCTTCTATGATGCAGTCATAATCCGGCTTGTGTTTGTGTGTTAGTGCGGATAAAGATTTTGGTAAAACCTGTAAAATATCAAAAGCAACTTTTAAATCAATTGTGAAAGGATTTCTATTACGATACAAGTGCGGAAAATAGGAAATTCGCAACTCGTGTCGACATAGTTACGTAATATGCTAATTATCGCACTTGTGCGGTAAAGTAGCACCATATGTACTGTAAAGCTAATTAAACTTAATTCCTAACCTTAATGAAACTTAGGTAGCTTAGGTGGTTTCTTTTATTGAGGTATGCCCATAGCCTATATATGTGACAAAAAGACATTGTAATTCCAAGTCCAAACACTACGAAACAAAGTACAATGACAAATACTAGAATGAACTACTTAAAATTACTGTTGCAATGGTCAAATTGGGAAGCTGATTAATCATTTAAACTATCACCGTTTCAGTTTTGACAAAAAAATTATGTTTCAGCCAATAATTCAGTTCCGGACAAAACTAAAGCAAAACCGTACGTCCAATTTTGGTCAGACACTAATAATACTAATAAAAATGCCATTGATTATTGAAGTATATGTATATTATAAACGTACCTGCTCAGTATGAGACACTGACAGCAAGTACTGTGCGCGTTGCAGAGTGTTCCGGAATTCCTGGGTTCGACGCAGCAGCGCCTGGCACTCCCAGCATAGAAGAATATTCAGATATTTGTATTCCTAGAACAAGGAGAAATCGGAGTAAATAAAGATTCTAAATTGCACATGCGGCTATAGCTGCTACGAAAGTTCTTTTTTTTCTCTCTTTTTTTTAGGCATAATCAGATGTTCTGTCTTTGAGGGTTTTGAGAAGTCTTTCAAATACTCTCTGTTGACTTTTATTATGAAGTTAGTGTGTTTTTTTTATACCATATCTGTGGCAAACAGGCATATGGCCCACCTGATGGTAAGCAATCACCGTGGCCCATGACTAAATAAAATAAATAAATAAATATTATAAGACATTCTTACACAGATTGACTAAGTCCCACGGTAAGCCCAAGGAGGATTGTGTTATGGGTACTCAGGCAACAATATATATAATATATAAATACATAGAAAACACCCATGACTCAGGAACAAATATCTGTGCTCATCACACAAATATATTTGAAACCAGGACCATCGGCTTCACAGGCAGGGTCACTACCCACTAGGCTAGGCCACACTGGCTGTCAAACTACACTACATGACTACTGTAGTAGGTAGTAGATGACTTTTTTGCCATTGGAATGGTCAATCCACCCTGCTGGCCACCAAGCGTAAGGCCGTTGGAGTTGGCACACACACCCTCTATGGAACCCAGGGTCTGCCAACTATTGTATTGTTGATTTTTAGGCATCACAAAAATTCGCTTTTACCATTTGAGCCTAGCACTATTCATCATCATAGGTAATGTTGGTCGGTATGTTGTCGGTTGGTTGGTTGGTAAGTATTAAAAATTCAATGGTATAATGGTATTATTTATTGGTAGAGGTTCAACAAAAAATGTGTGAAAAACTTACCTCTACCGTTTGTTTATTTCCTAAGACACAGAAGTACATTTCGTAATTCGTCAAGGGCGATAGCCTCCGGTTTGCACTGAGGCATCCGTGGCATAGTACCTCTTCGGTTTCACTTTTTATTGCATACATTTTTAAAACACAATCAACATTGAAATAAGTTAAAACAGCAGTGAGCACAAGCACCAGGTTTTATGACGGATGATAATATATAACGGACGGATAACTGATGGAGTAAAACCATCGTTTGTTGTTTACAAATCGCCTCTAAATCATCAAAATACGACAGTATGATATGGATCCCAAACACATTCAACGCAAGCGATAATCGAGGATCCGGAGGATCGAGGAAACTGTCACTGTCAATGTCATTTGCATTTTAGTTTTGTGGCAACACTGCTCCTGCAGACATCAACTACTGAGTATTATATTCTTTGCATCAACTTTTATTTGGCTTAAAGGTCTCATAACCAGCCCATAAAAAAAAAAACTTTTAGTTCAGCTTCTCGTCACTAGATGGCAGTAAAAGCATTTGCTGGTTGTATTGGGCATATTATTTATTCTATGGTATTGGACTGACCCAGGGTTATAACCGCGAAAATCGAAGCTCGCAAATTGCGGGCATTTTTCTCTGTCACTCTAATTATGCCTTCATTGGAGTAAAAGAGAAAGATCCCCGCAATTTGCAAATTTCGGTTTTCGCGGTAGCCCCACAGACTCAGATTTTTCATAAACAGCTTCGGCTACTCGCCAATAGAGGGCTTTAAAAAGAGTATATACGTTTTGATATGTAGCACGATTTTTTCAAAGTGCATAATATTTGATAATATTTATTAACTAACTTTTCGTTTCAAAAGTAAAATTATATTCGCATTTATTTTTAAGAAGTTATTTTATGTACTCCCCAGTAAAAACGAAACGCAATTTAATCGATTTTTAATTACGTGCGATCAGCTGGAAAAAGATGTGTAAGTAAATAAAACAAAACACTGTATAGTAATTAGTGTAAACTCAGAGACTAATCTTGAAATAGTCCTAAATATAAAATAAGTCAAATATTCAAGTGTATATGTGATATACAGTTATTATTTTACATCCTATTTTTATCACCGATTCTTCAAAAGGAAATATAATTTTAATAACCGTTCTTCAAACGTAACTAGCCAGAATGGAAGACATGGTAGATACCCCAGGGTCCATCTTGCCGCAAATGCCGACTCCTGAGCCAGCCAGGCAGTGCTGCATCTGCATGAGGAAGGACCAGAAACTGCTGCACCTTTGTTTGATCAACGGGGGCGGCAACAGTTTATTCTCGTTGTTGTGTGACGACCAAGACGACTCTCCGGTATGAATTTCAAATTATTTTAATACTAGCTTTTGCCCGCGACTTTGTCTGCGTGGAGTTAGTAATTTAGGTAGCTTATTGTTTATCCAATCAGCTTTTTATCGATTCCCCATACAAATTTCCACCCCCCTTTTCACCCTCTTAAAGGATGACTTCTAGGATAAAAACTACCCTATGTCCTTTCCCGGGACTCAAACTATCTCATATGGCTGGAGTCTGGACCTTAGGAGGATAGTACGCAATAAAAAATCCTTAACACGTTAATTCCTTAAGGCCGCTCCATACTACGCGGCGCAAAGCCGCGATTCGCGCACGAGTGTGGAGGGCCCTTTACATATTGTTATTTTAGGACGACAACAAAGAGCCCACGCGCCTAATAATCTGCTGGGAGTGCGACGCCATCATGTCGAACGTGGTGTGTTTCCGCCAGCAGGCCTGCAAGGCTCAGAAGCGCCTCTCCAGCATCGCTGAAGGACGCTCCATGTCGCAAAACACCTTTGTTCTTATTGTAAGTAATCATTACAGCAGTGGCATTAAATAAAATAAATAAAAATAAAAATGGCCAAGTGCAAGTCGGACTCGCCCACCGAGGGTTCCGTACTTTTTATTATTTGTTGTTATAGCGGCAACAGAAATACATCATCTGTGAAAATTTCAATTGTATAGCTATCACGCTTCATGAGATACAGCCTGGTAACAGACAGACGGACAGCGGAGTTTTAGTAATAGGGTCCCGTTTTTACCTTTTGGGTACGGAACCCTAAAAAGCCTTTAATTTCTGGGTAGATAGATAGATAGATAGATTTTTATTCGGTATTAATCATACACTGTCAATTACATAATAAAAATTAATTACAAAAATCATAAAAAATTAAAATTATTTAAATTCACATAAAAATTAATGTCGACAATTTTGAGATACTAATACTTACATAAGGAAAGGGTAACAAACTTAATCTAAGATTTAAAACGAATTTGTCTATATCGAAAAAAAATACTCCAGAACCCTCCTTAGAGGTATAGGCCTCTTCCAGATTGATATTAAATACGTTTTGTTATAAAATTTAAATTATTAATAATGTATTGGGAGATTCATTTGATTTACAGTAATACTATGCATCATCAAATAAAATAATCCTGGGCTAACGAACGATATTAGTTCTAAATTGTCATACTTTCAAATTACATATCGTAACAAATTAATTTTTCTGACTTAATGTTCCCTTTCTCCAGCCACCGTCATCAAGAGCCCCCGGCTCGGGTCCCGAGGCCATCCTCGAGTACCGCACACAAACACAAGACCTGACGCAGCCGGTCTTCCGCATCGTGCGTTACGGTAACGATTGATCTCTGTTTTTATATTGGCCGGTCGCAGTGTATTACAGATGTCGCCAGCATAAGGTTTTTCCGTCAGTCGTACGAATGCTTGTTTTTTTTTAAATTTATGGCCTGGATGCTAGCCCTTTAAGCCAAATATCATAAGCCCTCCGCACTCGTGCGCGAATCGCGACGCGCAGCCGCGAATGCGAGTGTGGAGTCGATTTCGCAGTTCTGCGACGCTCGCTCCACACTCGCGTTCGCTGCTTCGCGCCGCGATTCGCGCACGAGTGTAAAGCGGACTATAGAACAAAACTAGAGACAGTTGCAAACTCTAGTCGTGTTTTTCGTAGCTTCCTTACATCCTTAGGGTAAACTGACAGTGGCGGGGCGTCAAAAATATTCGCTGGCTAAGCCAGGGTTTGTTGGGCTTGCAGTTTTTCGGTACTTTACGTTTACAAGCTTTTATTTAACTTGCCCTGTTAGTTATTTTGTTAGTGTGGGTCAAATTTTCGAAGCTAAATTTGACCCACCTCCCGATTTCCGATTGAGCTGAAATTTTGCATACATATGTAAATCGGATGACAATGTAATATTATGATGACATGGAGCTGATCTGATGATGGAGACAGGAGGTGGCAATGGGAATTCTGTGATAAAACAACGCAGACTAATTGTGTTTGGGGTTTTAGTATTGTCTCGATGAGTATTAGTTGCCTAAGTTGCTCGTGGAAAGAAAAGTACACAGTGTTTCACAAATAAATATGTCAGCGATAAAGCTTGTACATTTGCAAAAAGAGTAGAAATTAAAAAGTGGCAACACTTTAGTGTCGTCCCTTTCAAATCAATCTAAGAAAAACAGGGCGACACTACAGTGTTGCCACTTTTTAATTTCTACTCTTTTTTACCAGATTGTACCAAAAATGATTTTTTGCCAAAGACTTTATATTTCCAGTGTTGCCTGATGGATCCGCTGCATCACTGCCGCCATCGCAGTAAGGCTCAGGAGAACCCTCCTCCTTACTGTAGCTATTGGAAGGGATACAACGTAAGTAAAGGGCTTATAGTTTGTCAATGGACTGTCTCATTTCAAACATTGTCTTTGTCTTACACTAGTACTAGCACCCAAAAGAAAAGGAGGAGTATAGTTTTTTTTGTTCTTATTTACTGACAATTTGGTTTGACCAACTATAACAATTATTACACCAATCTTGCACCAATCCCTTCATCCTACACTTTCTACTGTCTTGTGGTTAAAAGGGACAGAAACATGTCTGTCTATCTCTCTCAAAGCGTCCTGAAAAAAGGATAGATCAAATAAGTTGGTCAAACCAAATTGTCAGTAAATAAGAACAAAAAAACTATACTCATCCTTTTCTTCTGGGTGCTAATACTAGTGTAAGACAAAGATAGTATGATTCTCTCTGTCTATGTTTGAAATGAGACAGTCCTTTGACAAACTAACAATATTCCGTTATCTGGTGAGAATCTAGGAACAAAATGGTGGTGAGAATCAAGTTTTGCCAAGTGCGAGTCGGACTCGCGCACGAAGGGTTCCGTACCATAAGGCAAAAAACGGCAAAAAATCACGTTTGTTGTATGGGAGCCCCACTTAAATATTTATTTTTATTCTGTTTTTAATATTTGTTGTTTTAGCGGCAACAGAAATACATCATCAGTGAAAATTTCAACTGTCTAGCTATCACGGTTCATTAGATACAGCCTGGTGACAGACGGACAGCGGAATCTTAGTAATAGGGTCCCGTTTTTACCCTTTGGGTACGGAACCCTAAAAAAGAAATTTGTTTAAATTAATCACAATTATCACAAAGTTACACTTAATTATTGTATTTTTGTTTCAGAGTAAAAAGTGGTCATCGTGAAGACGAAAATAAAAATATTCCGCTATGTCGTGAGAATCAAGCTACAGGTAGTGAGAATCAAGTATAAAAATTGTGAACAAATTTAGGAATGATGAATCCAATGAATTCTACGATAGGTTTATACATATATCACCAGAGTGACTGGATACTTAATAAAAAAGGAGTTAATACAGTCGGAAATTTGAAATTTGGCATTTAACATGTTTTTACAAAGATAAGTTTTAAAAGGAAAATACTTTTTTTGCCAAAGCTAAAGAATACTGCACCATTTTCATCAAAAGGGAATATAAATTATATAAATTATAAATTTATATAAATTATAAAAATAAAATAAAAAGTTAGGTGGTTACAATAACATTGCAAAGTGTAAAGCAAAATATATGGGTATTGTCGATAGTGTGTCAATGTATAGTGATTTAGGTATACATTAATTCACAAAGCGCTGGTGGCCTAGTGGTAAGAGCGTGCGACTTTCAATCCGGAGGTCACGGGTTTAAACCCCGGCTCGTACCAATGAGTATTTCGGAACGTATGTACGAAATATCATTTGATATTTACCAGTTGCTTTTCGGTGAAGGAAAACATCGTGAGGAAACCGGACTAATCCCAATAAGGCCTAGTTTCCCCTCTGGGTTGAAAGGTCAGATGGCAGTCGCTTTCGTAAAAACTAGTGCCTACGTCAATTCTTGGGATTAGCTCCCATGAGCCGTGGCATAATGCCGGGATAACGCGAGGAAGAAGAAGAAAAGGTACCTACCTTACTACATACATTAATTAAAATAACTTAGTCCCTAAATTTAGTTAATTCTCAGTGCTCAGTATCTAATGTGGCGATGCTGAGTATATGTATGTATATATACTCTAGCACACCCAGTTACTCAGCAGGAAAAGGCAGCAAAATTAAAAAAGGTGTGAAGGGTTGCCCTCCCAAACAAAATTTGACTCGCGTCTTTTCCTACTGACAAACTGGGTGTGCCAGAGTATAGTATGTCTCCTTGTGGCCAAAAACGGACATAAAGGGTCCTTGAACCAAAATGTATAAGACTGTTATAGACTAGTCGAAAAGTTAGGTTTCAATAGTAAATATTTGTCATTTGTGACTATTTAATGGCGTTTCAGTTCTCCTTTAACAATTTACTCTGTAATCAGAATAATGTGAACTCGGAGTCCCTCGTTAGATTTCCTTTATCTTAAATCTGATAATAAAGTGTATTGAGTAATACAATTGTTACGTCTTTCATTTCAATTAATTTATATTTTTCAATGAGGGCTATCGTTTTTTTGCTCACCAGTTGGCGCCTCTGTTGATGGTGGTCCAAAAGACTAAAGAACAGCTGTCAGTCATTGAAGTGACAAGTGACATTTGACATTTCGAACTATGGAAAAGACCACCATCTACACTAGCGCCCCTAGCGGCGAATTCATACGCGTTAGCCCTCATTCCGAACTAGGCCTTTGGAATTTAGGAGAATACGGTTCATAACCAGCCGAAATCAAATCGGCGGCTCGTTTCTAACACTCGGCAGTCCCTGTACCTTAGTGCCCTAACTCCTCTTATATTGACCTATAGGAGACATAGCTCCCTTGAAATAATCTAGCACCGCTAACTCCTCTAATACCCGTTTGATTATGTTCCCATGGTATATTAAGAATGTTAAGATGTTTTGCATATTTCTATCGCCCACTAGATGTCGTTATTATGCCAAGTTACTAGCTCTCACAAGGCGTGTTAAAATATTCTCAAACTCTGACAGATGCAAAAACTAAACGCAATGTTTGACATTTGCTGTCAAAACAATTATGTATATTATTTTTGTGTTTTGTGCTAGTTGTTATCGCAAAAATCATTGCATTTACAGGCTACATTACCTTGAATTGTGAATTTTATCATTAAAATTATATTCAACTAGATCACAACTTATTAGTTCTAGAGACGAATATGGAGGATACAGCAGAAATCGCTTTAAAAACACTGTGTTGCACATGCTTAAGTAACGACAGAAAGTTGTCTCAACTTTGCCGAATAAATGATGGAGTAAACAATCTATATTCGCTTCTATCATACGACTCGGAAGCTTACAGGGTAAAGTATCATTCAAAAGCCCAAAATTACTTTAATTTTAGTACAAAACCAGACAGATTTACTGTTGGTAGAAACTAGTCATAGATTAGTATATATTATTACTGTGAGTCTTGTGAGTCTAAATTTAAGAGCCGAGTCGAGTCCTTTATTAAGTCTTTTATTAGCGTAACTCAAAAGGACTCTAGCCTCTGAATAAAGAGTCCACCAACAATATTTTTAAGTTTTATCTAAATAACAGTAAAGAAAATAGGCGATATTGTATGATATGTGTCTCACACCCATGTAAAGACAATGCATTTTGTAAATACAATCTGAGTTCTTTCAAGAGGATTCAAGTCTATACGAAAGACACAGTACTCAAGTTGAAAAGAACTTGAGTTTTGTTTTAATTATAAGTAAGTAAGTAAGTAAATATTCTTTATTGCACCAAAATTATACACAAAAGAAAGAAAAGAAAAAAAAAAGAAAGAAAGAGTTTGAACAATTAAGTTGTTAATTTTTTTTTCTCACCCAAGGCAGTTTTTCCACTTTTTAATTTATTCTAAAATGAGACAATTCTTAAAACCCCAAAAACAATTAGTTTGCGTTGTTTTATCACAGAGTTCCTATGGCCACCCCCTGTCTCCATCATCAGATCAGCTCGATGGTACCATAATATTACATTGTCACCCAACTTACATATGTGTGCAAATTTTCAGCTTCATCGGAAACCGGAAAGTTGGTCAAATTTAACTTACAAAATTTGACCCGTACAAACATAGTTATTTACATAACTATTATACATACATATTTAATTACATAGGTATATTCCAAGTTAATAAAAGGCTTGTAATTAAGTTGAGTTTTAAAGAAGAGGACTCAAAAAGTCATAACTACTCAGAAGTGGAGGTTGTGGTGGTGGCAGATTGGCCAATTTTCTCATTTTAATATTTTAGGAAGGATTCTACAAGGAAGCTGCAAGTCTATTTATTTGCTGGGAGTGTGCAGCGATCATGCAGAGGATTGCCCGCTTTAGACGGCAGGCTTGTGTGGCGCAGAAACAGTTGTCGGTTATAGCTGAGGGTCGGGATGTTAGTAATTATATTCGATTCAAATCTTGTAACTTAAGTTCGCACCACTTCCTTTACTTTGCTTTATTTGTTCCCGAGTTATGGGTGTTTTCTATGTATGTAAGTATGTATTGATCTAAGATATAAGTATGTTTTCTTAGTTTGGGGCAAGGTCAATCTGTGTTAGATCTGTGGTAAAATTGTCCCTAAAATATATATACAACATGTATAATATATATATGTTATATACTTGATGATTATTATAACTGAGATACTTCAGTTGTGTTATGTATTTCGATAACGATTTCGGTACCTATCGAAATACATAACACAACTGTCGCAACTTCTTCTGTCGCAATTTGCAATAGCATTGTATCTATTAAGCTGTATAAAGACGGTTCTTTACCGGACTTAAGGCTTCATATCCATGTCTTTTCGGCGATGAGCAACTATGGGACACATCAGTTATTTAACACTTGACAGTGTCAAATAGGAAAATCAGAGCCCAGAACACTTCACGTTTCGACATCCATGTCAACTGCTATCATGACTTGGTTCTCTACTTCACTTTGCACCTAGTCAATAACAAAAAACCGGACAAGTGCGAGTCGGACTCGCCCACCGAGGGTTCCATACTTTTTAGTATTTGTTGTTATAGCAGCAATATAAATACATTAACTGAAAATTTTAACTGTCTAGCTATCACGGTTCATGAGATACAGTCTGGTGACAGACGGGCAGACAGCGGAGTCTTAGTAATAGGGTCCCGTTTTGTAAAAATGTTGTATTTTCAGTTAAAGTCCAAAAGTTGCCTCTCCCGTCTCCTCTGCTGCCACAAACATACCTATGACTTCACTATAACCTCTGACATACAAGAAACTGACAATTTCATAGACTGCGGCCCGGAAATCAAGACTGAAACTGACATGGATGACATACCACTGTCAGAGTTACATGATAATTGTATGTCAGATAATGACTGCCATATTGAAGAAAATTACGTTAGAGAAAAGAAAAAAATTGAAGAAAATGTCAAAGTTAAAAGTAAAAGAAAGAAATTGAATGAATTTCAGATAGATAAAGTAAATAAAAAACGGAAAAGATTAAAAAAGAAAGATTACTTTAATTATAAAGATTATTTTGTAACAAAAGAAATGGGTGAAGAGAAAATGCTAGAGAGTAGGGAAAGAAGGAAAATGGAGGAAAGTTTTGTTGGTGCAGCATTCAAATGTGAGTCTTGTGTGGAGGTGTTTAAGAGTCAGATTAGCCTGGACCGACACAATGAGAATAATCATATAGAGGTAAGATTAATAGCTTAACTCGGATGGTTGATGAGATGCAGACTTTTTCCTTTTAGTAATTGAGTGAGCTAGTATAATATTAAATATAATTTTAAAAAAATGTGAGTAATAAAAAAAAAGTTCTATCCATGTTTCTGTCTATCAATCCTCAACGCGCAAACGGAGCGGCATCTGACGTTCACGAGGCTTTATCATACATCTTAACCTCTTTACAAGTACTTCCCTTATTATTTATTTATTTAAACTTTATTGCACAATACATGAAAGTACAAAAGGCGGACTTAATGCCTTAAGGCATTCTCTACCAGTCAACCAATGGGTTAAACCAGAAAGAATAAGTAGGTGCAGTGACTTTTAAAGTAAATGAATTTGTAACCAAGACTAAATGAATATAAATTATATTAATAAACTTACACTTACTTAATACACATACCCTTATGTCACATACAACTTTCTTTCACAGAAACCCGATCATGTACAGTGCCTCATCTGCCTGTCATACGTAAAGAACGACAGTGTGACCGCCCACAAGTCGGATCACTGCTCGCTGCACTCCTGCCTTCTCTGTGACCACGCCTGCTACAGTGTGCAGGAAATGAACAAGCATTTGAAAGTTCACAAGCATGTGAAGAGAAATAAGGTATGTAATACAATACAATACAATACAATAAAAAATACTCTTTATAATAATACCCACCTAATAATAATAGTAATAGGCACCTCATCATCTTCCTTGCGTTATAATTTGTTTGTTTGTTTGTTATCCCGGCACTAGCCACGGCTCCTGGGAGCCTGGGGTCCGCTTGACAACTAATCCCAAGAAGTGGCGTAGACATTAGTTTTTTACGATATATAATGAAATAGTAATAGGCACCTATAAATAAATAAGTATTAGGGATATCTTACACCAGGGCTCGGAACCGGTATTTTTTAAAAACCCCGAAATAACCCAATATTTTGAATTTTTTTATGCTCATTACGTAGGACTGAATCATGTATTTAGGAAACAATTTTGCATTATTAAAACGTCCCATTAAAAATATAAACAAAAGAACGAAAAAGAACGTAATAATACCGGTATTTTTGTATGGAGCAAATACCGGTTTCCGACCCCTGTCTTACACACATCAATCTAGCCACAAACTAAGCAAAACTTGAACCACAGAATAAGTAATAGTACTACCGTATAGAAAGGAAAGTTCCTACAAAACCGAAGTTTGACAGCGGTTCAGGGGCGAATCATGCTGTCCCTTTCTAATATATGGCACTATCCCTTTCGGCTATTTAGGGTTGTCAAAATTCAAGTCATAAAACACCAGATAAATGATACTCCTCATACGTGTCGGGCGTTTTCGACTTGAAACGCGTGAGTGACCCGTTATTAATATATTTAATAAAGCAATCAGTGTTTATCACTTTATTTACCTCTCCCTTGAGTAGGGAACTATGAAAGCAGCCATGAGGCTGACATGTTCACCTAGAGTGTCCAAAGCCTCCATAAAAACTAGATAAAAAAAAAAGATAATTATTAGAAAAATATAGAAAACATAACATTTAAAACTTTCGCGGTTTAAACACATATTAAATCACATTTAGAAACGGGTCTAAACGTCGAAACGTCGGTAAATAAAGGTAACATAATTTTTAAGAAAAAAAAACCGACTTCAATGGGGGATGCCGCTGAAAGCATTCTTAGATTCCAGACAATGAAATGAAAAAGACAGCATCTTTTGCCTAATTATGTAGAAAAGGAGGTAAACCGACCCTCTTTTCTAGTAGCATTTCGTTTTTGTAAGGGTCGCAGTTCTAACCTAACCTAACCTACTTTTCTGGTAGCATTTCGTTTCTGTAAGGGTCACAGCTCTAACCTAACCTAACCTACTTTTCTGATAGCAGTTCTGTTCTGTGAGAATCGCAGTTCAAAAAACCTCCCACCCACCTAACCCACTTTTCTAGTAGCATTTCCGGGTCCGGGTCTGGGTCCGGATCCGAGTCCGGGTCCAAGTTTGGGTCAGAGTTCGGTCCGGGTCCGGGTCCGAGTTGGGGTCCATGTTCAGACCCGGGTCCGGGTCCGAGTCCGGGTCCAAGTTTGGGTTTGGGTCCATAAGGAAGAGAACAAATCGCCAAACGTGAACTATGTGTCATTGAATAGTTCCATTCTGATCATCATCAGCAGTTCCATTTCATCAAATGTCACTTTTTTAAATGTAAATGCTGGATTTGTTGATGAAAATACAAAAATCACTATATGTATGCCTTTCACATTTGAGGAGTTCCCTCGGTTCCTCGTGGGTCTCATCATCAGAACTCGAGCTTGAAAAAATATGTCTTAAAAACTTAAGTTGCTTAACAAACATAAAGAAGTGGACAAATCGCCAAACGTAAACTATGCGTCATTAAAGAGTTCCATTCTGATCATCATCAGCAGTTCCACTTCATCAAATGTCACTTTTTAAAATGGAAATGCTGGATTAGTTGATAAAAATACAAAAATCGCTATATGTATGCCTTTCACATTTGAGGAGTTCCCTCGATTCCTCATGGATCCCATCATCAAAACTCGAGCTTGACAAAAATGTTTCTTGAAAACCTAACTTGCTTAACAAACATAACGAAGAGGACAAATAGCCAAACGTGAACTATGCGTCATTGAAGAGTTCCGTTCTGATCATCATCAGCAGTTCCACTTCATCAAATGTCACTTTTTAAAATGGAAGTGCTGGATTTGTTTATAAAAATACAAAAATCACTATATGTATGCCTTTCAAATTTGAGGAGTTCCCTCGATTCCTCATGGATCCCATCATCAGAACTCGAGCTTGACAAAAATGTTTCTTGAAAACCGAACTTGCTTAACAAACATAACGAAGAGGACAAATCGCCAAACGTGAACTATGCGTCATTGAAGAGTTCCGTTCTGATCATCATCAGCAGTTCCACTTCATCAAATGTCACTTTTTTAAATGTAAGTGCTTGATTTGTTGATGAAAATACTAAAATCACTATATGTATGCCTTTAACATTTGAGGAGTTCCCTCGATTCCTCATGGATCCCATCATCAGAACTGCTTTTTGACAAAAACGGGACCAATCTGTATGTATATACTTACAATCAAAAAAAGAATTTTCAAAATCGGTCCAGAAATGACGGAGTTACGGAGTAACAAACATTAAAAAAAAAAAAAAAAACAAAAAAAAAACAAAAAAAAAAACATACAACCCAATTGAGAACCTCCTCCTTTGAAATCTTGAAGTCGGTTAAAAATAAATTCGCGATAGACCCGTTTCTAAATGTGATTTAACATAGAAAACAGTTAATTTTAAACACAATTTCTATTTAATCAATCGGATTGAAGTATAAGAAGTAGGGGAGTTGACGTGATGTGAGTCACACAGCCAAGCCATTAATGGCTTAGTAAGCCATTGCAAATCCAACTTTACCTTAAACATCAATGCTTGCTTACATATGACTTATTGAAATATTGATGTTTTTTTTAAATTATACATTATTATTATTATTATTGTATTATTTTAAAACACTCATAGTGATAAAGAATAAATTTATTCATTATGAGATGCATTTTATACAATTAGGCTGGCTGAAATAATGAAGAACTCACTTTATTTTTCGTTAGGCAAGCACCTACTTTCATTAAAAACACTTTAAATCGCACATCGAATGAAACTTATTAAAATAATTTAATATCATTTTGCATTTCATCTCTAACATCTAATTATATCATTGATTAAAGTTAAAATTTCTCTTAGAAAAATTACCCGAGAACATTCGCGGGGAAGATTCCCCGTAATTTACGGCGGTAATTTAGGTAATAAACTAGTTCCTGTAGACAGATTTTTTGCAAATTTCAGTATTACCTAAATAAAAAACGTACGGTTTTTACTCACTATTATTTTTAGTCGTAATAGAAAATAATAGTGAGTAAAAACCGTACTGATAAATATTTCAAACCATTTTACCTTCATTACTTCGCAATCTCGCTCTTTAAAAGGACAACCATGACCTTATCAACAGTCTATATACTTAAATATTTTATTTATATACATTTTTAGTTAAATTAAATGTTAATTATTAATATTTCAGGGAAAATAAACTTCGTAAAAAGTTAGCTTATATATCAAACGCTAACAAAATTTGTCATATTTGTTTACATTATTTTCAAGTTCTATTGACGACGACTTTGCATCTGTACATTATCTTAATTCGATTTTTACAGACCGAGAGAGCTGGTATTAAATGTAGCGCGGTGATGGGACTGCCCACAGATGTGTACCCCTGCCCAGAGTGCAACAAGTATTTTCAGTAAGCTTCCTCAATGCTTAACAAAATGGTACATAAACCTCTGCGTTTTCGTATCTATAAGCTTCTAAAAGTCATACTTATTTAGAGGTCAAGGAGGGAACAGTGACACAGAATAAGTAATAGTATTATCATACAGAACGGCCACGCACCGCCCCGCCCCGACTTGAATTACCTCGCCCCGCGACACCAGATTGACGGCCGTTTGCCGACCGCTCAGTACTGTTTTTAAAGCAACTTACACACACTATGACGCATGCCGCGTGTACAGACGTGCCATTCACACATAGAAAATTCTTGGGCTCATTCTACTGAATCGACAGCATTCTCCATCCTGCCATTAAAAAAAGAAGTTCCAAAATGTCCATTCCATTACCAGTTTTAGTGTGATTTTTTTTATTTGTACCCCACGTCCATACTAATTTGCAGAACTGTATGCAGGGGGGGGGTGCCTTTTCTCTGCAGCTGACTGTACGTGACGTAGTGGAATGTACAATTGTCATACAAATTTTTAGGACATTTTTTTATCATCAGGATTGAATATGCTATGTAATTCTGAGTTGAAAGAACGTAAAAACACCAGGATCTGTGAGAATCAGGTTTTCAATATTTCTTTTAGAAAACTCCCAACTTCCTGCCAGTTACTGACGTCATGACGTGGAGCTGAAGCAGATCCGAATTTGTCTAAATGGGGAATATTACGCAAAACTCTGCGTAGAGGGCGTTACTAGCACAATCACAGGGTCTACCGCGAAACACGAAAATCGAAAGTTCGGTTTCTGCCTCTCTATCACTTGCTTATTCGATCGATAGAGGCAGATAACGAAATTACAATTTTCGCGTTACGCGGTAGGCCACCTGTAAACAAACCTCCTTGATGCATCATTGTCATAGTGAAAACTTGTCCAAAAAAATCAAAAAACCGGACAAGTGCGAGTCCGACTCGCCCACCGAGGGTTCCGTACTTTTTAGTATTTGTTGTTATAGCGGCAACAGAAATACATCATCTGTGAAAATTTCAACTGTCTAGCTATTACGGTTCATGAGATACTGCCTGGTGACAGACAGACGGACAGTGGAATCTTAGTAATAGGGTCCCGTTTTTACCCTTTGGGTACGGAACCCTAAAAACTGTTTAAGGCATAGTATGTATAAGTTACTTTATGGCATAGTATGGGCACTAGTGCTGCACTCTGGCGGCAGAACATTGCAGTAATTCATCCCTATTGATAATACACATGAATTTCAGGAATAAGAACCAGCGTTGGAAACACGTGCAGCGCCACCACAGGGAGGGGTACACGTGCGCCGCCTGCGGCAAGAAGTTCGCCTTCAAGAATAACCTCGCCAGGCACGAGCAGTAAGTACATTAATACACGGTGGCTAAAAAAAAATTCCCGTTGCCAGGGAGGTTTTGGGATTATACTGAGCAACTTTTACTATGGGACCAACCATGCACGAAATAGCGAAAAAAAAATTTACCCTCTCATAGAAAATGGACCAGCCAAAATGTATGAAAATGAAAATGAAAAATGATTTATTTGTGTATCAAAAATGCAGCTTATTACAAAGTACAATTACATTTTTAGGAGTATTCTATTCTATTGTTAGACAGCCTAGGAATAGTGTCCTGAGCCCTAAACTAGGTAAACCTGTCTTATAGGGATCAGGGAATAAACCACCGCCAGTTCTAGCAATGCAGCAAAGGTTGGTTGTGAACACAAGTTAAAAACAGATACAGACACAGATGGTCAGATCGCTGTTACGTATACAATTTTTAAAGTTTAGCAAGGATGATAGAAATATGACATTATCAACTATAGTATGTTCATCTGTATTATATATGTTTACTATTTGTCTATTACAACTATTTATTATACTGCTAAGATAATTACTTAAAAGTGTGTTGTGTGTGTGTGTGTGTGTGTGTGTGTGTGTGTATGCGTGCGTGCTTGTACGATGAACTATACCATGATATATTATTAAATGCAATTATTCTAGCCAATCACCTAACAATTTCAAGGAGTTTTTCAGTTTCAGCGTAGTTTAGGGTCAGTAACCAATTGCGGATATTTTTATCAAGTAGTGTTTATTACTATTTTGGATGTCTAAGCGTTCGTTGGCTTTGTTATACAGAAAGGGTGCAAGTATGAAACAGTTGAACGTGTTATTGAACCCTTGACTAGTAATTTATATACATAAATATTCAACTTTTTACCTACAGTAATCAGCGAAATTACATGGAGAAATTATGAATGAATTCATTTATGAATTCGCTATGCACTTTTGCGGCTGATGGTATATACACTGTACATTAAAATATTGAAATTAGAATTTTTAAAATGTGTATGTGATATATTTTGACCTCAGGGTCCACCAGGCGCCGCCTCCCCGCCAGCAGTGCCCCTCTTGCAACAAACTAGTCCGCGTCGACCTTCTGAAGATCCACGCGAGGATACACCAGAAGCGGGAGCAGTTCGAGTGCGTCGAGTGTGCCAAGAGGTGGGTCCATATTGCCCTGCCACAATCTCCCCTGAGCGCAACTTGCTCAAGATGTCACAAGTTGGCCCAAAAGCCGGAATTCATTAGCCGGAAAGGTATACTTACAATTTTTAGGGTTCCGTACCCAAAGGGTAAAAACGGGACCCTATTACTAAGACTTCGCTGTCCATCTGTCCGTCTGTCTGTCACCAGGCTGTATCTCATGAACCGTGATAGCTGGACAGTTGAAATTTTTACACATGATATATTTCTGTTGCCGCTATAAGAACAAATACTAAAAAGTACGGAACCCTCGGTGCGCGAGTCCGACTCGCACTTGGCCGGTTTTTTTGTCTATTTTGTGTAAACTTGTTTATGTGCAATAAAGTGACATACATACATACATTACGAAATAGGGTATTTGACTACTAGTCAAATCAGTTTTCTTTTTCGAACTGCCAAAACGATTTTGCTACTATGGAATTTATATGAAACGCTAGCATGTGACGTCACAATCAAATTACCTACTCTTTATAGTTTTATACGGGTTTTGAAATAGAAATTGTGTCTAAAAATAACTGCTGTCTACGTTTCTCTATTAATCTTTTGGTGCTTTATTTCATGCATGGTCTAAAATAATTTATTTTAAATACAGTAAATACCCTATTGGTGGCGTGAAATTGATTTCGTGACATTAGTTTTACTAACAGTTTCACGTGTAATTTAATACTTATTTTTCGTGCGTGCTCGTTCAAACAAACATCAAACATTTATTCAGAAAATAGGCCACATGGGCACTTTTACATGTCAATTTTTTACAAACAATAAAATTAACCCAAAATTACAAAAAAAAAACAATTACATAAATATAAATGCCAAATTACACAAAAAAGCTAATAAAAAAATATACAAACAACAGAAGTACTAACATTGTTTAGAGATGTTAAAGTCTTTAGGTGTCAGAGATAAAATGTATATAATAATAAAAAAGATCATCAAATTATCCAGAGATGTAAAGGGTCTCCAAGACTTGAATTGTTATATAATTAATAAAAAGACAAGATATTAAATCAGACAAACAGACAAGAACCGAATGAAGTATCTCACTTTAATGCAACTCAAAAGTAAAGTTACATAGGTAAAATGAAGCCCGTGTAAACTTAAACCAAAGATAGATATAACTCCGTAATAGATGGATACAGTCTAAGGAAAAAACGTGCCTCGAAAATCACGAAAATTTGATTCTCGATCAGATGGCGCCACTAGTTTTGGCCTACACTCGTATAGAGGGCGTTGACTGTTTCGTTTGTTATTTATAATTTTAACGCATACCAGTGAAAAAACATGGGTCAAAATCATATAAAAATTATTAATGCAAATAAAAAAATCATTTATCCATATTTAAATACATTTTATCGTATTTTTATAAATATTTATTTTTAGTTTTAAAGTGTGTCGACAGATGGCAGTGAATTTACTGGGGTTACAAAATTTACTATGACAGTACCGCTCTAGTATAAGTTATTCTATGCTTAAACAGACCGGTCTCCACAAAGACGTTCACTTAAAAGATCACTCCAAAGTAGTACAATCGCACAAACATACTAGTTCGGTCTTTTAGTACAGTAGTACACCGAGAGAAACTCGGATCACTTTGTTGTCAATGTCACTCCTCGCTCCCGTTCTGTTTCGCGTGTAGTGTACTAAAATGTACTAAGAGCAGAATCACTAGGGAATAGATCGGTCTAATACAACGGAGGGAATAGTGTCTTAATGATTTTAGTACATATACTACACAATGGTCCATGTCCGGCTATCAAGACTGCAGCACAGAATAAATAATATTTTTAATACTACGTCGGTGGCAAACAAGCATACGGCCCGCCTGATGTTAAGCAGTCTCCATAGCCTATGTACGCCTGCAACTCCAGAGGTGTTACATGCGCGTTGCCAACCCTAACACTCCTCTCCCTCGAGCTCTGGCAACCTTACTCACCGGCAGGAACACAACACTATGAGTAGGGTCTAGTGTTATTTGGCTGCGGTTTTCTGTAAGGTGGAGGTACCTCCCCAGTAGGGCTAATAGTACTAGGTAGCTAGATACAGAAGTTTGACTCTGTAACTAAGCGCGTCTATTAAGACAGATATGACCGCTAGGTGGCGCAAGCGCGAGCAGGCGTCCGTTCCGTAGCGGTGCGCGGCAACCACTATGGCTAGACACCAAAATTGGTGTGGGCCGCATGTACTTGTAGCGACGCGACGAAATCGCGGAGTGAGCCACGCGTGACTGCAGCCACAATATTAATAATATTTTGCAGTACATTATGCGACTCCATCTAAGCTAGCTTTCAAACATTAAACATATTTTCATAGTGTGACAATACGGCTATCAACTTCAGCCGTCAAACTTAGCAGCACAATTTTTTTTAGACTTAACATCTATTCTATAATCAATTTCTCATACTGAGATATACATAATTATAGTTGGTCAAGCATATCTTGTCTGTAGAAAAAGGCGCGAAATTCAAATTTTCTATGGGACGATAACCTTTGCCGCCTTTTTAAGTTACTGACAATAGTTGCTTGACCAACTATACTTACTCTGATCAAAGATAGATATAACTCCGTAATAGATAGATACAGTCTAAGGAAAAAACGTGCCTCGAAAATCACGGAAATTTGATTCTCGATCAGATGGCGCCACTAGTTTTCGCCTACTCTCGTATAATCGTCTCTCGTTGACGGTTTCGTTTGTTATTTATATATTTATCGCATATCAGTGAAAGAACATGGGTCAAAATCATATAAAAATAATATTGTCTTCGGTTACCGCGATAGTTACTCATGAAATAAAACTATGAAAACGGATTATATCGCGTATATTGAATTTATAATACATCCCGACGTTTCGAACTCTTTACAAATTCAATATACGCGATATAATCCGTTTTCATAGTTTTATTTCATATAAAAATAATTAATGCAAATAAGAAAATCATTTATCCATATTTAAATACATTTTATCGTATTTTTATAAATCTTCATGTTTAGTTTTAAAGTGTGTCGACAGAGGGCAGTGAATTTACTGGGGTTACAAAATTTACTATGACAGTACCGCTCTAGTATAAGTTACTCTATGGCAATGATTACCCTTTTGCCTGCGAAAACGCCTTTTTGCCAAGATTTTTGTATTTGCAGATTATAGTCCCATGCACCTGCGATATGTGTCAAGCATGATCCTGTTTTTGTATTAAATTGCTTCGATCGCATCGAACTGACATTTTAGTATGTGGTATTTATTGTTATTGTTATAATTTTACAATGGCATAATATTATTTTTCAGCTTCGTCAGCCGAGCGTCGTACGAGCATCACCTCAAGTACACGCAAGCGCACGCCAACAAGGACATACTAAAGTTAGTTTCTCTCTTTCTCTCCGTAAGAATCGAGGGCCTGACACTCTTTAATAGAGAAAGATAGTCTTATTGCGATTCCTATAAGAGGATAGAGAAAATAGTGCCATGCTTGATCCTTATCACCGACCGGGTGGCATCATAGGTAGGAGGCGATGGCGAAATACCGAAATTTATAAGAGTGAAAGAGAAAAAATCCTATGCTGCCAAAATTTTATATGAATATTCTTTCTCTTACCCCCGGTCGCTCGGTGGCGCGTCTATAACTACTTGTATATACTATGTTTGTGGTAAGAATATTCAGTGGTGTTTAATTTGTAGACATATGTCTAACTAGGGTCTCTATTGTTTGACATAATTATTGAAAGTCATAATGATTGTCATATTATCATTAGTCATAATTTGGTTTTTCTCAGAAACGCGTAACTTTTCAGGATTGCCATAAAACAAACCTAACCCTAACCTATCTATAGGATAACCTGAGGAAAATCCTGAAAGTTAACGGTTTCAGAATTATGACTAATGATAATATGACAATCATTAATAATGACTTTCAATAATTATGTAAAACAATAGTGACCCCGTCTAACTAGCGAGAAGCACTGGTGGCCTAGCGGTAGAGCGTGCGACTTGCAATCCGGAGATCGCGGGTTCAAACCCGGCTCGTACCAATGAGTTTTTCGAAACTTATTTACGAAATATCATTTGATATTTACCAGTCGCTTTTCGGTGAAGGAAAACATCTTGAGGAAACCGGACTAATCCCAACAAGGCCTAGTTTCCCCTCTGGGTTGGAAGGTCAGATGGCAGTCGCTTTCGTAAAAACTAGTGCCTACGTCAATTCTTGGGATTAGTTGCCAGGCGAACCCCAGGCTCCCATGAGCCGGGGCAAAAATGCCTGGATAACGCGAGAAAGATGATGATGTCTAACTCGCGACCCGCCCCGGCTTCGCACGGGCAAAGATAGATATAACTCCGTAATAGATGGATACAGTCTAAGGAAAAAACGTGCCTCGAAAATCAAGAAAATTTGATTCTCGTTCAGAGGGCGCTACTAGCTTTGGCATACTGTCGTATAGATGGCGTTGACGGTTTTGTTTGTTATTTAACAATTTTAACGCATATCAGTGAAAGAACATGGCACAAAATCATATAAAAATAATTAATGCAAATAAAAAAAAACATTTATCCATATTTAAATACATTTTATCGTATTTTTATAAATATTTATTTTTAGTTTTAAAGTGTGTCGACAGATGGCAGTCAATTTAATTGAAATCCCTTAAAGGGTTAAGTTCGCCTTTGTACTGCCTATTTCTGTGCCATATTTGTGTTCTGTGTTTTTTACAATAAAGAGTTTATACATACATACATACAATATTACCACCAAGCAGAGAGCATCGGGTAGACCTCCGGCTACCTCAGGTGGTCCACTGTCACTGTCAAAAGAGACCTGAAGGCGCAAAACATCCCACCATTGACAACACGGGTAGGGTTGAAAAAACCCGGAAAAATTCTCGTTTTTTTCTAAAAGCCATGTTTTTTAGGGTTCCGTAGGGGGGTAAAAACGGGACCCTATTACTAAGACTGCTGTCCGTCTGTCTGTCACCAGGCTGTTTATCTGAACCGTGATCTAGCTATCACACAGTTGAAATTTTCACAGATGTGTTTCTATTGCCGCTACAACAACAAAATACTAAAAAGTACGGAACCCTCGGTGGGCGAGTCCGACTCGAACTTGTCCGGTTTTTACTTCTAGCAATGAGATAGAGGGCTATTATCTATTATATTTGTGTCTACGTAACGGAACTCTTATGCGAGTAAATGTATATAGAATATTATAAATGAACTGTTGTATACGACCTATATAATCGCAGGTACAAGTGCAGTGTGTGCGAGAAGGGGTACCGGTCCCGCGGCGAGTTGCGGGACCACGTCAACTACCAGCACATAGGGCAGACGCAGCACAAGTGTCCCGTCTGCGGCAAGGTAAACGGGTTTACCAAATATCACGCTAGGTGGCGCTGTACCGGGAGCGGCGATTCCTACATCGCGCTGACGAAATTTTTATTGGGGTTGTATATATATTTGATATGAGAGTGGCCTCCCTGATGCGCCGTGTTTGGGACAGCCCCAACAGCCTTCTGAATACTGTTTTGGACAGGTTAGATTGTCCAATAGTAAAAAAATGGAATGCCATGCACATGGACAACAGGAGTGCTGTTGGCTAAGTTAGTTAGTTATTTAAGTAGTAGTTTTAGTTTAATTTAAGTTATTGTAATAATATGCATATACAGGGTGGGCACAGGGATTCCGACAGACTTTAACCGTGGATTCCTGGCAGTGTTACGAAAGAAAAATGTTATATCAACATGGGTCCAAAATTGCCTAATTAATTTACTTAATTTCTGGAACAAAATAAATCAATTAACGATAGTACTAACTTGTGAACGTATCTTTAGTTTGAAAGAGTGAAAAAGACAACATGCGACACCAATATGACACTTTATAGTCTAGTTTATAGCAGGTGACAGGTAAGTTTACTATTTTTAACACTTCTGCTTTGCATGTGTGATTGTTTGTGTCTTGGTATGTATGATTACGTCACATAAGGGCGTGTTAGCCTTGAGTTTTTTTAACTTCGAAATTACTTAAATAATTGAATATCTCGTAAATTAGGCTTTCTATGGCATTGTTATATTACTTTTTTTTTATCCAAATAGGCACTAGAATTCATGGTTAAAGTGTGTCGGAATCCCTGTGCCCACCCTGTATATGTTAGTCTGTAAGGTATTCGTAATATGGGCCTTATTGCCTGATTAAATTATTATTAAATAAAAATAAAAATATGAATTAAATTATCAAATATAAGGGTTGGGGATTGTTATTGGCTTAATTACTTTAATTAAAATATAAAAAAGGTCGCAGTTTTGTTCATTTGAAGGGTACACGGTAATAACATGTCTAGTCACTTTTTTGGGAAAATGAGGTTTTCATCTCAAAATGTAGAGCATTTAATTAGACATGGGGAAAAGCGTTACATTTTGATATCAGTGACTGACGATCCCGTTTCAAAAAAGTCACAGTGAAAAGTCACCGTGACTTTGTCACGCCTGTTACCCGTGTCACTGCATGATATTTGTGGTAGCGCCTCAGGCGTCATCCGATGTTCGCCACTTCCGAACACTCCCGACTGAGCCCGATTAGAGCCGAGTTACAGTCACAGCGTCAGTAGCGTCACGTTCTCGTTTGTCGTGATTTGAGTAACAGAGACTGCGCTAGGAACAGTAGGAACGTATGTGATTTTGTAACGTTTATCTTTTGTGAAAAGTCACAGTGACACATTTTGTCGGCGAGTCACGCCGACGTTATTTATCCCCCATGTCTACATTTAATGAACTTATTACCCAAGATAGATATAACTCCGTAATAGATGGATCCAGTCTAAGGAAAAAACGTGCCTCGAAAATCACAAAAATTTGATTCTCGATCAGATGGCGCCACTAGTTTTGGCCTACACTCGTATAGAGGGCGTTGACTGTTTCGTTTGTTATTTATAATTTTAACGCATACCAGTGAAAGAACATGGGTCAAAATCATATAAAAATAATTAATGCAAATAAAAAAATCATTTATCCATATTTAAATACATTTTATCGTATTTTTATAAATATTTATTTTTAGTTTTAAAGTGTGTCGACAGATGGCAGTGAATTTACTGGGGTTACAAAATTTACTATGACAGTACCGCTCTAGTATAAGTTACTCTATGATTTATATGTTTTGTTACCACCGCATAATTATATTTTTCAACACACTTGCTCAAAATGATGTTTTTTTTCCACCGATTTTCGGCTCATAATCCTAGATATTTAAACACGCGTGCTTTTTCAGTATATTATAACACTCGTGCTTTTTCATTATATTATCCGACTGAGTTAAGAAGGTAACTGATTGCTAATAATATGCATGGAAATGGAGCATTCTTAATTTGGTCGAGTAATATATTTTTTTAAATCAATTATTAGGTTTTTTTTTAATTAATTCTTTAAAGGCATATACATGGAGTTTTTGAATGATTCACGGTTAGTTTCATTAGACATATTGACCGGGATATAGACCGTGATTACCTTTTGTTTATGAGTTCCCGATATTTCGAAGCAGTTACATGCATCTCGTTCACGGGTGACTGAAGATGGAGTCCTCTTTTGTTTGAGCAGGCGCTGGCAACGCGCAGGTGCATCACGCGGCACGTGCGGCGCGCGCACCACGGCCTCAAGGAGGGGCCGCGCGACAAGGTGTGCCAGCTGTGCGGGAAGGCCTTCAGGGTGACCAAACAATTACATTTCTTTTTTAACTTAAGCTATACAGGGTGGCTAAAATAAGTGCATTACCGTTGCCAGGTTGCCCAGATTTTGGGATTATACTGAGCAACTTTCACTATGGGACCGACCACGAAATCGCGAAAAAAAGATAGAAAATGGACCACCCAAAATGTATGAAACGGCCAAATTTTTTTTCGCGATTACGGGTCGGTCCCATAGTAAAAGTTGCTCAGTGTAATCCCAAAACCTCCCTGGCGACGGGAATGCGCTTATTTTTTAGCCACCCTGTATAATATCATAGAAAAATATAAGTAAGGATAGTGCAATTCGATACATAAATTTTCTTACCAAAACGCGAATTATTTCGTAGTGGACATCTAGTGTCAAGTAGTGGATTTATCAGTACCGCTTCTTGACACCAGATGTCAGAAGTGTCGGTGTCGCTACTGACGACGAATGTACTACCATAGAGTAACTTATACTAGAGCGGTACTGTCATAGTAAATTTTGTAACCACAGTAAATTCACTGCCATCTGTCGACACACTTTAAAACTAAAAATGAAGATTTATAAAAATACGATAAAATGTTTTTAAATATAGATAAATGATTTTTTTTATTTGCGTTAATTATTTTTATGATTTTGACCCATGTTCTTTCACTGATATGCGTTAAGATTGTTAAATAACAAACGAAACCGTCAACGCCAT